>NC_090261.1:4577063-4874563 GCF_037325665.1 Littorina saxatilis | reverse complement strand
GATTGATTGATTGATTGATTGATTGATTGAATCAGAAGATACCAGATGCATTTTAAATGTTCTAACATGTTTGTTTCGGAAAAAAGAACGCTGTTGGTTCACAACACTCATCGTCGAACGCTGAAGAAGAAGAAGAAGAAAGTTTACAACACTGACCGCCATCAGGCGGCTTGTCCACTTCCGGCCACGCCCCCCGAATGAGTGTTGGTCAGCAACCACTCATGTACACAGCAATGGTATGACAAGGGTAATACCTCGAATTCTGATCACAAGTCCATCATGTTTGCCACTGTAGACCGCTCTTCCCAACATTATCCAACACAGTGTTCTGTAGCAATGCCAATGGTTGAGAGGCACAAAGAAGTCGTCAGCATACAACTGTCACAACTCGGACCATGGCAGTTCCGTCTTTTGTAATTAACTCAGATGACAAACAGGACCCAGGGACCTGGCTTTCAAGAAGACTGCGACAGTCCCACCACGGTTAATCCATCGTAGTCAGTTGAGAAAGATTTGCTTCTCGGTAGCTAGCACTGGTCCAACCGATATATGATACGGTGCTTCTGCTGAAAACCAATTAGGAGTAATATCAACGCTCACACAAAGACCATTCATGTACTGAGTAGCTGTGAGTTGAGTCTCTGCACATTTAGGTGAAATGCATGAAATGTACTCACGAGTTCAACTGTGGCACAGTGTTGGTAAATGTAAAGACACCAACAACAATAAAAAAAATAATAAAAAACACTGACGGCAACAGTAAACATTTTGAGAACGTCTCAAAAGCCACCGTGCCTTGCGGCGAATAATGTTGAATAACCGGCAAAACAAAGCAACACAAAGCAAACAAAAAACGAAACAAAATGTCACGTTGAACATAGCCCCTGTTTCTGTTACAAAGGATACGAGGACAATAACAGCTTAAATGAATTTCTGTCACTGAAGATGACATACCAGTAAGCACACACACACACACACACACACACCGACACCGACACCGACACACACACACACACACACACCGAAACCGACACCGACACACACACATATATACTACACACACTTGCGCACAAACGTACGCACGCACACACGCAACACACATTCATGCATACCCAAATGTGTTGTATAGGGGTATTATAGGCGTGCGAATTATCGGCTTTTACCAATAGAGCTCACTAAACTCATCTACTCATCTCCTGATCTATTTACCTCTGTACAGGAGAGGAGATGGGTTACAACTGACCCCACCATGTCCACATAATCGATTTCCACACTGAGCAGTTGACTGACCGCGAGTGCCGACACTCATAGAGCTGGACGGGGACTGATTGTCTTGTCCACGAGGAACTAGCAAGTAGCATCAAGCGGCCCACACAAAGCGCTCAGCAAAGGATGCACTAAAACAAAACGAATGATCTTGCAGTAGTCATGTAATGAAGCCACTGAAGCCTCTGAGACTGCGGAACAGAGAAAGAGTATGCTATGACTTGATAACAAAATAACATGATTATGATGGAACAGGCTAAGAGAGAGAGAGGGAGAGAGAGAGAGAGAGAGAGAGAGAGAGAGAGAGAGAGAGAGAGAGAGAGAGAGAGAGAGAGAGAGAGAGAGAGAGAGAGAGAGAACAAAATCGCTCAGCTTGTACATGCATGCAAGTGCTATTTCAGAACTTGAAGACAACAAACTCAGTGAAACAATACGGTGTTTGGCACCATACAACAGATAATGGTTCTCAATGCTGGCTGAATCCATCCCAACACTGAGATCTGACCATACATGTCGCGGCACATGTAGCCATAGTTTAGCAAAGAAAAGGAAGAGTTTAACCTTTTAGGTGATTATTTTCTGTTAGTGTTGATTGAAACCCTGCAAAGCAGGACTTAGACTGAACCTGTTTCCTGCTTTTTATTTCTCTCCTATCATATCCATTTGCATTAGTCACTCATCATGTACCGCCGTGTCAGTTCCGTTGACGCCACAGAATATTCGTCTGCTCATTATAATGTGTTAGGTGACTGTTGTCTGAAAGCTGTTGTTGGTGCTTTACACGTCAGTTACTTTTACGGACAATGCACACATTCTGCCTCTTCACTGTCTTCACCGTTTATGGCGGCGCAGATCCAAGTCGAGTAGGTGTTGTTCATGCGTCTTATTGTTGCGCACCCTGAGCTGAGTAAGCTGGCCATTCCGGCGGACAGTCAGTTGTAGATGATCCTACCCGGCCTGCCGCACACGTTGT
This sequence comes from Littorina saxatilis, assembly GCF_037325665.1. NCBI lineage: Eukaryota > Metazoa > Mollusca > Gastropoda > Littorinimorpha > Littorinidae > Littorina > Littorina saxatilis. The sequence goes on along the minus strand of NC_090261.1, from coordinate 4,872,324 downwards.
ATGAGTTGGCGAGCTGTTTCAAAGGCTTCCTATCGCCTAATAATCAGGTTTTGTAGGCTGGTCAGTCTGTCTGTTCAAGAGAATCTCATCACTGAAGCCGGTTCAACTTGTGCTGACCTTATCACCGTGCTAACGGACGAACTCAGCGAACCGTCATTCTGTCGGTTCAAAAGCACCTTACCATTGCCGTTTGAGGTGAGCAGTAAGCCAGTGAGTTGGTCAGTTTGCAATTTCAGAAAGCATCGAACCCCCAGTTGCCGATTGAATGCGTTGGTGAGTGTGTGTCTGTTCAAGACGTGCAAGTCAACTAGAAGACTTGTCGCAGTTAATGCATTTAGTGATGAAAAGCATCAGTACAGGATGATAGGCTAACTAGACCATGTAGGCTAGACGGCGGTTGGGGTTGCTGGATGGACTGAGGCATTCGGGTAACCTGCAATGGCCCGGCTTCAATACAATCATGTAGTAGTCGCTTCTACGGGTTAACACCGCGGAGTCGTCTGCAGGCTCGCTTACCAAATCAGGTTAACGGGCTTTGAAGGGTATACGCTGAAAACCGGCCTCAACTGATTCAATAGGTGAAAAAATGCAGTGCGTTCTGTTTGACACGAACTGTGAGGTCCACAGATTGACTAAATGTATTAATTTCACCTCACGCGACTTATTTTCTCCAATGGTGTGGGGTGCCAAAGTTACCTCATTCACACTGGAAAGTTATGCGATATCACATAGGCCCCTATTACAGGCAAGATTGCAACTGTACTTAGTTGTTAAGTAACTTGAGACCCGTTTGTAATCACGTCAAGCATGATACAGCTTGAATCTTTTTACCGTGAAGATTCAAAGTCATACCCGCGGCTGTGAGTGACGCGGAAACAGCAAGTTTGACAATGATTTCATGGAAAAAGTCGTCCAACTTAGTCTGTACTTATTATAGTGATCATCGCACTTCACTTTTGAAACAGAACTGCTCTCTTATTTTAACATTAAGACATAATATGTAATTATGGATGTTCGAATTTCACTGGTTGGTCTCTCAGTGTCACCCCATGGTAGCAATGGCTGCGGCTCCCCGCTCTTTGACATTATCATCCTGGCATATTCTTACTGAGATCGACATAATATTCTAAAGCTACAATCTGGGTTAAATTATATTTGAATCCTTCTTTGTGGGAATTAGTCCGTATTTGCAATCCTGTCTTCGGAGGGAGACTTCTTTTGGCCGTGTTGTAGTGTATAGTGAAAATGTTTGATTTTTTTGGTTGCGCTACCATCAGCCGAATTCACTGAGCAAGTAGGCTATGCTCGGTTTGATACAGGACTTTGAACATCAAGCAACGGTGAAAGCTACAAATAACATAACCATGGTAATCATTGACGAACATCGCTGTCAAAATTGAGAGGCCCTTGTACGTTTATTTTATCAATTGGTGGTTTATTTGTCTATTGTGTGCAACGCACACTCGGGCAAAAATCCGAAGACAATGGTTTAAAAGACAATGGCACTAAGATAAGCAAATGTCGTGCAAAAATATAACTTAAATAACGCAGCGAGCAAATTGAAACATCTGACAAGTGTTGATGCTCATTTGGTGGGGTTACGGACATGATCCGAAGTCCCTGATAGCGGTTCATCCAAGCCGATATAGATAGTGAAAACGTTGACTGATGCTTCATCTCAGTTTCGTACTGAGTCTTGCAAAACACACACCCCGACACACACACACAAACATTCACACACACACACACACACACACACAAACACACACGGCACACTTCGGCCGCACACAGACACACACGCACAAACACACCATAAACGACACACACACACACACTGACATTTCGACCGCACACACACACACACGAACACACACGGCCGGCCCGCGCACACACACACGCACGCACTCACCAAAAACACACGTAGGCACACACCATAAACACACACATACACACACACACGACTCCGCATGCACGCGCGCACATCAGTAAAGAGTCTGAGACAGAGACAGAGACAGACAGATACAGACAGACAGAGACAGACAGGTACAGACAGACAGAGACAGAGAGAGGCAGACAGATACAGACAGACAGAGACAGAGACAGACAGATACAGACAGACAGAGACAGACAAATACAGACAGACAGAGACAGAGACAGACAAATACAGACAGACAGAGACAGAGACAGAGAGAGACAGACAGACTGATACAGACAGACAGAGACAGAGACAGACAGATACAGACAGACAGAGACAGAGAGATACAGACAGACAGAGACAGACAGATACAGACAGAGACAGAGACAGACAGAGACAGACAGATACAGAGACAGAGACAGACAGACAGACAGAGACAGAGACAGAGACAGACAAAGAGAGATCCTTTTTTCTGTATATCTAACACATTCACATCTTATCCCGCTTCCTTTTTTCTGTATATCTAACACATTCACATCTTATCCCGCTTTCTGTTGTCTGCTTTTCCTCACTCTTTTTGTTAAGACTTGAAGGACGATGTATCTTCATTTACTCCTCCGACCCTGACACGTTTTGTCTAGTGCAACTTGATCAACTCGAGGCTTCTCCTCCTTCGCACGCACACGCCCCTTCCCCCTCATCTTGAACACGCGGCCAGTACCGTGTAACTGGCCTTGAGACCGATCGATTCAAGGGGGGCAATCTCAGTCATCTGAAAGAGGGAAATCCAAACGCAATCCGCCTTGTTCGATTTTATGGGCTTGGACGATAGAGAAAAATAAGAAAAGCAAAAGCTGGAGTCCAGTCTGGACGAAACTGCTATCAAGAACGCAGAATTTATTTTTTCTGAGTTTTTTGGTTTTTTTTAGCCGTAAGCGCCATTTCTCATTTCGAATTTCTCATAACTGCTGGCGGCTGCAGTGAAACCAACAAAGGGGCCTCACTCTGGAAGAGTTTCCTGCTCCGATAAACATGGCGCTTACGGCTAAAAAAAAAACTCAGAAAAAATAAATTCTGCGTTCTTGATAGCAGTTTCGTCCAGACTGGACTCCAGCTTTTGCTTTTCTTATTTTTCTCTATCGTCCAAGCCCATAAAATCGAACAAGGCGGATTGCGTTTGGATTTCCCTTTTTCAGATGACTGAGATTGCCCCCCATGAATCGATCGGTCTCAAGGCCAGTTACACGGTACTGGCCGCGTGTTCAAGATGCTTCCCCCTCCCCTCCCCTCCCAACGCTGTTTGGCATTTCCGCAAAACATTTATTAGCATGATCATTGTATGCTTGATGCATGATGTTTTGCACTTGAACACATTCATCAATGGTGAGACGACTTAAAAGTAAAAGTGTAGGGATTAAATCTGAGAATTTTGAAGATCAGGAAAACAGGCTTGAAATATGTAAAATATATTCGACTTTCTCCATTATCTCTTGGCGTTGTGTGTTTTTAATTCAAGAAATCTGACGTGAACTTGAATTCCTGAGAGGGAGAGGGGGATCATTGCTACATGTTCACAGGCAGCTAGGCATATATATAGTGGTGCACGTGCGATCACACACGAACACAGACGGAGATTGTCTAATTACCTTTGCACTCTATATTCCACGCGTAGTCACGTTCCTTACACACTCCTCGTGAAATCAGTTTGGTTCACCGTCTCAAATCTAGCCAGGCTTTTGCATTGGACAAGACAATTCTTCCACGTGGTCACATACCAAAATTTAACAGCCTGGATACTGTTATCTGTGCACACTGGGACAGTTTTGATGAATTAATTTCGTAAAAGTCACCAGTGGAATGTTAAGAATTAATTTCGTAAAAGTCACCAGTGGAATGTTAAGAATTAATTTCGTAAAAGTCACCAGTGGAATGTTAAGAATTAATTTCGTAAAAGTCACCAGTGGAATGTTAAGAATTGATTTCGTAAAAGTCACCAGTGGAATGTTAAGAATTAATTTCGTAAAAGTCACCAGTGGAATGTTAAGAATTAATTTCGTAAAAGTCACCAGTGGAATGTTAAGAATTAATTTCGTAAAAGTCACCAGTGGAATGTTAAGAATTAATTTCGTAAAAGTCACCAGTGGAATGTTAAGAATTAATTCATAACAAATTCCAACTCACCACAGGGTGTGATTTGTGTGTATGTGACCAAGTGAGGTATGGTCTTATCCCGTTTAAAAGATTGGTCAGATCTGAGATGGAGTGTGCCAAGTTTGGCTTCAATAAACCGAAAGCAAGGGTATGAAGCTCCGAACAGTTATACAATATTTGATTTTTGTCAGAATTCTGGTTCATTCTTCGTTTGTTTAACATCGAAGATGTCATTGGCTCACGTAAGTGTAGCCTATGCGATCGTAACTTTGTCTGTCTGTGCGTGCGTGCTTATGTGCGTATGTGCGTGCGTGCGTGTGTATGTCTGTGGTAGAAACTCTAACATTTGAAGACGTCACATTACATTGACGTCACATTATGACGTAAGAGGGTTAGACGTCACGCGAAGGAAGTACTGAAAGTCTCGGTCATTATTATTTTGAGCGGGCCGAGACTAGTTGGCAGTCGTGTCCCTGTAAGTAGGCTACATGCAGACAGACAGATCTAGATCTAGTGTCTCGCTTTCTTGCACAGTTTCACCTATGCTCTTTCTGTGTGTGTGTGTGTGTGTGTGTGTTACTGTTTGTCGATTTCTTACGTGAGCCTTGATGGCTTCGCCTCTTGTTTTTGGTATGCGGTCATGTGGAGGGATGGTCTTATCCCATTTAAAAGCTTTGTCAGATCTGAGATGGTCAACCAAACTGTTTTCACAAGGAGTGTGCCTGTATGTTAGGCTTCAATAAACCGAAAGCAAAGGTAGGAAGCTCCATACAGTTTTATTTGATCTCTGCCAGACCTCTCCACGATTCTTTCTTCGTTTGACAGTTGAGTTTAACATCAGTCATTTAAAGATGTAATTTTGGGGACGTGACCTAGTGGTCCATAGTTAGATTTGATGTCTGCCAGAACTCTCTGTAGTCAATTCTTTCTCATTTAAAGATGTATTTTTTGGGATGTGACCTAGTGCTGGAGTGGTGGTCCAGTTATATTTGATGTCTGCCAGAACTCTCTGTAGTTCATTCTTTGTTGGACAGTTGTTTAACATCAAAGTCATTCAAAGATGTAATTTGAAATTAGTGGCTGTACTTTGCAGTTCAGACCAGTTTACAGATGACCTGATCTGGCATCACTAGCTGCTTTATTTGTCAGAGTATTTGTTATCTTGTATAGCATGTATGTTCCAAGGAGAGGTGTTGTCAGGGCCTGCATAATCCCACCATTTTCGCGACTGTTCTTTGTTGACGATGTAGTCTGCGCTTGACTCAGATTATATATATATATATATATGTGTGATAAGGTGTGTGTGTCCCCATCAGACCACACAACCAAGCAAACCATGAGTCTGTGGTCATCTAAGAAAATGAAGGACGGACAACAACAAAACAAGTATATAGGTGTGCGCAAGCACTTGCACATACGTGTACGTGACAGAGACAAAATAAAAACAACAAAATCCAAAATATCAGTAGAAAAAAATGGTTTTATTTAATAAAAAACATAATCCAAAACAATCACACATTGCGCAAAACCACAATTTTAAGTTGAAACAGCAAGCAAAATGAAATGTAATTCCTTAAATATAATTCCTATGCACATTCTTTGATGGAGAACATTTTGCACATGTACGTTTTGTTGGCAAAAACTTATTTTCATTCTCCACAAAGCCACAAGCCTCTTACTCATCATAAGCAACAGGAAGAAAAACCACTATCATAATTCATATCACTCAGAACTTGTTCAAAAATGCTCTGTCTTAGAATGGGACATTCAACCATGCATGCAAGTCAAAAACACTCTTTTCCTGCATAATCACACACACACACAATTCAAATACAGTTTCATACAAACCAGACCTCTAGCTGATTATGTTCATGACATGCCATGGCAATGTAAAGTATACATCTTCTTTGGAAAGAGTTAAGACAATACCTGAAGCACATCTCAAAGTGTCCCCCCCCACATCATTGACGCTCAAAGTACACTTATGAATTGACCATCCTAGAAAATGTTTGGATTGCAAAAAGCAATGGTACAAAGAAAAAAGTTTAAAGCTTCCCTTTATGTTGGGGGAAAACAGTTCATCTTACAGATGACAGATTAAATGGTAAAATTTAAATTAATCCAATATTTAAGTAATGCCACGTTGAACACCACCAGCCTGTTCAGAAAATATGTGATTAATTAATAATTGCAAACAATATTGCTTTGAGAGGAGTAATTGATGTAAAGTAACAGAGGAAGTCACCACATTTACAGATGGAAGCTGATTAACATTTCATGGAGAGAGAAAAAGTCACAAGGAATTCATTTTTCTTGTTCCCAGTTTTAATTTTGCATTAATATTGGACATCAGCTTACTGCACACACCATGATCCTAGTGAACACTGTTTCATGACACTCTGTCCAGTGGCAGGAGCGGGTAACATCACAGATGAAGGTAATGTCAGTAATTAAGAGTCACAGACAATGACGCTAATGAAATGCAGGTCACAGTGTTTTTGATGCAGGAGTAGATGATGGTTTGGCTGAAGCAGTGAAACAAAGTCTTGAAGTGGACAACACCAGCACAGCCTGAGACGTAGGAAGCCTGGTACCAGTGTAGCCCGTGACATGACTGGAGTGGCTGAATAGGACAGGTGGGGTGGTACATGCTTCCTTCATATGATGGGTGAGGCAGATCAACTTCTAACACAGTTCACCTGAAACAAAAACATTTGGAAAATGTAAAAACAGAATCCAGTTGAACAAAGATTCCCCTTGTGGGAAAACTGGATAGGCAGCAATTACATACCTGTCAAGTCTTACGTTTTTCGCGTAATTCTTACGGAATTTTGATGTTTTTCAAGTCTTACGGCGTATGCCGAAGATATTACGTTTTTTTACAAACAAGAAGAGCAAACGCTCGATCGAGTCACTTTCGCAGTTCTGAATATTATATGAGGCATCAGATGGACAGGAAGAAATTGCTATTCACAACACAATGAGTCACGTTCACATAAAATTTGAGCCCGGTCACTTTTATAGTTTCCGAGAAAAGCCCAACGTTAAGTTGTGTGTTGCCGAACAGAAAAGGCTAGTTATCTCCCTTGTTTTTCTGATAACGTTCGTAAAAGGCTACAGATGTAAATACTTTGATGTAAAGAATAATCCTACAAAGTTTCAATCACATCCGATGAACTTTGTCAAAGATATAAAATGTCTAATTTTTCCTTTGACGCTGACCTGTGACCTTGAAAAAGGTAAAAGGTCAACGAAACCATCGTTAAAGTGTAGAGGTCATTGGAGGTCACGACTAAACAAAATATGAGCCCGATCGCTTTGATAGTTTCCGAGAAAAGTCCAACGTTAAGGTGGTGTCTACGGATGGCCGTCCGGCCGGCCGGCCGGCCGGACAGACTAACACTGACCGATTACATAGAGTCACTTTTTCTCAAGTGACTCAAAAATCGCAAAGGTTCGTCCGAGAACAAAGTAACGGCGACAAAATCTCGCGGTAACTGATCCGGCGGAAGTACAAGGCAACGCGCATGTGCACACCGTCAGCGCGATCTGACCGAGTACTGTGCGACCACGCTTGACCACACGCGACCTCAAATTAAAGCAGTTACATACATGTACTATTGTTGTTCTTGGTATCTTCAAGGTATTTTCTCACGTGCGAAGTTTTAAGCCATAGAAATGAAACTTAGGGAGTTGTGATGCATTTTGGGAGAGCTCGCGATCGAAAGCGAAAGGAGCCGGATTTCTGTCACATCCAATCATGTCGGACTTGTTTATAGAAGACGCGCGACCTCAAACTTAAGCATTTACATGTCATATTTTTGTTGTTCTAGTATCTACACAGTATTTTCTCACGTTGTACCAACTGTGAAGCCTTATAAATAAAAATAAGGGCGTTGTGATGCATTTTCGAAGAGGTAGAGAGCGATGTTTGTCACAACCGATCATAATCATATAGCCTAAGGCTACGACTTGTTTTTAGAACATGCGCGACCTCAAACTAAAGCATTTACATGTCATATTTTTGTTGATCTGGTATTTGTCCTTGATTGTTGAGACACACACGAGTTTCTGGCTTGTAACTTGTGGGTTTTACATGTTCTGTTTGGCTAATATGTTCTCTTTTGCACATTGTGGTGGGGGTTTCCATTCATGATTGAATCACTGTGCTCAATGAATGCATGTTGTTAAAACACACTTGTCTTGTGCCTTTACTATCATGTGGTGTTTTTGTGCATTCGGGTAACATTTTTGTGAGGGGTGTAAATGTGTGCCTGGTTGGACGTGTGCCGTCTTTGTACAATTTAGGTGATTCTCGGTACAATTTACATTTAAACATGCTTTGCATTTCAAAATTACATAAAACAGTGCAGTTTAGTGTTGAGAAAAGTATTTTTTTTAATTATGTGTGAAATAAGGCTGATTTCTTGTTTTTGTGTGTGTATGTGTGCATGTATTTAGTTCTTGTGGTGATTAATCTAACAACTTCTGCAGTTTTGCACGTTGTCTTCTGCTTTTTGGTGCAAACTTATGGTTTTGTGAGCAAAATGTTATGGTGAGAGTCCACAAGAGCTTGACAGGTATGCAATTACAAACTACATATGAACACCGTTCCAGCTATTCTTTCTTTCACGCACTGTGAATCTACCAAAATGCCCAGGTACAGTCCAACTAAAAGTGCAACAAACTATCCAACTTTTTTTTTACCCCTGTCAAACCATTAGGAACAAAGTTACTCCCTTCATTTGCACATTAATCCTGCACACATCTTTCACCAAAAAGACACGCCTTCATAAGTGAAGCTCTTGTTAGTATTTTGACAGGTGACATCTACCTCCATCAGAGTTGGATTGCGACTCTCTCATACTGTATTCAGTACAGGTCTGTGGAATTTCATCATAAAGAGAGAGATGTCACACATCAAAGTAGTTGTAGCACACCCCTTGTGATCAATTTTCAGAACAACTCGCTATAACTAGAACTGCACATGGGGTAGAGTTGAAATTGACCAAATGTACGCCAAACCAGGGAGGACAAAATGTAGCATACCTCTTGTGATTAATTTTCAGGACAACTTTTTCTATCGTTCAATATGTGACGGCACATGCTTTGTATTTTTCTGTTTCTTTAACTCATCAAAATCTGACATGGATAACAGGATCTTTTCTGTGTGTACTTTGTATGGTGCTTGGTGTACACACAAAGGGGGATAAGGCACAAGTAGGTCTGCCCATAAGTTGACCTGGGAGATCAGAAAAAAATCTCCACCCTTATCCCACCAGGCACAGCCAGGATTTGAACACTGAAACTTCCGCATAGAAGGCAGGTGTCTTATCCACTTCACCATTGCGCCCATCTATATCAACATATGACAAGCCAGGTACAGCCCATCTATATCAACAAATGACAAGCCAGGTACAGTCCATCTATATGAACATATGACAAGCCAGGTACAGTCCATCTATATCAACATATGACAAGCCAGGTACAGCCCATCTATATCAACATATGACAAGCCAGGTACAGCCCATCTATATCAACATATGACAAGCCAGGTACAGCCCATCTATATCAACATATGACAAGCCAGGTACAGTCCATCTATATCAACATATGACAAGCCAGGTACAGTCCATCTATATCAACATATGACAAGCCAGGTACAGCCCATCTATATCAACATATGACAAGCCAGGTACAGCTCATCTATATCAACATATGACAAGCCAGGTACAGCGCATCTATATCAACATATGACAAGCCAGGTACAGCCCATCTATATCAACATATGACAAGCCAGGTACAGTCCATCTATATCAACATATGACAAGCCAGGTACAGTCCAACTAAAAGTGTCACCCTCACTGAACTATCCAGAATTTATACCCCTGTGGAACCAATCAGAACAAAGTTACTTCCCTGTATTTGCACGTTAATCCTGCACACATCTTTCACCAAAAAGACACGTCTTCATAAGTGAAGCTCTTGTTAGTATTTTGACAGGTGACATCTACCTCCATCAGAGTTGGATTGCGACTCTCTCATACTGTATTCAGTACAGGTCTGTGGAATTTCATCATAAAGAGAGATGTCACACATCAAAGTAGTTGTAGCATACCCCTTGTGCTCAATTTTCAGAACAACTCGCTATAACGTTCAACGTGTGACTGCACATGGGGTAGAGGTGAAAATGACCAAATGTACGCCAAACCAGGGAGGACAAAATGAAAATTCACACTCCAAGTATCAATTGACTTCTTAGTTCATGGACTGTTTTATGCACGAGTGTGTTTAAAAGTGTATGACCGTTTTTACCCCACAATCATATGCCGATTTGGGGGGATGAATTCTTGGTATTTTCCAGTTTTTATAACACACCAAAATATGACATGGATTACGCGATCTTTTCTGTGCGTAGGAGGATAAGGGACAAGCAGATTCACACAGAAGTTGACTTGGGAGATCAGAAAAATCTCAACCCTTATCTCCCCAGGGATTGAACACCCAACCTTCTGCATAGGAGGCAGGCTACTTATCCGCGAGGCCTCTATGCCCATCTATATCGATGTACAATAAACCAGGTACAGTCCAACTAAAAGAGGAATGAACTATCCACCATTTTTACACCTGTGGAACCACTCAGAACAAAGTTACTTCCCTTTATTTGCACATTGATCCTGCAAACATCTTTCACCATAAAGACAAGCTTTCATTAGTGAAGCTCTCGCTAGTATTTTGACAGATGACATCTATCTCCATCAGAGTTGGATTGTGACTCTCTCATACTGTATTCAGTACAGGTCTGTGGAATTTCATCATAAAGAGAGAGATGTCACACATCAAAGTAGTTGTAGCATACCCCTTGTGCTCAATTTTCAGAACTCGTTCTATCCTTCAACATGTGACTGAACATGTGGTAGAGATGAAAATGACCAAATGTATGCCAAAGCAGGGAGAACAAATTGAACATTAACACACTAAGTATATCAATGTACAACAAGTGTGGTATAGGACCCATCACACACTAAGTATATCAATGTACAACAAGTGTGGTATAGGACCCATCACACACTAAGTATATCAATGTACAACAAGTGTGGTATAGGACCCATGAAAGACACAGTGTGTTAGTGGCACTCCTGATACTCACAATATCATCAATCTTCAGGATGCAGCGCACGGTCTCTGAAGCCAGGGTGATGACACTGGTGGAGACGAGCAGTGGCTGCAACACATTCTCTTCCAGGATGTTGGTGATGGCACCCTGTCAAGAACAAGAAGGGCAAAGCCCATACGACTCACATGCTTACATAGCAATGACATCATACACTAAGAACTGCTTTACACATTTTTCCTACCAAAATACATGTGACCTTGACCCAAGGTCAAGGTCATCCAAGGTCATGCAACACAAAGCTGTTAATTCAAGACATAGGAAGTACAATGGTGCTTATTGGCTCTTTCTACCATGAGATATGGTCACTTTTAGTGGTTCACTACCTTATTTTGGTCACATTTCATAAGGGTCAAAGTGACCTTGACCTTGATCATATGTGACCAAATGTGTCTCATGATGAAAGCATAACATGTGCCCCACATAATTTTTAAGTTTGAAACAGTTATCTTCCATAGTTCAGGGTCAAGGTCACTTCAAAATATGTATACAATCCAACTTTGAAGAGCTCCTGTGACCTTGACCTTGAAGCAAGGTAAACCAAACTGGTATCAAAAGATGGGGCTTACTTTGCCCTATATATCATATATAGGTGAGGTATTGAATCTCAAAAACTTCAGAGAAAATGGGAAAAATGTGAAAAATAGCTGTTTTTTAGGCAACATTTATGGCCCCTGCGACCTTGACCTTGAAGCAAGGTCAAGATGCTATGTATGTTTTTGGGGGCCTTGTCATCATACACCATCTTGCCAAATTTGGTACTGATAGACTGAATAGCGTCCAAGAAATATCCAACGTTAAAGTTTTCCGGACGGACGTCCGGACGGACGGACGGACGGACGGACGGACGTCCGGATGGACGGACGGACGGACGACTCGGGTGAGTACATAGACTCACTTTTGCTTCGCATGTGAGTCAAAAAACAGTTTTAATACCACACATCCACATGTCAAACTGAGTGCTACACCTTTGGGATAATACCTGAGAATAATGGCCCTCGATCGCCTCAAAAGAACCACCATAAGATTCTGCGTTACAAATTATTGCTACAGTGCAGGACGACTGCCTTCACTTAACCCCTTCACTGCCCACCCCGTATGTAATACGTGGTCATTTTTGGTTTGTCATACGCCCATAACCGTATCTCATACGTGGGATTTGTGTCAACATTTCAGGACATTTCTGAAAACTAAATGGGAGGTAACCACTGTCCAAGTACTTGTAGGGGTTCTAAACACAGTTCTTTCCCATAGACCGTTCGGATAAGTTACTACCACGTGTTGAAAACTGTGTTACAAATGTAGAACCGACTATAGCATTCAGCCGCCATTCACAATGGCGGCCGAAAGTCGGACCTCAACTCGTAGACCTGTTTTCAAGCGATACAGTGTTCTGGAAGCTCTACAAGAAGTGATTTATGGATTACCACACAGAAGAATACTTTTATTGGCTGTAATGTGAGTACCTGATGTTTGACACCAGTTTTAGCAGTGTTTTGTGTGGTTTTACGTGCTGCAATGTGTGTGTGTGTGTGTAAGTCCGGAAACTGTAATTTTTGACAAAAATGGTCATTATATCAATTTTTACAATAACAATCACAAACAAAGTCCAATGATCATGTCATCCTATAATAGCCAAGGGTATAAGCAAAACACATGCCAAAGATCTAAGAGATATCTCAATAAATGATCGAGCAGTGAACAGATTAGTGAACCTACCGAAGAAAGCAAATTTTGCCCTGGCACACAGCAATACCAAAATGCTGTTATAATGTGGCAGTGACGAGGTTAAGGGTCTTAAAATCTTAAATGAAATGTCATAAAATAGTCAAAGGAAGAGCACTCTCCGAGGGTTGCGTTCTGATACTTCCACAGTTACTGCCCTTGTTTATGTACATGAAGCCGTTACTAGGTTACTACGTTATAGATGGTGGGCTGACTTGCCGCAATGCGATGGTTCTGGACTACTTTTTGTTTCCAACTACAGAAAGAAACACTGCCCTGAAGTGCATTCACTCACTTCGATTGCATTAATCACCATACTTCTGGTGCGTTTTCGAGTAAATCGTGACGTGTGCCTCTAGATTAAGGTACAGTGGATTCCCGGGACTTTTCAGATTCGCCAGAACCCCCCCCCCCAAACGGTCAGATCACTAGCATCCCTATAATTGTTTGTTCGAAAGCATTTTAAAACACGCACAGCATATTTCTCTTTGTTTCCCCCCACCCCCATAATTTGCAACAAAAACATAGGGATGAGATGCACGTAACCACTTGCACACATCACAGACTGAAGGGGGAAAAAGCACAGACAATGAGAAAAAGCAGCAGCCTCGACTCACCTTTCTGACGTTGATGCCAGCAGTCAGCTCCCCCTGAGCGTGCCTGGTGCGCAGGTCAGTGACGGTGGAGATGGGGTTGAGGCCGGCGTTCTCGGCTAGGGTGAAGGGGATGATCTCCAGGGCCTCGGCAAAGGCGCGGAAACAGTACTGCTCCATGCCCGACAGGGTGTTGGCGAATGCGGCCAGACGTATTGCCAACTCGATCTCTGGGGCACCTCCACCAGCAATCAACGCCCTGCAATGTCATTCAGACTGTTAGATCTTTGCAACGGGAACGCAGAAGAAAAAGATCTTTGCATAATCACGAGCTGATGGCAACATCACAGGGGTTTTCATAAGAGAAATGTGAATGTGTCAAATTTCTTCATTGGTGGACTGCAACTACCATGCACACTTGTGTGCATGAGTGAGTTTATACTTGAACCGTTCTGCACTAGCTGGTCTGCATGTGAGTTGACCTGGGAGAACGTGAACAAATCTCTTCTAACCCACCAGATGCAGCCGAAATTAAAACTCTGCACCTTTCACAACGAAGGCAGACTTCTAACCACTAGGTTAATGCGCCCGTCTAATGTGTAAACACATAAAGATGATGACGTATGAACATACTAGATGAATACCCGGCTTCGCCAGGTGGATCGCGAGACACACACACACACAGAAGCCGTATATCGTGAGACAGAGTATGCAGCGTGGCGGTGTGCCGGCTTAGAGCACGTGTTGAAAATTTTCATCGACCAGTTTGAATGACTCGCAAGAGAGTAAAATGCGGTGGTAGTTGGTAAGCCATGTTGTTGCTGAAAGAGAAAAGAGCACAGTGTTGAAAGTGATTTGATCTTTTTTAAGACAGACACAAAAACACCAACAAAGCTCTTGACTATTAATGTTGCAATGAATGTTTACGATGGGAGGGGTAGTATTAGTGGCAATATTTTGAAGATGGGAGGGATTTTGTACACGAATTGCAATACTTAGATGTACTACCTGTGCAGAAAAGCGCTGCTTAGATTAGGCCAACAAAAAAAATTTGTCTGTTTCTGGTAACATGGCTAAAAAAAATAGGGTCGGTAGGTCGGGATTTTTTTTTTTTTATTTTTTTTTTTTTTTTTAACCTTAAATGTAGACCAATAAAACTAACTTTAAAAATCGCGCAAAGAGACTGGATTCACTATACAGAGACAAGACACTCAACACATTTACAAATCGTCAGCGGACTTTCGTTTTCACACTTTTTTGTTGTTCATTTTCTCACCCTGTCCTTTACCACCAAAAAAAAAAAAAAAAAATTTGAGTTTGGAAAAAAAAAGTTTAGGGTCGGCGCCGAAATTTAGGGTCGGTCGGGTGACCAGAAACAGACAAATTTTTTTTTGTGGCCTTAGTGGCAATATTTTGAAGATGGGAGGGATTTTGTACACGAATTGCAATACTTAGATGTAATACCTGTGCAGAAAAGCACTGGTTAGATTCGTTTTCGAAGTAGAGCCAAAAACAAAAGTGTTTAGTTTCGTAATTCGTATCGCGAAACAGAGTATTCACCGCGGTTCACCGCGCCGAGCTTAGAGCTCGTGTTGAAAATTTTCATCGACCAGTGTATGCTAACGTAGATTCTATACCCTTTTGATTTTCAACTATCGGTAATAGGGATAATGAAGGATCTGAACCAACATTGAAAACTCGGCAGGTTTCAAGTAGAAGGGAAGCTACTGCTGCTTCAGCAATCTAACGTTGAATTGCGTAGATTGTTTCCCTTGGCACAGAAGCCGTATCCGCGGTTCACCGCGCTTAGAGCACGTGTTGAAAATTTTTCATCGACCAGTTTGTGTCCGGGGTCCAGCTGAATATGCCCACCAAATTTGAAGCAGATCCATCGAGAACTTTGGCCGTGCATCGCGAACACACACACACACACACACACAAGCCGTATATATATATATACTAGAATGAATACCCGCTTCGCCGGGTACCCGGCTTCGCCGGGAAGAAGTAGAGCCGAATACCCGGCTTCGCCAGGAAGAAGTAGAGGAATACCCGGCTTCGCCAGGATGAAAGCGTTGTGGACAGTGACCTTCTAAAAATAGAAACGGGAATATCCGGCTTCGCCGGGATGAAAGCGTTGTGGACAGTGACCTTCTAAAAATAGTAACGGGAATATGGATTGACGCCACACGAAGGAAGGGAGATAAACGCAAAACACTGGAGAAGATAAGGAAGAGTTACTGGGAATGGATCTGGGAAGATGAACAGAAAAACCAAAATCGGTTCAGCGCTGCGCGCTGAGAGCACGTGTTGAAAATTCTCATCGACCAGGTTGTGTCCGGGGTCTACCTGAATATGCCCACCAAATTTGAAGCAGATCCATCGAGAACTTTGGCCGTGCATCGCGAACACACACACACACAGACACAAGTCGTATATATATATAGATACAGTGGAGTCCAGCTATAACGAACCTGGGTAAAACGAAATCCCGCTTTTAACGAACTGCCATTGATTTCCCGGCAGACAGCCTTCTATTTCTTACTTGTTACTTTCAGGCTACAACGAACCTTTTGAACTCATTTGCATAACGAACCCCTCTTATAACAAACACGTTTTCATCCCCCCAGAGCAGTTTTGTCTCTAAAAGTCACAAGGCTACAACGAACGGTGCAAGGTCTCGGCCAACCAAGACTATGGCATACTCGTAGCAAAGCCGCGGAATGGTACCGTAAACCAAGAATAGTGATGTAATTACGTCACGGTCGAAAGTCTTTGACGTCAATGCCTCCCTGTAGTCTTTTTCTCTCGCGCGGTGTGTGTGTGTGTGTGTGTGTGTTCATTTTGTGCACATGTGTTAGTGTTACTGTTTGTGTGTTTGTGTGTGTGTGTGTGTGTGTGTTTGTGTTTGTGTGTGTGTGTGTGCGCGTGCATGAGTCTGTACTCGTGTGTGTGTGTGTGGTGTGTGTGTGTGTGTGTGTGTGTGTGTGTGTGTGTGTGTAAGAAAGAAAGAGAGAGAGAGGGAGGGAGAGAGAGAGAGTGTGTATGTGTGTGTGTGTGTGTTTGTGTTTGTGTGTGTGCGCGTGCATGAGTCTGTACTCGTGTGTGTGTGTGTGGTGTGTGTGTGTGTGTGTGTGTGTGTAAGAAAGAAAGAGAGAGAGAGGGAGGGAGAGAGAGAGAGTGTGTATGTGTGTGTGTGTGTGTGTGTGAATGTCTGAAGAGTACTCGGTCCAGCGCGAGCGTTTTTTTTATAGACACTGACCTTCTTCCCAGGGGTCAATGACCCAGTTTTAGCTATGAGGTGGTTCCCCTGTCATATGAGAGAGGAAACACTTCCTGCACAGGTGTCAGTGACAGTTTAATCTATGGGGCGGTCTCTTTGATGTCTCAGCTGAAACATGCATTATCACAAGTTGTTTGACTGGTACTCAGGCGGTCTCTTTGATTTTTTTCTATTTTGATACACTCCAGGAAAAAAAGTCCCGCCTTATGACCCGGAAAATACCGTACATGCTTTTACACGACTTTTTAAATTTTACTTCTAAAATTACAGTAAAGTGAACATTTGAACTATGCCTCTCTATGGATTATATTATGAAGCATGCAGAGATTGTACTCTCCAAGGAAAGATCGATGGGACGATCATTTGAAGGTGAGTGGGAAAACTTGTCTTGAGGCCATTTAGGGTTGAAAACTCTACAGCGAATTACTGATATAACGAACTAAAATGTATCTCCCTTGAGATTCGTTGTACCCGGACTCCACTGTAGATAGATAGAAGCCGCTGATTATGCTATCAGCTACCAAAGATCAAGAAAAGGACAAGCAAACTGAAGAGTGAGCTTTTGCACATGATGGGTAAAGTACAAAATAACAGGAGCCAAACAAGGCTTATGCTATACACGGCCTGAGGATAGCTCACAAAAAGTCAAGGAAAAGCAAAGAGCAGACGAAGAAAGAGAAAAATAAGTTCTTAAAATGCTCACCTCTTTTTGACCAGACATCTGATGACACAGAGCGCGTCGTGGATAGAGCGGTCGGCCTCCTCAAGCACCAGCTTGTTGGAGCCACGGATCAGCACCGTCACTGTCTGGCCAGGACACTGGATGCCTGTGCACTGTAACACACGGTGCCATCTCATTACAAACACACACAATGTCACAGCACATTAATCTAAGAAGCACTGGAAGCTACACAAGTAAACGAAGGTTAAGTCACAGTAGGTCCATGATGCATCCACAACATCATCAAGTCAAAGGATCAAACATCCCAAGACAGACATGAGACCAGCAAATGTTCCAAAAGTAGGAAAGTAAGCCGGGGTCCAGGGGCCGCATAGGCGGTTCAGGGGGGCTTTATAAAGGCCATTTTGGGGCCTCTCCTGATAGAAAAAAATTAGATCATGCCTTTTTAAAAGGCTATAAAAACCACAAGAATAATATGTTTTAGCATTTTAAACAAAAGTGTAATTTATAACAATCACACACACACAAAACTTAATTGAAAACTTTCAGAACCAACACGTTTTTTCCACCAAGTCCTTATTTCACCACGCAGTGGCCGTTGTCGCACCACGTGCACACGGCCTGACCGGGAATGGATATCTTGTCAGTGAACAGAAACAAGATAAAAGCAGAGCTGGTAGAAAGTGGACAAAGTCTCTCTAACCTTGATGACTTTGCTGGACCCAGTCTGGACCTCTTCAACCAGCTCAGCTGACCCGAGGTTCTCTGGCAGGAAGTGATCCACGCTGGCAATGGGCCGACAGCCCAACGTCTGCAAACAAAAGTCAAACATCAATTTGAGAACAGTCATGCATTGTTGTCAGGGGGGTGTTCACGATTATATTTTCTGTTTTTTATTTTCATTTCTTTATTATCCTGGCAAATTTGGGTCTCTTCCTCCCAGTGGAAAGCTAGCAGCAACAAGAATTGCGCTACCCACGTGTGTGAGTGTAATGTTTTCAGGCACCTGCACTTCTTGCGGAGTGACCAAGATCTTTTACGTGCAAGTCAAAGTCATGACACAGTGTGGGACATGAATACCGCCTCTGAGTGTGCACAAGTTGATCTGTGTCCGCCCTGGCCCGGATTCGAACCAGTGACCCGAGGACCCCAGATTCCATGTCAGATTTGGTCCTGTTTCTTCAATCATCGGTCCCGCACTTGCAGCTTAATTTGTAACAAGAGAAGGAAGAAATAGATGCATGGTCGACTCACCTTACAAACAAATTCCACATCTTCCCGTTCAACGTCTTTGACAACCAGGATTTTCATCTTGGCCAAGAAGTGCATGGCCAGGTCTGACACAGCGTCCCTGTACAGA
Organism: Littorina saxatilis; assembly: GCF_037325665.1. Classification (NCBI taxonomy): domain Eukaryota; kingdom Metazoa; phylum Mollusca; class Gastropoda; order Littorinimorpha; family Littorinidae; genus Littorina; species Littorina saxatilis. The sequence continues at coordinate 4,853,441 of NC_090261.1, read as the reverse complement.
AAGGGGAAAAAATCATAATTATGTCCGGTGTTCACCTCTAACTACATAAAGTTTGTCAAATTATCAAACCCGAACAGGTTTTATTTTCTGATAAACTCTGAACACGCAGACTTTCGCTGGGTTTTTCTTTCTACATTACATACTCAATGCGAAAATAAGTCGTCATTAATCGGCTTCTCTGCCTTATTCCCTGCATCATTTTTCAAACAGCATAACTCCACAAAGAACAAGACCCCACACAACTGCTACATACAACTATACCCTCTAAGTGCTATGTGTAATGCAGACCTGCCTACCCCTGAAATGTACCATGTGTAGTTTTGGGTGTGAAAATAAGGCAAATGTGTAGTTTGGCAGGTGAATGTGTAGTATTTCAATTTGATCAACCCAAACCGCAAAACAGAACAGTTACTTATACCGTACTAAAACAAACACCCAACACTCCAAACAAAACTATTACAATGTGAACAATACTCCTCATACAAATACAAACAAAGCCCCCACAAAAATACAAGCCAAGCATTAAGTTTATTTGTTAAGAAAAAAATTATTAACTAGTTTGGAACATTTGCATGGGTGAAACTGATCAGAATTAAAAATAAGGAAAATGAGGCCGGGGTCCAGGGGCCGCCACGCCCTGGTGGGGTGCAGGGGCAACGCCCTCTTAGGGGGCCCTGGGCCCGGAAGAAAACGAAAAATCAGGCTTTTTAAGGGTAAAAGTAGGCCTTTCCTGGTATCTCAAACACACAAATTTGCACAGTAAACAATGATAACAAATGCCAAGCTGTAGTCCGATAATTCGCGCGCTCAGGGAAACAAAGATTCAGCGATGTCCGGTCACTGTGTTAGAGAAAATACAGATCGGATCGCCGGCGAAAAAACAAAAAAACAAAAATTTTTTTTTTTTTTTTTACAGATTTTCAAAATAAGGAATTCTTTATTTGACCAATTTCATTTGGCGGATTTCCGCCCTAACGCGGAAAAGTTTCACCCATGCATTTGTTTAAAAAAAAGCTATGTTGAGGGGTATGCAGTTCATATACAGTGGGACCCCTTATTCAAGACCTGTGACAATCTGAGAACATCAAGTCACAAAAAGTAGGGACTGGGAGTATGTGTATCAACATGAAGGCAAATTTGCATATAAACAGAACAGGTTTGCGTCGGCAATAATAATAATATGGCAGGTCATTGCCTCTGGTCTGGTTACCGATCTCTCAAAAGTGAGCTTGTCTTGCTTGGTCTTCTTTCCCTGGCACGGGTTTCTTCACAAAACAGTCCAATTTTTCCTCTGCTTTGGTCGGGATTTCTCGAATTCCTCATGAGAAGTGCTTTTCTTGTGGCGGTTACACGGTCGTAAAGCTCACTGTGCTTCTCTGAAAAAGCCGTGTTGCACACAGTGCAGTGGGCAAAATGCTTCCCTTTTCTCCACGAAACTAGGCATGGATGCTCCTCATAGTACTTTGGCAGAAAAGCCTAGCTGGGAGTTTGACCAAGCTTCTTTTTTTTGCTCCGTGGCGGTTGATCGCCAAAGTCTTCTGAATCCGTGTTCGTCGCTGTAGCCATTTTTTTCCCTCCAGAAAGAATGAGCTACGAAGTGACCGCGTTCAGAAAAGTATGTGCTGAAACGCCCGCGATAGTTGTAATAACAGCAGCAAGACCAACTGACTACGCTACTCTCGCGGGCGCCGGGCATGTTTTGCACGCAGTACACAACCGGTTAGTACAAATTATGGATCGGAACTCGCCCGCGTTTTTGCGTATTCAAAATGTCAAAATGTGTAGTCGAAACGAAACGTTTGCGTAGTATAAGACAAGCATGCGTAGTTGCGTAGTTTGGGGACCAAAATCGTAGTTTACTACGCTCAATGTGTAGTGTAAACAGGTCTGTGTAATGCCTATGGAGTTGGCTTAGCATATCCAACTAACACAATAACTACCAGTAAGCTTACTGAACATTTTCATTCGATGACTAGATACTGTGAAAGGAACACGCATCAACTGAACCACAGCATGAACACTGACCTGAGGATGGATTTCTGGATGAGGAGGACATTGCATCCCGCTTTCTTGATCTTCTTGACTATGTCCAGGATGTAGTTACGCTCCTCTCGCAGCACGCGGTCCATCTGAGTGTAGTCCGACACGATCACCTGGTTCTCCATCTGATCACAACACAAATACATCGTCCATGAGGGGGTCTTTCTTTCTTTATTTGGTGTTTAACGTCGTTTTCAACCACGAAGGTTATATCGTGACGGGGAAAGGGGGAAGATGGGACCATGAGGGGGTCAAGCCTACAGGGTTGGTTGGTTATTATTGTTTATCGTTCTCTTCAGCATACAGGAAAAGGTGATACTTCAGCATCTGAGTGTAGTCCGACACGATCACCTGGTTCTCCATCTATTCACAACACAAATACATCGTCCATGATGGGGTTAAGCCCACAGGGTTGGTTGGTTACTATTGTTTATTGTCTCTTCAGCATTAGCCTACAGGAAAAGGTGTGATATTTCAGCATTGAATCAAGAAGCACTGTACATCTCCATCAGAGTTGGATTGCAAATCGTTCATACTGTATGTCAGTACAGGTCTGTGGTTACTCATCATCAAGAGACGTGCTTTATCATTATAACGCCTTTCATCAATCAATCAATCAATGAGTCTTATATCGCGCATATTCCGTGGGTACAGTTCTAGGCGCTCTGCAGTGATGCCGTGTGAGATGAAATTTTATACGGCCAGTAGATTGCAGCCATTTCGGCGCATATTTACCTTTCACGGCCTATTATTCCAAGTCACACGGGTATAGGTAGACAATTATTAACTGTGCCTAAGCAATTTTGCCAGGAAAGACCCTTTTGTCAATTGTGGGATCTTTAACGTGCACACCCAATGTAGTGTACACGGGGGGAGGTTCGGACACCGAAGAGAGTCTGCACACAAAGTTGACTCTGTGAAATAAATTTCCGCCGAACCTGGGATCGAACTCACGCTGACAGCGGCCAACTGAATACAAATCCAGCGCGCTACCAACTGAGCTATATCCCCGTCCATGTTCTTCCATAACTATTTTTCCAGACTGCAACAAGTCTGTGCGGTTCTTTCTCGAAACAGAGTACTCCCTAAAACAAGGTAAATCTGAGAAGATTTTACTACATGTGGATGATCTGCTATATTTACATGCGTTAGGAATAAAACTATGTTCTCATTAGTGCCTGGCTAAGTTCTAATTAGTGCTGTCACCAGGATCCATGTTATCTTCTGCACCCTGTTCATAGTTCTCCCCATTGCTCAGCATCTTAAACTACCTCCGTTTGTGATACATCTCACCCTACTCGGCAAGCCTGCTTCACAATACCTTGAAGATCGCACCATACAATCACAAATTTTAGTAATAAATTTTCATTTGATTAATATACTTACAGCGTTACCAGCACTGAACTAGGGTTAATTGCTATATGTGAGTTGGGGAAGATATGTAATTTAATGCAAACTTACGTCTGTTTTGGGGGGTGAAATGCAGAACTGGATGAAGCCGATCTTGGCCTTTTCCACCTTGGAGGGTCCTCCGGCCGTTCCTGCACGACTGGCAAACACCAGGCCGTCAATCAGCTCTGTGTCCTCTATCGTGCCACTGAAAATGAGACATCACACGTCAATTACACAGAACACAACCATGTATCTCGCACCAATGACTGTCCATGTCAAGGGAATTTGAACAGCCCTTGAATTACAATGCCCAAATGGATTCATATGTAAGGATTTTTACTCCGACGTAAAAAGAAGATAAAATTCTACTACAAAATTGCAACTCATCAGTTCTACGCACTGGGGTCACATTGGCACCATCTCCATCAGAGTAGGATATTCTCTTTCAAGCACAAATCAGTACAGGTCTGTGGAAATCATCATGTGGAGAAGGTCAATCAATTGCTAGAGGCAAACCCATTCACAAGAGCCCAGGCAATAGTTTCACTCACCCCAGTTTCTTGACAATCTTGATGTCGTTGAGGTCCACGTTAGTGGCAGTGGCAGGGTCAATGACCTTGAGAACAGCGTCCACAGCAATGGGGGCCAGCATGCTGGCGTACTGACACACCACCTGCACAACGCAACATTAACATCGTCTTACGTCTCAACAACAAATCTCAATATACATTCAAATTATAATGATCACACTGAAAATGTTTTTCGTGAAGACGCTAAAAACAAATTTCAAATAAAGATGGTTCCAATGTTGACAAGTGAAGTTACCTTTGAGTTGAGTGATGTTGAGGCACTCTTGAGCAGCGATTCTCTGTCTGATAGTTCCAGGGGTTTGACCATGCTATCCAGAAGCTCAACACACTTTACTGCAGCCTTTTGGAATGCTTCAGAAATGATGGTTGGATGAATGCCTGTCAACAAAATTAACCAATCACACATGTAAAAACAAATTCAACAGAATCTGTAAATAAAAAGATTTACAGAATCTGTAGTGTAAATAAACAGATTTTCTGAATTGTTGAAAGTACACGCAAAATACATGTAAAGACCATTTCAACACAAAAGACAGCTGGCAGCATCTCCATCAGACTAGTAGGATATTCTCTTTCAAGCACGATCAGTACAGGTCTGTGGAAATCATCATGTGGAGATGCTCAAACACACACCCAAGACAATCGTTCCACAAACAGCATTTCTCTTGCACAAAAAAAAAAAAAAAAAAAAAATTCACTCCACACTAAATGTGACCCTCCACCACGAAATGAGTCGCATGTCACCTCGCGCGGTTCTGCGCTAGACTTGATATAAGTCCGGAGAGTGTATGGTAACAGCGTGAGGGTCACCTTAGTCACAGGCTTATAACTAAAACAGTTTTTGCTCTTTTCTAAAACGGGTTTCACCACTGGATAGAGCATAAAAAAACTCTTTAGGAAAATGTAAAAATATGAAAATCATGCAAAGGTGACATGCGACTCATGCCGTGGTGGAGGGTCACAAATGACTAATGCGTGCGTCTTACCTTTGGACAGGAGCTTGGCACTGGCCTCCAAGAGACTGCCAGCCATCACCACCACAGACGTTGTCCCGTCACCTGCCTCAATGTCCTGGGCCTTGGAGAGCTCCACCAACTGTAACACATTGACTCAACCCCTGATTCACTGTTCAAATTTCACATGCGTGCATACAAAACATCGAATCCTTTTGGAATTAGGACTAGGAGAAAATGTTTGACACGTCTACCAGTCATATCATACATGTACCCTCACCTCCTGTACCATGTGAAAAGGCTGCAACAGTTGCAGGTTTGAACAATGTGACAATGGTTTATCAACAAGTCTTATCATCTTGATAGCAGTTAGATTGATGCTGTGGATTTTGATATTTGTGCAGCCTGCAAATTGCATTACAGTAAGTCACTGCACTATTTTTACACTTACAAAGTTACAGACACATAGCAGAGGTCTGTATGAGGTAATCTGCCTGGACAACTTGTAAGTTTACAGGCTACAGTAGTCTGGAGATCAACTTCATGACTGATTTTTCTTTATTTGGTGTTTGACGTCGTTTTCAACCACAAAGGTTATATCGCGACGGGGAAAGGGGGGGGGGGGGGGGGGGGGGGAGAAGGGATAGAGCCACTTGTTAATTGTATCTTGTTCACAAAAGCACTAATCAAAACATTGCTCCAGGGGCTTGCAACGTAGTACAATATATGACCTTACTGGGAGAATGCAAGTTTCCAGTACAAAGGACTTAACATTTCTTACATACTGCTTGACTAAAATCTTTACAAACATTGACTATATTCTATACAAGAAACACTTAACAAGGGTAAAAGAAGAAACAGAATCCGTTAGTCGCCTCTTACGACATGCTGGGGAGCATCGGGTAAATTCTTCCCCCTAACCCGTGGGGGGTTTCATGACTGATCGTTACTACATTGCTACACAGATGACCAGAATAGCAGAGGAAGAGAAGATGGTATCTTGTGGAAGACTCACCATTTTGGCAGCAGGATGAAGAACTTGCATTTGTTTGAGAATGGTTGCTCCATCATTGGTAATTGTCACATCTCCGTTTGCCGCTTGGATCTGCCAAAATTGAACAAATTAAAAATATGTGCAACAATGCTACTGTTAGGAGGGAGATCTAGAGAGAGATGAATTACTCTCAATTTACTGATTTGTTGATACGGTAATATTTATGTGATATACTTGACAATACAGTAGGTATTCCAAAGTGCTCTTCGCGGGTGGCGAAAAGTGACGCCGAGTGCGATTTTCCCTTGGTTTTTAACTTGTTCAAACTCGCCGGAATGAGGTGAACTGAATAAAAAGAATACACCAAGATGATAATGGATTCTTCATAGTCAGGCATGAAAACTGAAAAAAAAAAAAATACTGAAAATAAAATTCGAAGGCGCGTAGCGGCAAGTTTAGACTTCTAGGGGGGTCCGGGGGGGCATCCCCCCGGACATTTTTTCGTTCAAGGGTGCAATTTGGTGCAATCTGGGGCTATCTGAGCCTTAAAATTGGATTCAAACATGGCCCCAAAACTATTTTACTATAACAATGACTAGAAAAAAAAAAAAATAAATAAAAATAAAAACAAGAAGGGCAAAGCCCATACGACTCACATGCTTTACACATTTTTCCTACCAAAATACATGTGACCTTGACCCAAGGTCAAGGTCATCCAAGGTCATGCAACACAAAGCTGTTAATTCAAGACATAGGAAGTACAATGGTGCTTATTGGCTCTTTCTACCATGAGATATGGTCACTTTTAGTGGTTCACTACCTTATTTTGGTCACATTTCATAAGGGTCAAAGTGACCTTGACCTTGATCATATGTGACCAAATGTGTCTCATGATGAAAGCATAACATGTGCCCCACATAATTTTTAAGTTTGAAACAGTTATCTTCCATAGTTCAGGGTCAAGGTCACTTCAAAATATGTATACAATCCAACTTTGAAGAGCTCCTGTGACCTTGACCTTGAAGCAAGGTAAACCAAACTGGTATCAAAAGATGGGGCTTACTTTGCCCTATATATCATATATAGGTGAGGTATTCAATCTCAAAAACTTCAGAGAAAATGGGAAAAATGTGAAAAATAGCTGTTTTTTAGGCAACATTGATGGCCCCTGCGACCTTGACCTTGAAGCAAGGTCAAGATGCTATGTATGTTTTTTGGGGCCTTGTCATCATACACCATCTTGCCAAATTTGGTACTGATAGACTGAATAGTGTCCAAGAAATATCCAACGTTAAAGTTTTCCGGACGGACGGACGGACGTCCGGACGGACGGACGGACGGACGTCCGGACGGACGGACGACTCGGGTGAGTACATAGACTCACTTTTGCTTCGCATGTGAGTCAAAAAAGGAAAAATACTGAAAATAAAACAAAATACGGTTTATTTTTTTCAAAAATACGAAAAATACGGAGAATTTTCATGCCTGATAGTTACTTTAAAACAAAAATGTAATATTAGATTCAAAATATGCGTGTGAAAATGGTTGCTAAATTGTGATTTTCTGACGTCGGAACGAAGTTTTCGCTGTGTTGTTTTGACCCCAACCGGGAAAACTCCGGGAGATAAGCCATTAAAATTAGCAACAACCCGCTACTAAAGACATAAAGAGGAAAGATTAAGCTTTTCGATGATATCAATATTATTTTGATTGGCTTCCGTTTAACTTAGTGTACTATTTTCTAGTTTAAAACTTCGCTCAAAAATGTTGCCATCTCAGAACGAACAATATCCGGTTTTATGCATGCGAATGGCAAGGTCGGAGTTTGAACTTTCACCTGGTCTTATTTTCATTACTGATGCAACCAACGACTTGCTTCCGCGAGAACCGAAAACGAGGCAACCCGTTTTTCTCGTTGTCGAGTACGCCGTGTAATGGCGGCGTTCGACGCAGACCACAGGCGGAAGGTATTGCTCACTGGACCACTACTTTCATAGAAAGTAGTGGTCCAGTGAACGATACCTTCCGCCTGTGCGCAGACCAAGCGACGGCACGTCACAGTCGCGAAAGTTCGATTTTGCACCCAAACTTTCACGAACCTTTTGATCCAGATTGTCTAGAAGGTAAACATATAGCCTTACAATGTGTTCTCTTTTAATTCTTTAAAATATATTTGCTTATTTGAAAAAACACGGCGATTGAACGAACCGAGTTGATAGCAGACGAAGCACAGTGTTTGTGAAGGTGGGAGTAGTGAACTTCTCGGCACGCTGTATTTTTTCAGTGAGCAGAATAAAGCATGTGACTCAAGGAATAAAAAACGCTCGCGCTGGACCCGAGCACTCTTCAGACTGGCTCGCTCAATAAATATAAATGTTTGGAATGTCTGTGGTGTGAATGTTGGTTTCTGACCAGAAATGCAGATCTATCTCTGGCCGATTCATAGATTCAACCTACAAACTGCGACCTCATCTGTGATCAGATATGTTTCGACAAGCATTAAACGGATGAAATTAACCATGCAGTTTATTCTTCAGAAAAATGCAGCGATACGCACCCCCAAAAATGGGTTGGGTTCGGTGATTTGTATAAACGTCTTCCTCGCGATAGATCACTTATTATTTTGTCTTATGAAGCCGTCATCAACACGAACACAATGATTGCAGAAGCAAACTCTGTACCTACACGACCGAGACACAAGACTGATTATTTCACAGCTGCAATGAGAATAGAGAACAAAGACGTTTTGGGTAAGCTTACTCACGTCAGGTCTTCACTGACAAGCTAGGAACAGACGGAAAATTCCGAACAAAAGTAAATGACATCAAAGTCTCTTTCGCTTTGCGTGCAACTTTGTCATGACGTATTTTTGTGTGACGCGTTCGGCTGTTCTATCAGGTCAATGGCTGCGTGTTGCCCCGCCGGTGTGAACTCCTCCTATGGCCAAGTCGTTTTTGTGGTTTATTTCGCATTTAGGTCCCAGGTAACATTATGAAATTTTAATACGATCAATCGGACCTATTATCAAGTTAGTGTATCAACTTTTGAACGAACTGCGCCCAGTAGTTTCCCAGCAATAAGCTGTTAAGTGGAGACAGACAGACAGACACACAATTAAAGTCTGCTGAGCCCTAGTACTAGCGTACTCGGGGATAATGTCTTGAAACACAATTTAAGCAATCTGTTCCTTGATTTGAATCATTAACAAAGATAATAACTAGAAATCAGTCTTTTTCTAAGTTCACGTATGCTCGCTCGACAGTCGTATTCCGAGTGATCTCCCTTGTCACTTTGTTTACATTTTACGACGTGCAAGCTACCTCGCCTTTTCCACGTCAAATATATTCTGTGTTCTTTTCTAACTAATGTGTTCACATCTTGAAATGATAATCCTTAGTCATTACTACATAGTCATCATATTTAGGGGTCAGTAAACTGTACTAATGCCCTCCCACTTCTCCCTTCACAGATGATCGGTTCCAGAGGCTGAAGGATAAATTGTTGATGACTGGCAGAGGGCGAAGACCAAGTCTTCCTGACAAACTGGATGACAAGAGGTGTTCTAACAAGCTTTTACTTCAGCTCCGGAGACTGATGTTGCTGGGATCAAGGACATACAGTGAAGTAAGCATTCAATGGGGAAAATAAGATAAAGGGAAACAAATTAAAACAAAATATAGTCTTGACTGTGCTTTCACTGTTCAATACGCTTCTGTTGTCTTATTTTTTGTTTTTAATAAGTAATGCAACTAACTCTTTCTCTCTCTTTCTCAATGTTAATTTGTGTGTGTGTGTTTGTGAGTGTGTGATGAATTGTGTGTGCATGAATGTGTTCGATTGTGTATGTGTGAGCTAGTATACTATGCAGGTATGTGTGGCGTGGCGCGTATGTGTGTGTGAGTGGTGCAGCTTTTTTTGTCCCTTTGCATTGTATTGACATGTCATCAGTTTTAATTTATCATTATTTATTAGATATTCGTATAGGTATTGCAATACTGTACCTTTACATTTATAACTTTAATAACCGTTTTGTTGATTTTGGTGTAGGTTTACGATTGTCCTTTTTTTTTTTAAATGTTGTTTCCATCTTTTGTAGCATGGACAGATTGTAAGACTAGGCGGTGGTGTGAAATCTCCATCCTTGAGTATTAAAGTTTGTTCGTTCATTTCTTTCTCTCTGTCGTAAAAAAAAAGTAAGCAGTTTCTGTGTTTGCATTGTGCAGGTAACTGTTTGGTTCAGCCAGCTGTTTTCTGACTCGGCGTTTCCTGAAGAACCTGTGAAGGCACTCATCCAGACAGCGGCAAGATCATTCAGCAAAATTGCTGATTCTTCAGCTACAGCAGTGTTCTTGGAAGAGACATTTTCTGTGGACAGGATTAACCAAGAGCTCGAGGATATTGGCATTGACTCGAATGTGTTATTGCCAGTAGGTTAGTATAGCACGTGAAGTGGCCTTGATATAGGACTGCGTGCATATGAACTCTGGCTACGAAGCATGTAAAGAGTCACGTCATGAATTTTTGAAAAACATGTTGTCTATTCACATATGCACAGCTCTACACATTTTCAAGTGTTTTCCTTGAATTCAAGCCATAATATTTTGGCTTTTTCTTTATTCCCTCTCGTCAGTTTCTTCTATTTGTTACATTACTTTTAATTAATGCATCAACATTTTCCTTCATTTTTTCTGACAATGTTCTGGGACCCCCCAACTGTAATATATGTGAACATGGAACTGCCGGCGCTGGTCTCTTTTCTTTTTGAAGTTTTACAGAGATCTGTAACCTGAATGAGTGGTAGTAGTGTAACACAGTATAGAGCCAGCGTTGGTATGTTCCAGCCCAAGGCGGTTCAACTGTCTAATAGAAAATTATTTTTCCTTGCTGCTGATTTAGTTGTTCCGTTTTTTGTGTTGTTTGTTTGTGGATATAAATACTTAAAGTTGGCCTTATTCCTATATATGTGTGTATGAAATGTAAAAACGATTATTCTTCAAATATGCGAAGGTGTGGAGTATTGTTAAAAGAAGTGAATGCAGAGCTTAAAGTTCTTCACTATTTGTTATCATGTCCCCTGTTTAATGATGCAAGAACCGCAACAATCGGTACATTAGCTCCAGAATTTGTTAATATTGACACACTCCTGACAGGTGATTCAAACATTTCCATATTTGAAAATAGTGCTATTTTTGTTGTTGTCCAAAGCTATATTGAGAAATCAAACCGCTTTGGGACACCTTAGTTCGATGTTGTTTTGTTTTGTTGTTTTTTAAATATATTACTTGGGGCCCATCTACTTTTTGATATTTTGTTGTGTCTTTCGTTCTCGTTTTGTATTTGTTTTCGTTGTCGGTATTGACACAGATTGTGTTCGATAATTCAAACTAAGTTTTCCTTGTTGTTTTTCTCCTCTTTTTTTTCTTCTCTTTTTTCAAAAATGTGTCGCATTGATCATATTCCGCCATGAAATTTCAGGCATGTTTATGTGAGCACTTATCATAAGTTTTAAACTTGTTGTGCTCCTTCTTAACGATGTTGTTATATTATCATGTGTCTGTTTACGAATAAAAAATACTGTTTAAACAAAAGAATGTGTTTTCATGTGCTCTATTTTCAGGAACCTCTATTCAACTGATAAACCGGAGTGTGATTGCACTTGAACAATTTAGAAAGAGAGAACATCTGACAAATGATTTTCTTTTTGAATGGTTGAATGTGTTGGGGGAGGGGGTATTAAAATGTTCTGGTTCACAGATTGCAAAGTCTGTAGAAATGTGCATGATGCAGTACAAGACATTAAGCAAAAATAAGGCTAGGCGCCCTGAAGAACTGGAGAAGTTTTTGGCTCATGTATTTTGCATACAGTCAAACAGTTGCGAAGGAAGTCTTTCCCACAAGAATCTAGGCACGTCACAACAGGCTAAAGAACAAGCAGGAATACTTAGCAGTAGGGAAGAGAAGCAGCAGAGCAGTCTTCTAATAAGACCAATTCAGCATTCAGCTACTTCAACGGTTACACTGGAAGACCACAAAAGACTTCAAGAAAAGAAAGAACAGGCAGAAAAAAAGCTTGAACATCTGGAGTATGTTGTAGGCGGTGCAAATCGGACTATCACTTGGCAAACTAAAGACATTGCTGAATTGACCAAAGCTAAGGAAAGACTAGCATTGTCTCAAACAAAAGCGCATGCCAATAACCAAGAACTACAGCAAGAAAACAGACATGTTAAGGAAAATTTATCAGTAGTGAGAAACTCTAAAATTTACAGGAGAAATGCAAAGCTCAAAGTACAAGAACTAAACATTACAAAAGAAAAAGTGTTGTCACTGAAGGCACAAAAAGTTAATCTGCAAAAAAACTCTTCAAAATTGAGGCACAAAATCCAACTTTTACAGAGTCAACTAGCAGGCATGACTGACCTAGCTAATCAAGACATACCATGTCAAAAAGTCACAACAAGGCTACCAGAGCACAATCAGTTCACCAATGATGTTCGTAAAACCATGATTCAGCTACAAGGTGAAGCAAACGTTCCAGCGAGCAAGTGTAAGCAGGTGGTTAATATTGTTTCTTTTTGTTTCTTTATTTGGTGTTTAATGTCGTTTTCAACCACGAAGGTTATATCGCGACGGGGAAAGGGGGAAGATGGGATAGAGCCACTTGTCAATTGTTTCTTGTTCACAAAAGCACTAATAAAAAATTTGCTCCAGGGGCTTGCAACGTAGTACAATAAAATTATATTACCTTACTGGGAGAATGCAAGTTTCCAGTACAAAGGACTTAACATTTCTTACATACTGCTTGACTAAAATCTTTACAAAAATGGACTATATTCTATACAAGAAACACTTAAGGGTAAAAGGAGAAACAGAATCCGTTAGTCGCCTCTTACGACATATGCTGGGGAGCATCGGGTAAATTCTTCCCCCTAACCCGCGGGGGGTGGTTAATATCGTTGCCAAGAATATTTTTCATGAAACATGAGAAGAGGCTGATCTTCCTTGCATTCAGAGCATCATCAATATGGCTGATGAAGGGCATGTAATTTCAAAACTCCAGGCAGCTGAGGCAATTCTGAATGAAAAAGATAGCACCTTGCATACTGATGGCACCTCCAGAAATCATAACAAAATTGTTGGACAACAGCTAACATTACCCAGTGGAGTGACACTCAGCCTTGGATTTGTACCTGTTGACAGTGAAACTTCTCCTAATCTGTTGGATCTCACTTTGCACATGCTTCAAGAACTGAGCTGCATTTATTGTTGGCAACATGATGAGGAAGAAAAGGAAAAAATCTTCAAAGATATGCTGACAAGACTAAGTTCTGTTATGTCTGATATAGCTGCAGTCATGAAGAAATTCAATGAATTGCTGCTTGAATACAAGAGGAATCAACTGGGGCAAGAACATCCGGATCAAGAATCTTTGGATATACACTTCCTTTACTGCAAGGCACACTACCTTCTTGGCTTGAGCCGAGCTTGTGAGACAGCTTTTAAAGAAGTTGAACGTGATCTGTCAGCTGTTGGGCTTGGGCGGGATGGCCTTGCAAAGTTTAGCGGATTCAAATCAAGTGCTGAAAATGCATCGTCCCGACTCATTCGTCTCACCTGTGATGTACTTGGGCCTAGAGGCGATGGAAAAAAATGGCTGCAGGCTGGAATGGCAAGGTTTCTGTGATCTTGAAGGGAAGAAGTCAAAGATGACCAGTTACAGAGCCAATCGATTCAATTGTTATTTCGAAGGAGCAGCTGCGATTGTCCATCATAACAAGACATCATAAACTTCTTCAACAGAGGTGGAGTTTCACACTTGAACCTAAAACTGGAGAGTGTTGAAGCGGATCTCCATGACCAACGACTAGTTGCTCTTCTGGCTGCTCTTGGTGTTTTGTACTTCAGGGTGACTGGACCCTACTGGCAACTGCTCCCCAGCGACTTGCCTTACACAGAGTTCTACAAGTACGTCCAGAAGATGTATGATATGCATGCTTCACTCAGTGGGAGGCAAATGCTTCAGTCATGTTGGATGGCGATTTCGAAGGCATATTTGATGAGCATGAAATCAACAAGGATGTTTTTGACAGCGTTTTTGAAACAGCAAATGACATTTCTGTCAAAGACATGGTGATCACCAGCCTGCAAATCATGATGAAGCACATCAAGGTGGTTACGGAAAACCAGCTAGCAGATTTTCTCATCGGAGGAAAGTTTGGCAGTGACCTACCCGAGGCAATAACATCTGTCCTCAAACATTGTCCTTTGACAAACTTGCTTGGTGAGAATGCCTTTGGTGACCTTGATTTTGATCTGAGCAAACGGCGGCACTGTAGTCATCATCATCGGACAACCACACACATGTTGAAGAGAAACAGGACAAGCCAGCACATAGACGAACTCACTCCTGAAGAGTCAGCGAAAGTGATGAAGATGGCCAGGAAGAAGGCTAAGATACTTAGCAAGAAGCACCGGCAGCAAGAAAAATGTGTGCGCATCAAGATGCAGGAAAGGGTGCTTGAGAATCAGCGGCAGAAGAAGCTGAAAGCCTTGCGGACTGCTGAAGTGAAATTTTTTTTTATCTCAAACGTATTCAAAAATGGAGGGCCTTGCCTGACAGCGAGGGATGTGTCTCGACTGGTGAAACGCTGCAAGAACTGTTCACAAACTTTGCTTGCACTGAAAGCTGAAATAAGATATCAAAAAGTAGTACTTGGAGTGGGGAGTACCGGTAGAAAGGATGCCCTTATACAGAGCTTGAGTCAGCATCTGGGTGGTGTGGAATACAGAGAGGAAAGCGGATCTGATGGGCACTGTGTAGGAGCTGATGCTTACGATCAAGGACTCATGTCACGCAGAAAAAGACAAATGTCTAGCGAATCATCTGATTCATCAAGTTCTGATCTTGAGTCCCCAGATGAAACTGACCAAGAAAATGATACAGATGAGAGCTTTTCGTTTCAAAATCAGGGCCAATGGATATCTGTCTTAAATGATGATAGTTTGTATGTTGGTCAGGTGCTTGAAGTCGAAGACAAAGATCATGCAACCATCAAGTTCCTTGAATGAACAAAAGGAAGATGCGATTTTTTCCGTTGGCCTGCCTGTGAAGATATTGCAGAGGTTCAGTCGGAGTTTGTACAATATATTTAACTGGGATTTTGAGGTTAATGCTCACTTAAGCGATGGTCGTGTGTGGAGAGTGTTTCTTTATTTGGTGTTTAACGTCGTTTTCAACCACGAAGGTTATATCGCCACGGGGAAAGATGGGACAGAGCCACTTGTCAATTGTTTCTTGTTCACAAAAGCACTAATCAAATATTTGCTCCAGGGGCTCGCAACGTAGTACAATGTATTACCTTACTGGGAGAATGCAAGTTTCCAGTACAAAGGACTTAACATTTCTTACATACTCCTTGACTAAAATCTTTACGAAAATTGACTATATTCTATACAAGAAACACTTAACAAGGGTAAAAAGAGAAACAGAATCCGTTAGTCGCCTCTTACGACATGCTGGGGAGCATCGGGTAAATTCTTCCCTCTAACCCGCGGGGGGAGTGTGGAGAGTGCCAAAAATCAGAAAGCTTGAAAAAGCCTATGATAGAATCAAGGTTCAGAATAAGTAATTCATCGAGTTCAAGTAACCAAAGGGAAGTATAAGCGCTCTAAATGCATATGACATGTGTGATTTGTTTGTTTGTTTGTTTAACGCCCAGCCGACCACGAAGGGCCATATCAGGGCGGTGCTGCTTTGACATATAACGTGCGCCACACACAAGACAGAAGTCGCAGCACAGGCTTCATGTCTCACCCAGTCACATTATTCTGACACCGGACCAACCATTCCTAGCACTAACCCCATAATGCCAGACGCCAGGCGGAGCAGCCACAAGATTGCCAATTTTAAAGTCTTTGGTATGACCCGGCCGGGGTTCGAACCCACGACCTCCCGATCACGGGGCGGACGCCTTACCACTAGGCCAACCGTGCCGGTACATGTGTGATGGAGTAACCAGGAGTTATACGTAATCAATCTTCTGTCACCCAAGAGGCAAGCATTGAAATGAACAAGCCACTTTTATCCTCATATTTTGCTGTCTTCGACTTCAAGCACTTGAGCTACATACTTTTTGTTGTTGTAATTTCATACTTGTAGTTGTACTTATTTAGAGCCTTTTTGATAAAGGAACAAGTAGTCACATTACACAGGGTTATGGGATATCTGTCATGGTATAAGCTTCCTCCTTCTGGTTAGCGGATAGTTGAGTTTCCACACAGTGTACGTTCTGCATGTGGTTATGGTACAGTTGAAGTGCATGGTTACCAATGTGTTCTGTATAGACAGTTACGAATCAGTTACAGTTTTATAAGTTTAACATGTGTTAAGGATTTCGTTGGATTGAATTCAAAAATTCTTTCTTTCTTTATTTATTTGGTGTTTAACGTCGTTTTCAACCGTTCAAGGTTATATCGCGACTGGGAAAAGGGGGGGGGGGGGGGGGGGAGATGGGATAGAGCCACTTGTCAATTGTTTCTTGTTCACAAAAGCACTAATCAAAAATTTGCTCCAGGGGCTTGCAACGCAGTACAATATATTACCTTACTGGGAGAATGCAAGTTTCCAGTACAAAGGACTTAAGGCCAAAAAAAAAAAATTGTCTGTTTAGGGTAACATGACCAAAAAACGTAGGGTCGGTAGGTAGGTAAAGTTTTTTGTTTTTTTGTTTTTTGTGTGTAAATGCTATGTTGGCTGAACATTCACTTCTTATATTTGATGAATACATGTTTCAAAACTAACGTATAAATAAAACAGAGAGAAAGGGAGAGAAAGAAACGCCAAATGTCTCTTTTTAGCATTTTTACCTCTTTTTTTTTCTTTTTTTTTTTGAAATCAAAAAAAAGTTTTTGGGTCGGCGCCAAATCGATAGGGTCGGTCGGGTTACCCTAAACAGACAATTTTTTTTTTTTGGCCTAACATTTCTTACATACTGCTTGACTAAAATCTTTACAAACATTGACTATATTCTATTCAACTTACAAGAAACACTTAACAAGGGTAAAAGGAGTTTTTCCTCTTTTTTTTCTCACCCCCTCCCCCCCCCCCCCCCCCCCCCCCCCCCTTATGAGTGTGTATTACTTTTAGTCTGTATGCCTGTGCCCTCATCCAACCACTTCTCTCCCCTTTCATTCATTTCCGTTCCTAGAGTTCCTTCTCCTTTTTGCGTGTTTCCCCTCCATTTTCTTTCAAACCCTGTTCGTTCCGTGTTGCGTCTGCTTTTTGTTGTCTTTTGTGTTCTTTTCCTGATGAAGCTTCCAGAAGCGAAAATTCGTAATCGTCTGGTGTCGTCTTTGTATTGGTGAGTACAGTAATCCTTTGTTTTTTAACTTTGTTCATCTTACCACAGTCACTTCGTTGTTTAGATTTTGGTAAAAGGAGAAACAGAATCCGTTAGTCGCCTCTTACGACATGCTGGGGAGCATCGGGTAAATTCTTCCCCCTAACCCGCGGGGGGTTTCAAAACATTCACACTTTGGGAAAGAAGTAAAACGTGGACGCGGACATTCATTTTTGAATGTCGGTCCCAACAGCAGGTCATACCTCCAACAAATGTACGGACAGACCATCGTCAAATTTTCACCACAACAAAATCGATAACACTAACAGAGCAGTCCGGCTCTTGGTACAAAGATCACAGCCGCAATCGTGATGACAGCCACTGATAACTTAAGTGCATGTGTACTCATCAGGAGGGGGGGTTGTTTTGGTCAGGAGTGGAGTACATGCGAAGATGCCAACATGAAACTGCACTGTGCTCTTTATTCTTGTCTGTTGGACGTAATCAAAGGTCCTGAGCGAAAGAGAGTGAAAACCGGCCACAGTTCTCTGCATCGTGTGTCTGTGTGTAACCTCTTTCATTGACAAGATACTCTTGTTTCCCCTCAGCCTTGACCAGTGAATCCTTCAATTGTCTTGCTCTGTCAAAAGTTAGACACAGGCAACTGGTTTTGCTCTGAGTGAACAGTGTAGCTGGCCTCTCTGGCCACAGCCCCAAACAGTACATGGCTGGAGGGAGTGAGAGAGAGGGAGGGGGGGGGGGGGTAGCTGGCTAAACTCTGTGGGGTGTCTGGTGTCACTACATGTCAGCAGGAAGAGCATTGGGAGAAATAGAGGTGTACTCTTCCACACAATTTCCAAGCATCAGTTGTCATGAATTGGGGCAGGCATTAGTGAGGGAGAGTGGGAGATGTGTTATGTACAGTGTATTTCCCACTGAAGAGTGAAAAGTCACTGCCATGCCACATGATCGCATGCAGTCAATAAAGCCAGACAAGAAGAAAATAAATTACATGATTATGACATGCAGCTATTTATCTGCTGCTATTTATTCATAATGGTTTTCAAGCTTATTCTTGCAAAGCATCTGCACACGCTCCTCTGTGCTGTGTTTGTGTGGCTGCTTTTGTATGTCAGTGCATGGTGAGTGTGTTCATTGCCTTGAGGATTTATTTGATCTCTTCTTTTCAACACTTTTCATACAAATCATTTTTACAGAACGTTTAAAGAAGTATTAGGAGTTTGTTGTTATTGTTTAGTAGCCACAAGAAGTGATTAGCACACTCAATCCTGTTGTTTGTGTGTCTCTGTGTGAGTGTATGGGGGGGGGGGGGGGGGTGGTGTATGTACCGACAGTTTTGCTATGGCCCATGGCCCAAGGATGTCCGTTCATGAGAGGGACTGCTGTATTGTTGATAACATGTTCTGTTTGATTAAGGGTATTCAGCTGGTATTTCCTTGTTTTTCACTACCTATTTTATTCATGTTTTTATTACTTAGTCAGTGGAAGACTCTTTTGTAATGTATGTTTGATGGTGTATGCTTTTAATTAAGCGTTGTTGACTATGAATGTAGATGTAAATGCTTGTATAACTGTGTTTTAATTTTAAATGTGTCAAGCGCAAAGAGCATAATTGTAAAGTTATGATGTTGCGCTATATAAATGCTCATTTATTATTATTATTATTATTATTAAACAGGGTCAGCCGTGAATAGTTAGCCTTATTAAAAGACGGTTTGTGTGAATTTCCTGCTGTGCCGACTCCATCTACAAGTGACGAAACTTTACTGTCCGTGATTGTGGAGGTTTCAGCGGCGACACTGTCACTGGCTCTTTCATTTTCCAGAATGATGCGAGCGGTGTTTTCTCATGTTCTTGGCCCTAATGTAGCACACGATGCTGTTGAAACGTGTTCAGCTTTTGCTATTCTTTGACAGGGTTTATTTTGTTCCGGTTGCATAATTCAGTGCCGTGTGCTTCATCTCTAACCGAAAGCAAATTAAAGCAGACGCGAGGTTTGGTCAGTTGGAGTTGTCTCCCGTACTCCTAACTTTGGTGTGCTGTAGACGGGTGTACGCAAACGGCTCAAACCGAAAACAGTTAGGAAAACGCAAGATCTGCACTGCACAACTTCAGTGCACCTGTACGCGAGAGCGCTCAGTCGCTTTTTGAAAATTTCTATCATGAAAGGAAAATTATCAAATAACGCGCTGTCCAAAGGAATGTAGTTCTTATCACAATATCAGACAATCACCGCGCTCAGTTGAAAACGATAGGACATCTGACCGCCATGCGGCCATGTGAATCGGATATTTGGGCCTTTTAATCAGTCTATGTCCGACGCCTAACGACATCCCTGCAATTATGAACAGATAGCAACACAACTTGATTGGGTATCTCACCATTTTATCCATGCCCCTGGGGCCCAAGGAAGTTCTGATGGCTTCAGCAACGGCTGCACAAATAAAGGGCTTGCAGTTGACCATAGAAATTATTTTCAAAAATTCCCTCAATATCGACACATAACAAATAACATGTATCATAAGTGCTGAAGATTCTGAAATAGTTGACTTGAATCAATCAACCATGGGTCATGACCGTATGCATCCGGTGTGTGTGTGTGTGTGTGTGTGTGTGTGTGAGAGAGAGAGCGAGAGAGAGAGAGCGAGAGAGAGAGAGAGTAATACTAATATGCATGTAAAAACTCGTCCGGTACAGTCAAGTCGCCATTTGTTTACCATAGAAACCCATTACTTGAGTTTGTTTTGAGCGATCAAGAGGAATATGAGTTTCGGAACTACATCAGCAGACAAGGATCTTACTTTAACCTAATTTTTAAAAGGCAATTATATCAATTTCCCACAAAACCTTTATTTCAACTGCGACATACCTTTGGCAGCAGTGATGTTGCTGTAACGAATCTGGGTAGGCTTATCTTTGTCGTTATATTCCGACTTGCTCGGCCCTCCAGCCTTACGTACTGCTTGAACAGGCATATTGATGTTTTCTGTCGATGATCTTCGTAACAAAACGTTTTCCGGGAGTTCCACAGTCACGATGGTGACGGATTTTAGTCACACGCTGTCTGGAATCACATGCATCCGTAGCCGACGATTCTAGAACCTATAATGGCTGCCGTGAACTCTCACGTTGCTGAGATCGATGTAAATATCTAAAAATGCGTTTTAATGGTAACTTGTTGTTGAATACCTATTTGTATTAGTTTTACATGTTTTATACTAATAATGAAATAAAAATGTTTCATTAAAACAAAAGTGCATATTCGTGACGTCATAGAGCGGGGTTTGTGGTTTGCGGGAGAAGTAGCGTGGTCGGGCGCGCTTGTGTGATTTGGACCAGTCTCTGTGGACTGCTAAAGTTTCCTTTTTTCTGCAAAGATGTTCAACCAAATGTTCGATCGGCAGATTGGAGGATCTAACAAAGTACCAAGTGAGTAGATTGCAGTTAATGGAAGCGAAGAAGGTTTTACAACGTGGTCTCTGCCAGTACTGCCAACGTAACCTATCCAGAATCAGATCACAGGCGAAGGTGTCGTCCACTGGACTACTACTATCACAGAAAGACTACAAGGTACGTCACTGTGATAGTAGTAGTCCAGTGGACGACACCTTCGCCTGTGTCCAGATCCAGATCCAGAGTGAAAGAAGAATGCTGCAGAGAGGCAGACATTGTTTTGATAAGGATTGGACGGAGGGGTGTGTGGGGAGGGGGGATGTGCACTACTATTCATGGTTTTAAATAATTATTATCCTTAAGACTTTCTAAGGTTGTTGGTTTCATTGGAATCAAAATGTATACCTTACTTACCTTAATCAGCCTCACTTTTTAACTTAATTTGAGTTACTCAACTTTGGTTTTTGCAGAGATCTTCTTCAAATAGTGAGAAAATCCCTGTACAGGGCAACTATCCTCAATTTGGTTGGTGCGCCTAATTTCCCTAGAGTGAAAGATAAAGTGGATAGTGTACCCGGCTATGAAAATAAAAACAGGGGTGGGTTGGTAGGCAAGCTATTGCTTATCGCGATTTTGCCGTGGCGCCCAATTTCAGGCCCTGGGCTGAGGGGCTAGCCTACCACCCAGTGCTACCTAGTGCAGCAACTGGGGCCTGACAAAACAATACAAACAGGACAAACAATAAGGAGCAAGCGCGATAACTGATAAGGGCCTGCCTCTTTCAGTGTATTTTTCTGTTAGTCTGAACATTTGTTAAGTGACAGTTAGTATTTATACAGTGTATTATATCTTATTTCCCTTTCAGACAGAGTTCACAACTTCAGCTGGAAAAATCCCCAACCAACGCCTGATGTTTTCCTTGAGAGATTTGAAACTGCCAGCTTTGATCAGATCAGCCTAGCTAGGTTCACGGTACGTTTAGAAAATAGATCATTTTGACATTCTTAAAGAATAGTTTTGAGTGCATGTATCTTTTGCTGGCGTGTAGTTTGTGGATGTTCTGTTGTTGATTTACTTTGTATTGGTTGACAGTAGTCGGACCTGCTTTGGCAACCAACCACATGTCCATCCCAAATGTTTGCACTGCAGCAGTTTTGAATTTTGATTCATGTTTTCTTTTGTATATGAACTACCTGTGTAATGCATCTGCGAGCAGTCGATTTCAGTTCCAACCGACTTTCTCAGCCTTCCTAAAATGACCACCCAATGACCCAGCTTCATGATTTTGTTTAACGGTGTCTTCTTGCAGTTGTAGGTCTCTATAACTAAAACTAAAAGTATTCATTATGAAATGTCAAATACTAGCTGCAGACTGCTACATTTACTACTCATGCTAACTCAGTAACTGTGGCCAGTGACTTTTAGTTGTAGTTCTGACCGAAGCAAGGAGTGATGGTACTCACTCGGAAGCCACTTGCACCGTGTCCTTAAAACCAAGATCATTATAATGGGTAGGGGGGGGGGGGGAGGGGGGTCAGCCAGCAAAAGCAATTTTATTGAGGGACTTGATCTTGATTCTTATCCAGATTCCAATCTTGGTTGGTTTAGTAATGAACCTTGTTTTGTCTTGAGAGAGTAATGGACCTTGTTTGTTTCAGTTTAACACTGAACCTTGCCGTTTCTTTTGTTTCAGGATGGTCTACCCATAACATGCCAATTTGGCCGTGGTAAATTTTCTTCTGTTTTTCAAATTATATATAGTTAATTGTTGGTTATTAACTAGTCTGAATAAATATAGACAGTAGAGATACTCAAGTGATGCATAAACTGATAAAGAATGTTTTTGAAACAAAAATTAGTGTTTTGGTCTTTATCTCAGTTGAACTAAAAAGTTCGGGTATGTTGATGCAGAGTCTGAAATTTTTGCTTGTTACATTTCACTGTCTTAGTGTCTTAGTTTATTGTTTCTTTTTGTATTTTTTCAAGACACACAGTCACATGATGTAGTAGTTTACAACAAAGTATGGTGGAGGTTCTAATCATCAGGTTCTGTTTGCAAGGAGGAAATATTTTTGTTTTGTTTTTATTTTCAAGCAGCTTAACTCACAACGCATTTTTTGTATTAACTGCTTGCTTCCTGGGCCTGTATGCAAGAGTTGAGGTTAGACAAAGAGCGAGTTTTCGCGAGGAACAGGGTTGAGCTACGGTAGGGTCACTGCGCATGTCTGGTTTTTTTCTTCGCGGAAACGCTGTTGGGTTGTGTCCAGTCGCGTCCCTTGCAACAAGATGGCGACAAGCGCGTTACGGATTTACTGTTGTGGAGAGTTGATGGATGACGATGATGAACAAGCAGTACTGTTTTATTGTTGATGTGAATGTAATGCCAAAACATCGAACTATCGATTCGAACGTCAATGAAGAAGTGAGCGTGAAAATCGAGCGCAAAACAGCCGGGTAAAAGTTCAGGGCGCTAAAGTACATTTGAGCCGAAATCGCACCCAAACTCCTGTTGACCTCATTTCTTCCCAAAATAAACATCACTGCTAAAATAAAATGCATTAAAACCAAGACAGTATCCAACCCAGTATCCTTAATTTTTGAAAGGCTAAGTGATTTACAACAAATGTCTTCTCACAATCCGTAACTTTGTCAAAAAATATTTGCATAAGTTTCTCACCTCGCCTTGGCAGCCATCTTGGAACTGGAGAGACCCTACGCAGGAAGCAAGGTTGAAAGTTGGTTAACCGGTGACGTCACTCCAGTCGTACCGGACCGAGTTTTTGTGACCTCCGGTTCGACTCGAGTCACCTTAGTTGACGCTAAAACTCGCTCTTAGAGACATTAGTCCGGGATAAAGTGTACCAGACTAGTTTCTAAACTTGACTCCTGCATACCAGCCCTTCTCGGTGGGTAAATGTGTTCCCACGCATTGTAGATCCACAACTCCCTTCAGAAGATTCTGGCATTAAGGAGAGAATTAGAATACTAGTGTTGACCTTTTTCTGTTGCAGAAAGCAGCAGCAGTTACCTTTGTGCAGTAACAGACGAGGATGGTTTGGTTCAAATCTTTGATACCAGACCTGGTGTCATGGCGAGAGGTTTAGCTAGAGTCAAGGGTGAGTGTTGTTA
Source organism: Littorina saxatilis (assembly GCF_037325665.1). Taxonomy (NCBI): domain Eukaryota; kingdom Metazoa; phylum Mollusca; class Gastropoda; order Littorinimorpha; family Littorinidae; genus Littorina; species Littorina saxatilis. Next base: position 4,829,590 of record NC_090261.1, on the reverse strand, counting down.
GTTTCTGTCAAAAGCCAAAGTTAACTCATTCAACACGTCCACCCTATGACATGACTATACACTCAGAACGCCTGAGCCAAAGCATATAAATAGCCTGCTGACAACCAAAATTGGGACATTTTGAAAAAAATATTGTATTTTGAAAAAAATATTGTAAAAAAACTAGTACATGTGGAGATTTACTTTTTGCACACAATTAAAGAAAGATCTTTCATTGTTTCAGAAATGTACTTTGTATTTGTCAAAAGGCTTGTTGTGTTTGTGTGGTATGCTATTGAAAATGTCAATAAATAGCCTGCTGACAACCAAAATTGGAAAATTTTGAAAAAAATATTGTATTTTGAAAAAAATATTGTAAAAAAACTAGTACATGTGGAGACTTACTTTTTGCACACAATTAAAGAAAGATCTTTCATTGTTTCAGAAATGTACTTTGTATTTGTCAAAAGGCTTGTTGTGTTTGTGTGGTATGCTATTGAAAATGTCAACAATTTAAATAAAAAAAAGTCCAGAGGCACCACATAAATACTACAGACATGTTTGAAAATATGCACAAAATGTTGTTAGTGAATACTCAAAAAAGAATTTACTAACCTGAATGAGACAATGAGATGACTGGGTGATGACTATGATGAATATATCCATGTAGAAGAAAAGAAACACTTGCTGTCACAGTATTTACAGTGCCACACTTGGAAGCACAGCTCAACGCAAAACGCCACACCACATTCCAGGCACCAGAATCGAGTCCCATTGCGTTGGGTTTTATCCATAGAAGAAAATAAACACTTGCTGTCACAGTATTTACAGTTTTTGTATAAATGACTTGTTTAGAACTCAGTTTATGCACGGAGAACATCCTTCTTTGTGTGCCACACTTCGAAGCACAACTCAACACAAAGCGCCACAGCCATGTGGCCACAGCACATTCCCGGCACCAGAATCGCGTCCGTCCGCTTGCATTGGGTTTTGGCCAAAGTAGCATTGACACCTCGAGCTCTTGATTTGGCTAACTCATTCACCCTCATCACTCACTTATCCATCTATCACAACAACACTGTTTGATGCACACACTGCCTGCCTTCTGCACGCCGCTTCGCTTCGCAACAACACTGACAACTCGCGACATTTTGGAATCCTAAATATGAAACTAAGGCATGGGTTGGTGCCGTCAATGACCTGTAGTATCCAAACTAACCAATGAAATCAACTGTTCTGGGAGTTATTTGTCGCGTATGATAATGCAGCCGACCTCTGAACCTATCACGTGGGTTTTCGTATGGAAAATCCCCAGCGTGGTATTTTCCACTTCCAACGCTACTATTATGGCGGTGTGTGGCGAAGTGACTCACGCACCTTACGCACGGATTCTGGCGGCGTGCTGACAACGGCATGATCAGTCAACGCTTGTATTCTGGCGGCGTGTCGCGAAAAAGTTAACCATGGATTATGTCACATGTGTCCAGCAGGATCATAAAAGTTGCTGATAGCTGTGTAGCTTGCCAGGGCAGCTGGGTCCCTGACTGTAACCGTTCGCATTTTCTGTTAATCCTAATCATTATGGAAGGTCGTTATCATGTAAAAGACAGTGAATCACAAAGTCGACACTTCAATTTAGGCATGTTAGATTTGCAGATCTCCATTCCTTTCACAACTCTTAGTTCTCTGGTGGCAGTTCTACTGCAACTTTACTGTACTTTTGAGCGTGTTGTTCTTGAGATTTCTGTTGGGATACTGAAGAATCAGGTATAACATAATTAGGGAAGCTAATAATAGTAATACTACTGCCTTCCTGCAATGGTTGACTTTGAGCATTTATAATTTAAACAACTGCCATTCTTTTTTCAAGGTTGAAATTGACCGTTACTTTCCATGCCATGGGGCTAAATAGTAAATTGGTTACGCTCAATGTTTGCAGGCTGGCGAGCACACGATAATGCCGTGTTTGACTACCAGTGGATCAACGGAGATACTCAGTGTCTGACATCGTCCGGCGATCAGACCGTGGTCTTGTGGGACGTGGAAAAGGCAGCGAGGGTCACGACCTTCAGGGGACATGACTGCAGTGTGCGGTCTGTGGCCCCTTGCCCAGGCAGTCCTGGTATGTTTATTTAAATTTTTTCCTTAGTGTGTTTTCAGGACCTTTTCTTTTATGATGTCCATGTCATATGTGAACAAACAAATCCTGATCTTGAGCATGAACATGGTTCATGGAGATTTTCGTTCATTACTGAAGCGACCTCGCGTGGTATTTGTAGCATATATGACTCCTGGGTTTCATTTCTTCTTTTCATTTTATTTTGATTAAACCCGCTCCCATCAAATGAAATGGACATAATAAAAAACTGTTTTGTGCTGTGGTTACTCATCACACATGATTTCCGCAAACTGAAGTCTGCCTTGCTCTGTGTGCAGCCCAGTGTGCCTCTGGGGCCAGGGACGGCCACATCATGCTGTGGGATTGTCGCGTCAACAAGAAACGTATGTATGCTCTCTGTGGTTTGATGTGGGTGTCTAGCTTTGTGAAAAACACCTTTCTCCAGTCAACCACACCTCTCTTGTGTCAGTTGGCTAAATTGAAAAGTGACAGCAACAGATTGTAGGTTTTACTGCAGTTGTCTTTTGTGGTATTTATGGAACATGTGTCAAATGTTACCTAAATAGCATCAGAATATTATCAGGATTATGGCCACTACAACTGATAACAGTTGCTCCCCTAAGAATTTTAAAAGCTTCAAATGCTACATAGATGGTAAATGCTACATAGATGGTAAAATGAGAATTGCTACTGTTGTCTGGGAATGGTGGTGAGGTTGAACGCAGAACATGCCTAACGTGTGCAATTAAAACTGGTCATTTTTTCTTTAAAATGTAAACATGTTTTTGATCTGCTGGTGTTTGGTTTGTCTTGGAGTAGTGAAAATTCATAGAAATGCTAAGAGATCATCTGTCTATTTGTTTGCAGACGATGACTGCAACTGGCCAGAGAAGTCGATCAAATATGCTCACAGCCTGACCAGCCGAGCAGAAACCAGAAGACATCGCCGCAACACTCGGTCTGCTGGTCCCAAAGGAGTTATGGTAAAGGGGACTGATATGTAGTTGCACCCTGAATCATATCACTGATGGAATATTTACTGTAAATTAAATGCGGAGATTGACTTTGAATTTGCGATGTACCTGCAGTCTTAGGTATCTTTTTAACTTTTGGATGGTTTATTGTACTTGTGGCCATTGGCCCTTATAGAAACCAGGGTTGTGGGTGTGTGTGTTTTGGGAAGTAATGGGAACTTCACTCACACATTTACTCATCTAGTCTGAGGCATCCATAACACATGATGTTTTTTACAATTTTAAAGTATCTGTAAAACAATGTAGCTGCAGTCTGATGTATCTGTTCAGCTGTTGGTCAGATTTGTGTAGTGATTGTATCAGATGATTGGCAATTTGCATATTGCTGTATTTTTGTACTAACTAACCCAGTGTAGCAATGAAAACTTGCAATAAAAACTGGCGATATTCAAGTGGTAAATTAGAATAGAGGTGGATGGTTGATTAAACTAAATGTGAAGAAAAATGACAATTCAACATTTTGTATTTTCAGGACACACAGCAGAGTGTGACATGTGTTCTGTACCAGAGAGACAACCTGCTGATTTCTTCAGGTGCAAATGATGGGTACGTCTGCTTGGAGCTTGCATTTCACAATTCCAACATTCATAGATAACCATGTTTTTGTGTAATATTTTTACAAGCACAAAGTTTTCAGTTTAAATAAAATGCCCTCATACAAAATAAGTTTGTTGATATTTTTAGAATGTTCAGTATAATGCCCATTTTTATTGTGTTTTCAGCTGAATTGTTTTCTTGGTTTCTGTTATGTGTGAGTATGTGTGCCGTTGTTTTCAGGTGTGTAAAATTCTGGGACACTCGGAAGTGGTATTCAAATTCTATCAGCAGCCTGCCGATACCTGTACAGACATTCGAGTATCCCGGACAAACACAGCGGCTTAAAGGTATCATCAGTGTGAAGTATTTGTGGATGTTTAGTTGTCAGATTTCTTCATCTTTCAGCTTTTTTACACCAAGCTGAGGCTTCCGTAATTCCGTGCAAATACATGTATGCAGTTGTAGTTTACATGTTCTGTAGTTTTTAGGCCAAAAAAAAAAAGTCTGTTTACGGTATCCGGACCGACCCTATTTTTTCGCGACCCTAGACTTTTTTTTGGCATTTGGGGGGAGAAAAAAGTCTGGGTTTTTTGGCAAAATAACTTAAAAATATAGTTTTTTGGGGGAAAATGTTTAAAAAAAAATTCCTTAGCTACCGACCCTATTTTTTTGCCTATGTTACCGTAAACAGACTTTTTTTTTTTTTTTTTTTTTTTGCCTTAGTAGGTCCAGCAAGGTTCTTGTTTGTTGACAAAATAAGCAGCAATCGATTGCTTCATGTTTGGTTGTTTCGTTGCTTGAGTTGTAAAAGTAAGCAGTCCTTTTCACCGTTGGCATATGCTGTGTAATAGATTTATAGAATAAGGAAAGTAAGCTGCTTTCATAGCACTCTTAGATGATTCAGATTGTGATGGGGGAATGTTGAGCAGAAGTCTTCTCTTCCAGTTCCAGCCTTGCATTATGCGTAGCATTGCTTTACACTAGGGAGTAGTTACCCAAAGATTTCCAGTTCTTAAATTGGCTTCCATTTTGGGGTTCCAATGTAGACATTACAGACACTACGTAAGGCGAATACTAACGTGACGTGACAGTTGGTGGTGTGTTGACTAAAGGGATCGTGACGATGTGCATGGATCCGTGGAGGTCCCAGCTCTTCGTCAGCTACACCGACAACAGAGTCTACCGCTTTGACATCACCGGCCTGCCAAAGAAACCCGCAGGTCTGCCGTTTGTACCAATCTTTCCACTTTTTTTCTCTCGCTTGATTCTGCGAAACTTAGTTTTTGCCTTGTATAGTACTCCGAGTAAGGAACCAGACCTTTTTTCCCGTCTGGTCAATACAAACAAGTTAACAAACGGTTGGTCATTGTAGAAGACAACGAAAATCTGACTTGCTTTTGTTTTGAGGAATTGTAAACTTACACACAAGTTATTGATGTGAGGGTACCAAAAACTTGTGTTGACGGAGTATGATACAGCTAGATGAGCTTCAGGTTTAAATAAAGAACAAGTCTCGTGAAGCGATATAATAACATTTAGTCAATATGTAGTCAACACTTCAACGTTTACTGATTATTTGCAGAATATTGTGATTGTAATTTTGATATGTTATCAGTTAGATTCAAGCATATTTATCACGTTGTGTTTTTGCTTCAGAATATGTGTATGCTGGCCACCGAAACGACACATTTTACGTGAGGTGTGCTGTGAGTCCTGATGGCAACTATCTCCTCAGTGGGTCGGGCAAGAACACAGGTGTTATCTGGGAGGTAGGTCGAGCAAGAACACAGGTGTTATCTGGGAGGTAGGTCGGGCAAGAACACAGGTGTTATCTGGGAGGTAGGTACATTAATACTAATCAAAACGATTACCGTATTTTCGCGACTATAAGGCGCACCCCCTTCTTTTTAAAAAAAAAAATCCACAAAACATACATTAGCCGCTGTCACAACATAAGGTGCCGTATGAACGACGATGTTGCAGCGAAAAATCCAAAGACAAACAGAAAAAGCTAACGAAGTCTGACCGAATAGCGAAGGAAACCATCATCAGTCAAAACACAGAAAAATGCATCAAAGTACATGCAGTTACTTGGAAGCTTAGCTAGCTGGTGCAGTAATCATGATGGAGAATCATTCAGTCTGAGTCTGAAAATCCGGAGAAATTCTCGTCTTCCGTGTCTGAGACGAAGAAGGAGAGAAACTCTGCATCTGTCATGGCGGCTCCGTGGTTTCCCAATGTTGAGTCAGCGTCGACGTCATCTTCGGAAGACGAGTCATTCGATGCGTTGTCTGCTGCGAAGCCAATTTGCGAAAGCCTGCGACGATCACCCGTTCAGGGACAATCTTCCAAGATGCATCAATGCAGGTGCAGACGACCGGCTCGGTTGGCCTAGTGGTAAGGCGTCCGCCCCGTGATCGGGAGGTCGTGGGTTCGAACCCCGGCCGGGTCATACCTAAGACTTTAAAATTGGCAATCTAGTGGCTGCTCCGCCTGGCGTCTGGCATTATGGGGTTAGTGCTAGGACTGGTTGGTCCGGTGTCAGAATAATGTGACTGGGTGAGACATGAAGCCTGTGCTGCGACTTCTGTCTTGTGTGTGGCGCACGTTATATGTCAAAGCAGCACCGCCCTGATATGGCCCTTCGTGGTCGGCTGGGCGTTAAGCAAACAAACAAACAAACAGGTGCAGACTTCCGCGAGTGTGGTGCGACGCATTGGCCAGTCTTTGTGAAAGAGTGTTCCCCATCGGTCACCTAATTCTCCCAAAACCGTCTGAAGTGTGTTTTAAAACACCGGTTGACACTGATATCCAGTGGCTGGAGAAACTTCATCGTTCCACCTGGTATGATCGCGGGTACAGAGTTCAGGGATTTCACAACTTCTTTCACTCCTGTTATATGGGCTTTCATGCTGTCCATGACAAGCATAGACTTTGTGCAGCAGAAAAACCCTCCAGGTCTTTTGCTGAAGCACACGTTCAGCCACTCTTTCATGACGACGTCATCCATCCAACCTTTCGGGTTCACTTTCACAACAATGCCAGGAGGACATTTTTCTTTTGGCATGGTTCTCAATTTTTGTTTACTGTGCACGTCATAGACATATTGAAGGAAAGTGGAACCTCATCCATATTAATTACAAACATAAACGAGTACTTGCACAGTAAGTCGAAGTTTGTGTAGAATTCCTTTAAACAGTATTTTATTCGTAAACAGACACATGATAATATAACAACATCATTAAGAAGGAGCACAACAAGTTTAAAACTTATGGTAAGTGCTCACATAAACATTCCTGAAATTTCATGGCGGATTATGATCAATGCGACACATTTTTTGAAAAAAGAGATGAGACAAAAACAAAAAAAATATATATATATATATATAAAAAAAGGAGAAAAAAAAAGGGGGAGAAAAACAGCAAGGAAAACTTAGTTTGAATTATCGAACACAATCTGTGTCAATACCGAAAACGAAAACAATTACAAAACGAGAACGAAAGACACAACAAAATATCAAAAAAAAAGATGGGCCCCAAGTAATATATTTAGAAAAACCCACACCAACATCGAACTAAGGTGTCCCAAAGCGGTTTGATTTCTCAATATAGCTTTGGACAGCAACAAAAATAGCACTATTTTTGAGTCACTTGAGAAAAAGTGACTCTATGTAATCGGTCAGTGTTAGTCTGTCCGGCCGGACGGCCGTCCGTAGACACCACCTTAACGTTGGACTTTTCTCGGAAACTATCAAAGCGATCGGGCTCATATTTTGTTTAGTCGTGACCTCCAATGACCTCTACACTTTAACGATGGTTTCGTTGACCTTTGACCTTTTTCAAGGTCACAGGTCAGCGTCAAAGGAAAAATTAGACATTTTATATCTTTTCTCGGAAACTATCAAAGCGATCGGGCTCATATTTTGTTTAGTCGTGACCTCCAATGACCTCTACACTTTAACGATGGTTTCGTTGACCTTTGACCTTTTTCAAGGTCACAGGTCAGCGTCAAAGGAAAAATTAGACATTTTATATCTTTGACAAAGTTCATCGGATGTGATTGAAACTTTGTAGGATTATTCTTTACATCAAAGTATTTACATCTGTAGCCTTTTACGAACGTTATCAGAAAAACAAGGGAGATAACTAGCCTTTTCTGTTCGGCAACACACAACTTAAAGTTGGGCTTTTCTCGGAAACTATAAAAGTGACCGGGCTCAAATTTTATGTGAACGTGACTCATTGTGTTGTGAATAGCAATTTCTTCCTGTCCATCTGATGCCTCATATAATATTCAGAACTGCGAAAGTGACTCGATCGAGCGTTTGCTCTTCTTGTTAAATATGGAAATGTTTGAATCACCTGTCAGGAGTGTGTCAATATTAACAAATTCTGGAGCTAATATACCGATTGTTGCGGTTCTTGCATCATTAAACAGTAGAATTCCATGAGTGTAGTTTATAAAAACGGAGGGATTTATGAGATGCGTATGCCGGAAGTCGCCATACTTTTAACGCTCAGATCAATTAAGTAACCCTTGATTGATCTATTAAATTTAGTGTAACCAAAAACAGTTACATCATTTTTGCTTGAAAAGCAATTTTCTCCCTTTAGCAGGTCTACCCTGCTGACAATAGTTTGCACTATCTGCAAAGCAGTTATTTGGGACGGGCATAATTGCTGTAAGGGAGGGCATATATCCCTCCGTTTCTATAAATTACACTCATGGAATTTCACTAATTTTTTTACTTTTTAAAAGAGATAAAAGATTTTCAACAAAATTTGAAGAAACAAATGGGAAAAATATGAAGTTTTAGAACCTTCTTTTTACAGTCATAGACTTTATTGTAAAAAGTTTTAAGCATGGAGCTTGCCATTTGAACTGAAAAAAGAAACTTGCATCGGTCTCCAATAGCAATATCAGCTGCAGAGACGATACAAAATAACAACCAATCAACCCATGAGAGACCACCTGATTATATGCTTGAGTATGTAATCATCCATGCATTGTTCTTGTCATGATTAAAATTGAATAAAGTTTTGTTTAAACCAGACCACCTGATGCAGATTGCTATTGCCCTATGATGACTCTGAAAAGTTGCGGGCATTGAAGAAAATAACATAGCAAGCAAGTAATCTTCTTTGCAAAAATGATAGTTTAGTTTTTGTTCCAAGAGATTGACTGGGCATAAAAACAAATACCAAGTAATTATTAGATGCTGGTGAAGAAACAGAAGAAAGTATCCAACATCAGTCAGATTATAGATAATGTTTGCTGGTCCTGCCATTTCACGAAACTCGCCTAGTCACTCATGTTTGTATCCATCTGGCACTCCCGCACATTTCATCACCACCACTGTCACTTGACGAACTTTTATTTTCTTCACTACTATTCACAGTTCTCTCGCAAAAATCTTCCTCAGTAAACCTTCAAACTCCACGTCAGATTCGTCGTCAAGAAACAACTCCAAGAAAGTTTCAAACTCATCATCCTTCATCTTGTTTGTCGAATGTAAATGCAGGACATTAGATGTTGTAAGTTGTATGTATCATTTATTCCCGTTTTTAGTGCCTACTTTTTTTTTATTAATTTTTTTAATTTCTTGATTTTTTTATTTTTTTTATTTTTTAGGTTGACAAGCCCCAGAAGCAACCAGTGTTTCTCATCGGACACACTCAGGACGTGAGTGCTGTGGATTGGTGTCCCACCGACCTGTGCAAGGTAAGTGACTACCTGCAACTACCTGCAACTACCTGCAAAAATGATCTGTCCTCAAGTTGATTGTCAGTCAGTAATGTTGAGTTCTGAGTGCGCTGTTCATCTTACACAGTCACCTTACACCTGTCTTTGCCAATAATTGAATACTGCAATACTGTCATTCTTTCAGCTAGCCAAAACATGACACAAATGTCCATCAAAATACCTGTGTGACTTGGAATAATAGGCCGTGAAAAGTAGGATATGCGCCGAAATGGCTGCGATCTGCTGGCCGATGTGAATGCGTGATGTATTGTGTAAAAAAATTCCATCTCACACGGCATAAATAAATCTTGAATATGTGCGCGATATAAATTGCATTAAAAAATAAAAAAAATCCCTGCGCTTAGGACTGTACCCACGGAATACGCGCGATATATGCCTCATATTGATTGATTGATTTTGAAGTTGTGGAATTTTGCCGTAACTTGATTCTAGGTGATATTGATGGTTTTTGACTCACATGCGAAGCAAAAGTGAGTCTATGTACTCACCCGAGTCGTCCGTCCGTCCGGAAAACTTTAACGTTGGATATTTCTTGGACACTATTCAGTCTATCAGTACCAAATTTGGCAAGATGGTGTATGATGACAAGGCCCCAAAAAACATACATAGCATCTTGACCTTGCGTCAAGGTCGCAGGGGCCATAAATGTTGCCTAAAAAACAGCTATTTTTCACATTTTTCCCATTTTCTCTGAAGTTTTTGAGATTGAATACCTCACCTATATATGATATATAGGGCAAAGTAAGCCCCATCTTTTGATACCAGTTTGGTTTACCTTGCTTCAAGGTCAAGGTCACAGGAGCTCTTCAAAGTTGGATTGTATACATATTTTGAAGTGACCTTGACCCTGAACTATGGAAGATAACTGTTTCAAACTTAAAAATTATGTGGGGCACATGTTATGCTTTCATCATGAGACACATTTGGTCACATATGATCAAGGTCAAGGTCACTTTGACCCTTATGAAATGTGACCAAAATAAGGTAGTGAACCACTAAAAGTGACCATATCTCATGGTAGAAAGAGCCAATAAGCACCATTGTACTTCCTATGTCTTGAATTAACAGCTTTGTGTTGCATGACCTTGGATGACCTTGACCTTGGCGTGGAGGATCCCAACATCCTTGGGTCAAGGTCACATGTATTTTGGTAGGAAAAATGTGTAAAGCATGTGAGTCGTATGGGCTTTGCCCTTCTTGTTTTTGTTTTAGGCAAGTAAATTATTCTCCATGAGAAATGTTCTCTAAAATACGATTGACAATGCATGTTTTAACATTTTTTTATTCCCGCAGTGGGGCACTGCGGTTATGAAATTAAAGGCCCCTCCTGTTTTTGGAACCGCAGGAGCTTTCTAGTTTGCTGTTAGGTAGATTTTTGGTTCCTCTTTCCTGTCATGCTCTCTTTTTCTTCATGAATTCTTTTCTTTTTTCTGCCTTCTTGCTCATTCACCTGTATTTTTTCCAAAAATCTCTTCTCTTGCCGCTTGTCTCGCGATTCATGTGTAGTTTAATCTGTTAGTGTTCTGATGTAAGTCCAGCAGTAGATAGGTTAAGCCTATTTTAACATACTGGAAACTGGTAATCTTCCAGTAGGTATTAATTTAGTTTTACTAAAGCCTGCTGGGACACAAGTAATGGGTTAGTGCATTTGTAAACAGGAATCGCTTGACAAGTGGCCCCCTTCATCCCCCCCTTCCTCGTCCTGATATGGCTCTGCGTAGTCGGCTGGACGTTAAGCAACAAATAAACAAACAAACAAACAAACATTTTTTTATTTTTCTATCCATACCAACCAGGTACGAATATAAACACCATTTGACAATAAAAATAATCAGTTTTGTCCCTCTCCCTCCTGAAGAGCTCTTTAAAATGACTTACGCCAAAATTCCTTGACATCAATTTTTTCTTTGATCTGGTACTCTCTGTTGCTATGCACTGGAATAAAATTGATTGACTCAGTGTTTGTCCTGTAGCTGGCGACCTTGTCAGACGACCTCTCGCTGCGTGTGTGGCGACCTGACCCCAGAGGAGGAGGCGTGGAGGATCCCAACATCCTGGGCTTTGCTTACTCCGCCAGGCAAGGTATGGCAACCCATCTTTGACTAAAAGTGTGCTGTTTCAGGGACTTCCTCTCTTTTAACACTGTTTTCTCAGACTTTCTGTTAATAACCTCTTTAAATTTATCCCCATTTAAAACTCCTTTTTAAGACCGAATTTTCTCAGATTTGTTAGGGTTTAAAAGGGTGGTTTCCACTAGTAAAATAATTGATATCGGGGTACACAATCAACTCCATTTTAATGCTTTTTGAGTCACTTGAGAAAAAGTGACTCTATGTAATCGGTCAGTGTTAGTCTGTCCGGCCGGCCGGCCGGCCGTCCGTAGACACCACCTTAACGTTGGACTTTTCTCGGAAACTATCAAAGCGATCGGGCTCATATTTTGTTTAGTCGTGACCTCCAATGACCTCTACACTTTAACGATGGTTTCGTTGACCTTTGACCTTTTTCAAGGTCACAGGTCAGCGTCAAAGGAAAAATTAGACATTTTATATCTTTGACAAAGTATCTCGGAAACTATCAAAGCGATCGGGCTCATATTTTGTTTAGTCGTGACCTCCAATGACCTCTACACTTTAACGATGGTTTCGTTGACCTTTGACCTTTTTCAAGGTCACAGGTCAGCGTCAAAGGAAAAATTAGACATTTTATATCTTTGACAAAGTTCATCGGATGTGATTGAAACTTTGTAGGATTATTCTTTACATCAAAGTATTTACATCTGTAGCCTTTTACGAACGTTATCAGAAAAACAAGGGAGATAACTAGCCTTTTCTGTTCGGCAACACACAACTTAACGTTGGGCTTTTCTCGGAAACTATAAAAGTGACCGGGCTCAAATTTTATGTGAACGTGACTCATTGTGTTGTGAATAGCAATTTCTTCCTGTCCATCTGATGCCTCATATAATATTCAGAACTGCGAAAGTGACTCGATCGAGCGTTTGCTCTTCTTGTTTATCTTGCATTGCAGGCAGGCAGTGCAGCAGACAGGCGAGAGTCACCATCATACAGGACGAGTTCCCCTTCAGGATGACAGCAGGCAGCTCCAAGCCCCAAGCGGCAGAACCATCGCCAGGGACCTTCAGACTCTCCAAGCTGCTCAACAACTCACAGTCGGCAAAGCACAAACCAGCTGCTGTGTCATCGCCAGGGAAACTGTCTGCTTCAGCGTCTCCGGTGCCACCAGCACATCAGAAACAGTCTGCTTCATCGTCTCCTGTGCAGTCAGCGTGTCGAACACCGAAGCGATCGCCACGCAAAGCTCCAAGCAACTCATCTCCTATAGCGTCCAGCTCTGGGCAGAGTCTGTGGGGCCCCAGTGAACACTTGACGCCGCCGCCCTCTTTCAGGCGGAGGCTGGATGTGAGCGGCAACTATTCTGACGGTGAAAACATGCAGGGGAGACTGTCGTCACGTCGCGTGAACTTCACGTCACCTCCGGGAGAGGGAAGTTGCGGCAGTGTTGTGACTTCCCCTTGCACCCCTCAGAACAACGCCTCGCCCCTACCCTTCACTGCATACAGGAGTCCCCTGGCCATGAGGAAGAACTCGGGAAGCTCCGAGTCAGACTTTGACCCTCAACCACCAGCCGCGGAGAGAGTGTGCTTGAAGAGCATCGACACCAACAGCCCCTCCAAGGAAAGTCAGCGACCCCTGCCTCGTGCCAGCCCCAGGAAAAAATCCTCCGAGAGTCCCTTAAAGAGTCCAAATAAGAGTCCGTCAAGAATTTCTACAAAAAATCCCTTTAGGAGTCCATCCAAAAGCCCTTCAAGGAATCCTGTCAACTCTCCCCTGAGGAGGAGTCCTCGCAAAAGAGTGAGCGAAGCGTCGCTGGTTGCGTTCAGCTCTCCCACCGCTAACCTGCCCAACAGTGTGCTGGACGGTTCTCTCAGAATAAGCCCCATTCCTCGCAAGGAGAAGAAGATTGACTGGCTGACCAGCTACCGTCGCTCTAAGGGCGAGACGCTTTCTCCACTGGCAACATCACCGGCACCAAAGAGCAGCCCGGGAGGTGCCAACAGAAAACTGTTTGAATCAGACTCGGCGACCACGCCAGGCAAGGACAGTGGTGTGAGAAACATCACACTTACACCCAAGAGAAAGAGTGCACGCTTGTCCGTGCATGAATCTGATGACGTTACGCCTAGGAAAAGAATCCGGATAGAAGGACCAATCACTCCGGGGTCGTCGGGCAAGAAGAACGTTGCGAGGAGGTCGGGGACAGCTGGTACTCCAAAGAGGAAGAATGCTGCTGCTGCTTCTCCACAGGTATCACAATTTGTTTTGCTTGAAGGGGGGGAGTTAGCTATAGATCTCCCCCCTAGGTATCTCAATTCCTGCTTTGAGGGGAAGGGGATGGGGGGGGGGGGGGGGGGGGGGAGAGATATATTCAAAGGTATCTCAATTTGGCTTTGAGGGGAAGGGGGGGGGGTCTTATCATTTATTGTGAAAGATTGCAGTATTTAAATGGAACAGTAACCCAGAGTGATACAAACATATTAGATAGCTATAGTTTGAAATCTGTGTAGATATCACTGCAAAAATAGTTGTCAAATCTGACATTTGAGGGAAGGGGAGGGGGGGGGGGGGGGGGTCTATTGGTAAAACTGCAGTTTTGAAATGGAACAGTAGCCCAGAGTGATAAAAAGTAAGCTATAGTTTGAAATCTGAAGTATAGATGTTATATAGTTTTCAAGTCTGACATTTTGATTTAGGGAAAAACCTGGTTTTATTCAGTAGTTTGAGCAGTTGGTTATTCTCAGTCTCTGTGCTTTTTTTTCGTGCAGATTCCAAGAAGCAACTCCATTCTACGATACTTACAGTAGCGACTTGGATGCCTCCTGTCTTTTATCATATCAACGAAAGGACTTGTGAATGTGATCACTGCTTGACTTGAGGATATTATTTGGTGACAGATGCTACCAGCAAAGGAACATGTTGTATACTTTCAGCGCTTTCCAGGCTGGCAATGACTTTTGGAATTAATTTATTGAAAGAAAAACTTCATCTTGGAGTGATATTTCCTGACATGTGAATTATTCTCATCTGTGAAACGCTGCCATTGTGTGTTCCGCTTGTTTTCATCTACCTTACAACAGCAATCTGTCGTCTTTTATGGGACCCTCTGAAGGAGCAATACCAGTGTTAGTGTAAAGACACATGTGGGAAACTCAGGGCAAGAACACTACAAATGATTTTCAAAACTGAAAGTAAAACTTGCAGTTGGCTAACTGCATGACACTATTGATATGAACTCGTAAATTTGTATTACATTACTGATAAAAAATACTAACAAGAATCTTGTTTGCAAAATCTGTCAGAGCAAGCTGTTAAAATCATACAAAAAGAAAATGTTTGTTTCTGATGACAGGGACACACAAAATAGGGTCAGTAGGTCTGTTAAAATGTTTTTAAATTTTTAATCATATTTTTTTTATTATTATTTACGCAGGCGCTTTTTATTGGCCATAAATCATGTGACCTGTGTATTCTGGATGTCAGAGAAGATTAACTTGTAAAGCCTGCAAAATCAAGTTTTGTCGTTTTTTTATTAAAAACAAAAATCTATTGTTTTGTTTTGAAGGGTCAAAACGTTCTTCAGACCAAAGGAAAACTAAGGTCGTTCTGGGAATCGAAACATTGATTTGTTTTTTCTTGGCCTCAATTATTCTCAGGTTTTCTTATTTGAGACTAGAAATGTACCTATTATTTTTTTTTAATTCAAGCTAAAAATAAAAAGCAATTGATTATATCTTAATTAAGTTTTCTTAGAAGCTACTTATTTGACATCTTTCATTTGAAAAATCATGTACATTAATTAAACTGCTCCAAAGCCACTAGCAGGTAGCTTTCAAAACTGATTGTAATTTATGTGACTTGATATGGTGTGGCTGTGTATTAAAGGTCTGAGGTGAGTTAGGTATACGATATATAGGTTAGCTTGAAAATTGTGTTTATCTTCTGTGTTCATTGGCTGCAACTCCCATGTACACTTATGTATTACACAAGTGGGGTTTTAAATGAATGGCCGGTTTTCACCCTACCATTTAGGCAGCCTAGGCAGGGAATGCATGCTGGATATTTTTGTATTGTTATAACCCACCGAACCCAGACAATGGATTAAATTACATATCTTAACCCAACTCACATATACACGTATGTTGGTTTAGGGTAGCCCGGCCGACCCTAAAACTTTTTTTTCATTTCTCAAAAAAAATCCAAAACAAACCAACCTCTGGCACATTTTGCGAACCATACAGAGACTAAAAATTGAAAATAAAAAAAAAACCATGGGGGGGGGGGGGGGGGGGGGGTCATGTTACCCTAAACCAACATTTTTTGTGTGTGTGCCTAATATGATGGTATGTGTTGTACATTGTGGAGGACTCGCACACTTAATGTTGAACACCTCAACAATGTTGATTCCTAGAAAGATCTGGCAAAGGTTAACACTGAAATGGTGAATGCAGACTAACATTAAATGTTGATTTCATTCGAATCAGTATTATGTGCATTTTAGTTTCACGTTTTCTGCTGATGGCCATAATTTTAGCTTGATAATTTCAAGGTTGTTTTGGCCGGCTCATTCTTTTTCTGTATTGTACACAATCTTGTTTCACCTCAGATGTAGTCTCTGTGTCAGGCTTGTGTATGTATAGCAGTAGTTTCTTCACATTTGATATATTTTAATTGTGTATATATGCAAACTACTTCATTGGATGAAATAATGAACAGCAAATATTTTGCGCTGTGCCTGTGTGCAATTTGCGTTTGTTTTCACACTGTTGTTTGTTTGTTCGTTCATGGGTTGAAACTCCCACGGCTTTTACGTGTATGACCGTTTTTACCCCGCCATTTAGGCAGCCATACGCCGCTTTTTGGAGGAAGCATCCTGGGTATTTTCGTGTTTCTATAACCCACCGAACTCTGACATGGATTACAGGATCTTTTTCGTGCGCACTTGGTCTTGTGCTTGCGTGTACACACGGGGGTGTTCGGACACCGAGGAGAGTCTGCACACAAAGTTGACTCTGAAAAATAAATCTCTCGCCGAACGTGGGGACGAACTCACGCTGACAGCAGCCAACTGGATACAAATCCAGCGCGCTACCGACTGAGCTACGTCCCCGCCCTGTTTTCACACTGTTGAAATAATGAATAAATTATGCTGAACTGATGACAGTTTTTTTTGTTTGAATTTTGGTTTAACAGCAGCTAAAGTTTAGAAAGGTTTTGAAGCTGAACTTCTGAGTTCAGGGAGTTAGGTTGTGTTGTTTCCTTAGGAGATTTAAGGTGGATGTTTTGTTGAAATGCATTCACGCCCATATGAACACAGACAAAGGCACAGACATACACGCACAACACGATAGAAGCCTGTTTATGTTGAATAGGTCTTGATCACAAAATATCTAAGAAACCTGTAAGCGGCAATAAACTAAACTAACAAATAAATCAACAACAAAATTGATAAACACACACACAAACATGGAACAGGTGGTGCTGTTTTCATGTAGGATATTGAAGGTATATGTTTTACTGAAACTAATTTATACACACATACACACACACTAAGTGACTAACAAACTAACCCAGTCGCAGGCATACCACATAAGATGCAACCACACTCTCTCCCTCCCTTCCTTTATCCCCCTCTAACACAAAAAAGTCAATTCCAGGCATGAGTACAAGTTTAATGATGATAATCTGATTAATAAAGGAAATGGATTAACCATTATAAATTATGCACAACCACATTGACACTTGGAATAAACAGTGATAAATAAGGCACAGAGTGAATGCAATATCCAAGGAACAATGTCTGCGTAATTGTAAGGGAAACGTACATAGTAAAAATGAACAGTACATAACTGAACATCTCTTGCTATGTATACTTGTGATGAAGTAGGTGTACCACAGATTTGTCCATAAAGAGAAGAGTTGAAGCTGCTCTTTCAAAGGAAAAATAGCACTCACAATTTTTAGGAAATGTAAAGTGCTACTTACTGTTGTCTCCTTTGTTAAAACTAAACCAACGTAATTTATCTGCATAAAATAGTTTACATTTTGACAATATTACCAGATCTTCAAGCTCACACACATTCTTTCAATTTTGATCAGAAGCTTATATAAGCCACACAGACAATAAATGTAACTGTTGAAGAGTTTTGTTTTTAAGTTAACTTAAAAAATAAAAATAAAATTTTTTTTAAATTACGGAAAAGAAAAGAAAAGGTCATAGTACCTGCAGGTTTTTGTTTTTGCTAGGAGAGAAATTCTGTTCTAATTTGACACAATGACATAAAGGAGTTTTGTCCTGTGGGCTTTGAGTGCATGTTGTGTTCCAAGATAGTAGAGACTGAGACAGCCCCATTGTTGGATTAATGTTTATAGATTTAGCAAATGGCAATATTCTTCTTCTCTCTTCTTCTTCGTTCAGGCTGAAACTTCCACGTTCACTCATGTTTTTGCATGAGTGGGTTTTTACATGTATGACCGTTTTTTCCCCGCCATTCAGGCAGCATATGCCGATTTGGGGGGAAGCATGCTGGGTATTTTTGTCAGATTTATTCTAACTTTGCTCCGAATATTTTAATTTTTCATTGACATCTGTTTGGCAATAAATACAACACAAAAATATTGTCCGTAGCATGTATGACTGTGAAACAGAATTCCTAACGATCAACCAATTTTACAATTCACGGTCTTCTCGAACACTGGCAGTATTGCACATGCTTTTCTCCCACCCCACCTAAGCTTCATTCTCAATCTTCTAGAGACAGTTTCCTTCAGATCTTGTGATCATCGTCAAATCTGGCGTCATGTCAAACTTATCCATTATGAAGACTATTTCTGTGGTAGAGGCATCTTGAAGTCGGCGGACACATTGCCCTCCCGACGCTTGCCGAAGAAGTGCGACACGACGTCCACGGTCGTCCTGACGGTTTTCTTCCTGTCGGCCTCTGTGCCCAGGGACGGGTTGACCTCCACCACGTCCAGGCACGACAGGCGACCTGAAATCATTCATTTCTACGTCTTAAACAAACGATTGTTGGCGAGACAAACGATGTTGAAAAACGACAGAATTCTGTGTTCACTAAGACAAGGACAGCACAAGTACAACCGGCACGGTTGGCCTAGTGGTAAGGCGTCCGCCCCGTGATCGGGAGGTCGTGGGTTCGAACCCCGGCCGGGTCATACCTAAGACCTTAAAATTGGCAATCCTAGTGGCTGCTCCGCCTGGCGTCTGGCATTATGGGGTTAGTGCTAGGACTGGTTGGTCCGGTGTCAGAATAATGTGACTGGGTGAGACATGAAGCCTGTGCTGCGACTTCTGTCTTGTGTGTGGCGCTTGTTAAATGTTAAAGCAGCACCGCCCTAATATGGCCCTTCGTGGTCGGCTGGGCGTTAAGCAAACAAACAAACAAACAAGCACAAGTACAACGGCAACATTAAACAAATAGCGAGACAAAAGATGCTGAAAAAGAAAAGAATTCTGTGGTCACTAAGACAAGGTCAGCACAAGTACAACGTCAACATTTAGCCTACGCCCGTGGGGGCTTATTCAGGACACAAATAAAACGTCAACCAAAAAGCAAAAAGCAGAGAACTTGCACATGTATGTCAAAGTTACAGTATTCATGCAGTGGAACATTCTGATGAATTGTTATTTCTGTATCTTTGCACGTCTCAAGTACTTTGACAGACAATGACAGGACTCCCTCTCAACTACAGTGAATTTGAGATGATTTAAGCTAGGTATGTGGTTATTTCCTGCTCCCGGTTTGACTGAACATTATGGCTGCATTCAGTGGCAGTATACAAGTTTTGGTAGAGAAGTACAGGTTTCGTTTCTATGAACAGTAGACCAACGCTGAATGTTCTGAGAAATACGTACACCTGTAAAACATTTTATTCTTGATAAATAAATTACACTTTAACATCCCAGGAACAGGTACGTAGTCCAAAGGGTTTCCTGAGACAGAAGAAAATGCTAACGGTTGCAAATTAACTACTTCTCTATCTTCGTTCATGGGCTGAAAGTCCAACGGCTTTTACGTCTATGACCGTTTTTACCACGGGGTAACACGACAAACTTACTCCCACGAGATATTTTACTCCGGAGTAAAAATTTCGTACGAAAATGTTACTCCCTTTACGAAAAAAGCACTCCCCCATTACACGAGAAAATTACTCCCCACGACAGGTGAGTTCCGTGTAAACATTTCGTACAAAAATG
This sequence comes from Littorina saxatilis, assembly GCF_037325665.1. Lineage (NCBI taxonomy): Eukaryota > Metazoa > Mollusca > Gastropoda > Littorinimorpha > Littorinidae > Littorina > Littorina saxatilis. Next base: position 4,809,862 of record NC_090261.1, on the reverse strand, counting down.
TTACTCCCCTGACGAATAAATAATGAATAAATTACTTCACCCTAACACAAGTAATTTAACTTCCCATGCCAGGTGTACGAAATTTGTACTCCCTTGTCCCCTGTTAGTCTTGGTGGTGGAAGGGTAGCGCGACATTCGTTTGCGCGAGATCACATATTGGCATTATCCCTTCGTCCGCATCCCATTTTTGCGTACGAGATTTTTACTGGAAGTAAAAAAAATGAGGAGTACAAATTTCGTGGAGGGAGTAATTTGTTTGTGCCTTGGGGATTTCTTTTCTCGTACGAAAGGTGTACATGTACTCGGAGTAAGAATTTCGTATTAAATTTTTACTCTGGAGTAAATTTTTCGTGGAGTAAAAATTTCGTGTTACACCGGATTAACAAACAGCAACCTTGCACAGTCACAGAATGTGAAAAGATCCCAGAACTGTTCAGAATAAAAAGCTTGAATATAAATTTTGTTAAAGTACATGTGCATTATGTTCTGTGGAGGAAAGCCTACAGATTTATGACTTTCATTACCTGTGCCAGCTATCTCCTCAGCAATGTAGTACATCTCACGACGTGTCAGCCCTCCGTGGACTGAAAACAAAAACATCAAAATGTCACAAACACAACATTTCTGGTGAATATGAATGCGAACAGTCTTTCTTATATTATGTCTTTTCCTGCACCGATAAGTGCTTTTGTTGTTGTTGTGCATGTAAGAGTGAAATCACTTTCTTAAAATTAAGACTTTCCGGCGTTGGGAAAAGCAAAAGTGTTAAATAAGTGAATGGAAAATTGGCACGAAACAAAACAGAACACTATCACGACAGAACACTATCACGACAGAACACTATCACGACAGAACACTATCACGACAGAACACTATTACGACAGAACACTATCACGACAGAACACTATCACGACAGAACACTATCACGACAGAACACTATCACGACAGAACACTATCACGACAGAACACTATCACGACAGAACACTATCACGACAGAACACTATCACGACAGAACACTATTACGACAGAACACTATCACGACAGAACACTATCACGACAACAAACAAACAATCAAGCAAGCGTACACACAGACAGTCATCACAATCAGACAAACAAGACCGACAAAACAAAATGGGTGATTATTTACCTGGTGTGCCGGTTGAGGGAGAATATTCAGGGTCCATGGCATCAACATCAAAACTCAGGTGTATGGGGCGTTTGCCGCTGAAAACATAGATAACCAGCGTCAAATTTCTCAATTGTGCAAAATAACTTGTTCTTATAGCTCATTTGAGACCCATTGGTACTTCCATTTCCCCCTACTTCTCAACAACTGTTCAGACATTGTCATATTTGTATCGATACCAAATGACTGAGGGTTATTGGACCATTGCATATTTTTTTAGGCATGCATGCAAATTATTTCTTCATAAAAACTACTTACTGAGAGGTATTCTTGCGAAGGCCTCAAGCAGAGTTGAGTCAGCAAGAATATGAGTTTAGTCCGTGTATTTCCCCGTTACCCTTCCATTTTTTCTCTTTTTGTTATGCGTGCTTTTTTCAGTCTCGTCTTTTAATCTCAATGTTGCAATAAACGTGTCATGTGATATCGTTCTATACGTTTTGCTTATTGTGACTTGTGTTTACAAAAATGCCAGCATGTCTGTATGTAGGTTAAAGAGTGTGACTAGAAATGTATACAAAGTATTCATGAAGGAATCTTCCTTTTGCGTGGGGACACGTCAACAAACGCGTATGTAAGACAATATGTATATATCCAGGTGATATTTGATTTGCGCACTCAACGAGTCTACGGACAAAGGTGACATCGCCGGTAGCGGCGTCAACGTCGTTTTTTATGTAGATTCATGTGACTTGTGTTTAATCAAATACACCGCGGTGGAGATTGTGCAAAACATTGAATGTTTTTTTGTCGGGTCAATGGGAACAACTGTGAGAAAAACACGATCTTATCCTATTGAAATACGCTTTGTGGAAATCCTTGCACAAATTGAGATTTGGTAATGGTATGGATAGACGGGAAAGACTTTGGTAATGGTATGGATAGACGGGAAAGACCTTGGTAATGGTATGGATAGATGGGAAAGACTTTGGTAATGGTATGGATAGACGGGAAAGACTTTGGTAATGGTATGGATAGACGGGAAAGACTTTGGTAATGGTATGGATAGACGGGAAAGACTTTGGTAATGGTATGTATAGACGGGAAAGACTTTGGTAATGGTATGTATAGACGGGAAAGACTTTGGTAATGGTATGGATAGACGGGAAAGACTTTGGTAATGGTATGGATAGACGGGAAAGATTTTGGTTTGCTTACAATTAAAAGACATTGTAGAAAAGCGCATTCACCTTTTCAGGAATTTGAAAAAACACCGCGAAGAAGGCAGAATTGTGTTCTATTTGGACGAGATATGGATAGATAGCATGTGTGTTCGTAACCTGGAAGATGTCCATGAAGATCGATGATATAACTATGATTCGTATATCAAGAGTGAAAGCATATCCGACAAAGTGATATGGCTCGAGAACGTAGAAACAGAGGAGCCATTTTCTGCGTTTTGAACCCCAGATGCTGTAGAAAATAAGCATTTGAAAGGGGTATTTTGGGTCCCTCTGTAAGAAAAAAGGTACATTTGTGCCAGATGGGGGGGGGGGGGGGGGGTCCGGGGTGGGTCCGGATCCTAGGATCCCCCCTCCTCTCCGAGGGTAAATAGAGAAGTTTCTATAGTGCTTTCTTTCCTCTGCTGCTAACACAGCTGGTTGACAAACTCACGTTGGATCCACTGTCTTGAGGACTCGCTCCATCATGTCGGGCAGTCCGTACTTGTCCACCTCCTGCATGGAGTAACTGGCGATCCCACACTCCGTCATGTAGGCCCTGAAAAACAAGCGTTTGAGTGTAAGTCAATCATGTTACAATGGAACCTCCATTTTAAGACCCTCAACTTGTCATGTCATTCACTGTCACTCAGGGCGGGGATGTAGCTCAGTCGGTAGCGCGCTGGATTTGTATCCAGTTGGCCGCTGTCAGCGTGATCGAGTTCGTCCCCACGTTCGGCGAGAGATTTATTTCTCAGAGTCAACTTTGTGTGCAGACTCTCCTCGGTGTCCGAACACCCCCGTGTGTACACGCAAGCACAAGATCAAGTGCGCACGAAAAAGATCCTGTAATCATGTCAGAGTTCGGTGGGTTATAGAAACACGAAAATACCCAGCATGCTTCCTCCGAAAGCGGCGTATGGCTGCCTAAATGGCGGGGTAAAAACGGTCATACACGTAAAAGCCGTGGGAGTTTCAGCCCATGAACGAACAAACAAACAAACAAACTGTAACTCAATGCTTCAAAACGGGCAAACAAACGCAGACATAACTATTTAGGTTCTGAGAAACAAATGGGAGAAAGATTTTTTGTTTGTTTGCTTAACGCCCAGCCGACCATGAAGGGCCATATCAGGGCGGTGCTGCTTTGACATTTAACTGACGTGCGCCACACACAAGACAGCAGTCGCAGCACAGGCTTCATGTCTCACCCAGTCACATTATTCTGACACAGGACCAACCAGTCCTAGCACTAACCCCATAATGCCACTAGATTGCCAATTTTAAAGTCTTAGGTATGACCCGGCCGGGGTTCGAACCCACGACCTCCCGATCACGGGGCGGACGCCTTCAGTTACCACGAGGCCAACCGTGCCGGTACGGGAGTAAGATTCTCTTCAATATTTAGACTATATATATCTGCTGAAAGGTTAGAGTTGCTAAAGTTTAAAATAAGTAGAAAATGTTCCCCATGAGCTCTTCAGGCCCAACAGCAGATGAAGATATTTCCTGTCACTTCCTCATTATTTTGACGACTTACATTCACATTACGGTGTTGTATTTCCCTTCAAGCATGTACATATGTGCTCTTTGATGAGTATTTTCCTTTTCATCTGAGACAAATTGTATTAGTTGTATATATTGTGTTCCCGTCGCGATATAACCTTGAATGGTTGAAAACGACGTTAAACACCAAATAAAGAAAGAAAGAAAGAATATATCGTGTTGTGTTTTTGATTGAACTTGTATATTGAACTTGTAAAGCGCTTCGAGCTGTGGAGCGCTATATAACTGTCCAATATTATTATTAGTGGTATTAAAGACAAGAGAAAGGAAACACGGGTGTCTGTGGAACATTAGAACACTTGTCACTCACCTTTCTGCTTCATCAACATCACGCAGTCCTATGTAGATTAGATCCCTGGCGGAGATGCTGCAGGAGAACAAAAAACAAACAAAAAACAAAAAGTAAAATACATGTACAAATAATGCAGTTGTTGATGTTCTTTGGCAAGGTTGGGGGTTGCTCCGTCTCAGGAAGAATTTAGTAACTTTTTTTTACAAATCCCTGGCAGCTGTTGTTTACCGACTTTGACACCCCCCGCGGGTTAGGGGGAACAATTTACCGGATGCTCCCCAGCATGTCGTAAGAGGCGACTAACACCCCCTGCGGGTTAGGGGGAACAATTTACCCGATGCTCCCCAGCATGTCGTAAGAGGCGACTAACACCCCCCGCAGGTTAGGGGGAACAATTTACCCGATGCTCCCCAGCATGTCGTAAGAGGCAACTAACAGATTCTGTTTCTCCTTTTACCCTTGTTAAGTGTTTCTTGTATAGAATATAGTCAATTTTTGTAAAGATTTTAGTCAAGCAGTATGTAAGAAATGTTAAGTCCTTTGTACTGGAAACTTGCATTCTCCCAGTAAGGTAATACATTGTACTACGTTGCAAGCCCCTGGAGCAAATTTTTGATTAGTGCTTTTGGGAACAAGAAACAACTGACAAGTGGCTCTATCCCATTTCCCCCCTTTCCCCGTCGCGATATAACCTTCGTGGTTGAAAACGACGTTAAACACCAAATAAAGAAAGACAGACTTTGACCTAGGGTCACTGGGGTGCAGGGGCAGCGCCCTTGCTGGTAGATCTAGGAAGGACAGCGCGCTCCCAACCGAAAATGAATTTTAGCATTTCAGGTCGGGTTAAGGTGGCCTCTTCTAGGTCTAAACCTAAAAACAAACAACTCGTTGTTTGTTTGTTCGTTCATGGGGTGAAACTCCCACGGCTTTCACGTGTATGACCGTTTTTACCTCGCCATTTAGGCAGCCATACGCCGCTTTCGGAGGAAGCATGCTGGGTATTTTCGTGCTTCTATAACCCACTGAACTCTGACATGGATTACAGGATCTTTTTCGTGCGCACTTGGTCTTGTGCTTGCGTGTACACACGGGGGTGTTCGGACACCGAGGAGAGTCTGCACACAAAGTTGACTCTGAGAAATAAATCTCTCGCCGAACGTGGGGACGAACTCACGCTGACAGCGGCCAACTGGATACAAATCCAGCGCGCTACCGACTGAGCTACATCCCCGCCCTCAACTCGTTGTTTAAGTCGCGTTATTTTTGTGGATGGTAAGGGCAGTAGAAATATAATGTTTAGTGTCTAATTTGCCTTGGTTTAAAAAAAAAAGGAACTATCTCAAAAATCCTCGTTGAGGTCCATTTAGGATTGCTGGAAGAAATGTCTGTGTCTGAAACTAAAGGAGTTGTTTCCTCATCAAGTCTGAAACAAAAGGAGTTGTTTCCTCATCAAGTCTGAAACAAAAGGAGTTGTTTCCTCATCAAGTCTGAAACAAAAGGAGTTGTTTCCTCATCAAGTCTGAAACAAAAGGAGTTGTTTCCTCATCAAGTCTGAAAATGTCTTGTCATACTGTCCTTATAAAAACACTTGTGCATGATGCAGCTTCGTACGTATCTGGCTTATTGTCAGTACATTTCTGTATGGCTGGTGTGGCCGTACTTACATAATTGCAGAATGGATTGAATAGTGTAGTACAGATCTGTCAAACACAATTGGTCTGTGAGTACTTGGGACATCCAAAGTTTCCTTTCGGAAAATAGATACATATGAATCCCTCCAGGTAGAAACCTAATTGTTTTACTTAGACCGTCTGTATCCCACTTGAAAGCGGCACACCAAATGACAGCTCAATCGACCCGTAAACACAAGAGATCTAAATGCAGACACATAAACAGACAAACAAACAGACAAAGTGAAAACTATACAGGGGTGTAAATAGACGTGTGAATAACAAACAGTTTGTTGCGTACCACGGCTGGCACCACTCGAAGCCTGGCAGCCTGGCGGTGTAGGGCGCCATCTCCTTGACGATGAAGCTGAGCGGCATGCCGTGGATGTTGCCGCTGTCGGAGGAGAGGGGGGTGTTGAGGTCGGCGTGGGCGTCGATCCACACCACCACCAGGTCGGGACACGACTGCGCATGTCCGTGGATGGACCCGATGGCGATGCTGTGGTCGCCGCCCAGAGTCAGGGCGATCTGCCGGTCACGTGTGATCTTGGACACACACTCCGACACCTGGGAAACACACACACACACACACACGGAGGAGTAAATGAGGTGCACGCAAACAGGTTGACGAGTAAATTATCTGCCCTTAAATTCGCTAGTCATGCCACAAATAGTCTGACAGATTGCACTTTAGGGTCTACTGCAAACTCTTGTACTTTGGCTTTCGGTTGACGTGGGAGATTAACTTTGCTATAAAACGTCTGACAAACAGCACGTAAGGTTCTACTGCAGACGCCTGTACGTGTAGCTTTCTGCTGGCCGGCAGACGCCTGTACGTGTAGCTTTCTGCTGGCCGGCAGACGCCTGTACGTGTAGCTTTCTGCTGGCCGGCAGACGCCTGTACGTGTAGCTTTCTGCTGGCCGGCAGACGCCTGTACGTGTACCTTTCTGCTGGCCGGCAGACGCCTGTACGTGTAGCTTTCTGCTGGCCGGCAGACGCCTGTACGTGTAGCTTTCTGCTGGCCGGCAGACGCCTGTACGTGTAGCTTTCTGCTGGCCGGCAGACGCCTGTACGTGTACCTTTCTGCTGGCCGGCAGACGCCTGTACGTGTACCTTTCTGCTGGCCGGCAGACGCCTGTACGTGTACCTTTCTGCTGGCCGGCAGACGCGCAGACGCCTGTACGTGTACCTTTCTGCTGGCCGGCAGACGCCTGTACGTGTACCTTTCTGCTGGCCGGCAGACGCCTGTACGTGTACCTTTCTGCTGGCCGGCAGACGCCTGTACGTGTACCTTTCTGCTGGCCGGCACACGCCTGTACGTGTACCTTTCTGCTGGCCGGCAGACGCCTGTACGTGGACCTTTCTGCTGGCCGGCAGACGCCTGTACGTGTACCTTTCTGCTGGCCGGCAGACGCCTGTACGTGTACCTTTCTGCTGGCCGGCAGACGCCTGTACGTGGACCTTTCTGCTGGCCGGCAGACGCCTGTACGTGTACCTTTCTGCTGGCCGGCAGACGCCTGTACGTGTACCTTTCTGCTGGCCGGCAGACGCCTGTACGTGTACCTTTCTGCTGGCCGGCAGACGCCTGTACGTGTACCTTTCTGCTGGCCGGCAGACGCCTGTACGTGTACCTTTCTGCTGGCCGGCAGACGCCTGTACGTGTACCTTTCTGCTGGCCGGCAGACGCCTGTACGTGTACCTTTCTGCTGGCCGGCAGACGCCTGTACGTGTACCTTTCTGCTGGCCGGCAGACGCCTGTACGTGGACCTTTCTGCTGGCCGGCAGACGCCTGTACGTGTACCTTTCTGCTGGCCGGCAGACGCCTGTACGTGTACCTTTCTGCTGGCCGGCAGACGCCTGTACGTGGACCTTTCTGGTGGCCGGCAGACGCCTGTACGTGTACCTTTCTGCTGGCCGGCAGACGCCTGTACGTGTACCTTTCTGCTGGCCGGCAGACGCCTGTACGTGTACCTTTCTGCTGGCCGGCAGACGCCTGTACGTGTACCTTTCTGCTGGCCGGCAGACGCCTGTACGTGTACCTTTCTGCTGGCCGGCAGACGCCTGTACGTGGACCTTTCTGCTGGCCGGCAGACGCCTGTACGTGTACCTTTCTGCTGGCCGGCAGACGCCTGTACGTGTACCTTTCTGCTGGCCGGCAGACGCCTGTACGTGTACCTTTCTGCTGGCCGGCAGACGCCTGTACGTGGACCTTTCTGCTGGCCGGCAGACGCCTGTACGTGTACCTTTCTGCTGGCCGGCAGACGCCTGTACGTGGACCTTTCTGCTGGCCGGCAGACGCCTGTACGTGTACCTTTCTGCTGGCCGACAGACGCCTGTACGTGTACCTTTCTGCTGGCCGACAGACGCCTGTACGTGTAGCTTTCTGCTGGCCGGCAGACGCCTGTACGTGGACCTTTCTGCTGGCCGGCCTCCAATTCGGAAGGTTGAGTGTTCCAATCCTGGCCGCGCCTGGTGGGTTAAGGGTGGAGATTTTTCTGATCTCCCAGGTCAACTTATGTGCATATCTGTTAGTGTCTTATCCCCTTTTTGCGCACGCACAAGACCAAGTGCGCACGGAAAAGATCCTATAATCCATGTCAGAATTCGGTGGGTTATAGAAACACAAAAAAAACAAGCATACATCCCCGAAATCGGCGTATGGCTGCCTGAATGGCGGGGTACAAACGGATATGTAAAAATCCACCCAAGCAACAACAAACAAACAACAACAAAAATAAATAAGAGCGTACGTGGGAAGTAAAGCCAATGAAGGAAGAAGAGGAAGAAAAATGACCTTTCTGTTGGCCTGGCCCACGGTCCTGGGGTTCTTGACTTTGTTCCACGGTTTGTCGTCCTCCACAGCGTCCAGCGTCAGGTCACCGTAGTCAGTCACCTTGTTGCCTGCACAGCGGTACAGTGGTATAGACACAGTGATGACGACTTGAATGGCTAGGTCCCGAGACCACTAGGTCAATGAGAGTTGTCTATGGCAGACAGATACGACTTGAATGGCTAGGTCCCGAGACCACTAGGTCAATGAGAGTTGTCTGTGGCAGACAGATACGACTTGAATGGCTAGGTCCCGAGACCACTAGGTCAATGAGAGTTGTCTATGGCAGACAGATACGACTTGAATGGCTAGGTCCCGAGACCACTAGGTCAATGACAGTTGTCTATGGCAGACAGATACGACTTGAATGGCTAGGTCCCGAGACCACTAGGTCAATGACAGTTGTCTATGGCAGACAGATACGACTTGAATGGCTAGGTCCCGAGACCACTAGGTCAATGAGAGTTGTCTATGGCAGACAGATACGACTTGAATGGCTAGGTCCCGAGACCACTAGGTCAATGACAGTTGTCTATGGCAGACAGATACGACTTGAATGGCTAGGTCCCGAGACCACTAGGTCAATGACAGTTGTCTATGGCAGACAGATACGACTTGAATGGCTAGGTCCCGAGACCACTAGGTCAATGACAGTTGTCTATGGCAGACAGATACGACTTGAATGGCTAGGTCCCGAGACCACTAGGTCAATGAGAGTTGTCTATGGCAGACAGATACGACTTGAATGGCTAGGTCCCGAGACCACTAGGTCAATGAGAGTTGTCTGTGGCAGACAGATACAGGGAAACCTCCCTTTCAAGACGTCCAAATATCTGAGAAAATCATAAATGGATCAAAGGACTGCAGGTGAGGTGATCTAAAACATGATAACAATCAAAATGTACTCACCAGAAAACAGCAACATGAACACGGACTTTTTTATAAATCGAAAGTAAAGACAAAAATCGAAACTAGTCCGTGTTCAATTTGTTCATGTTGCTGGGTTTTTTCTTCTTCTGGTGAGTGCATTTTTATTGTTATCTTGTTCACTGAGAACATCAGGTCTTAAAAAGGAGGTAGGGGGGGGGGGGGGTGGAGTCTTAGAAAGGGTGTTCCACTGTGCCTAATCTCTCTCATATTCTGGCTATGCCACCTTCCACCCTGCTCTTCGTTGTCTGTCTCTTTAACAGAGGAGAGGAAAGGGGTGTGCTGCCGTAAGTCAAGAGCCCCCCCCCCCCCCTCCCGTATTACGCACACCCTCATAGTTCCAGAACGAGTGGAATCAATGCATTTCACAAGACATTAGCGACTAATCGTACTCTTAAAAAAACAACCACCTCGGTTGAACTCCGCCGATTCCTTCCTGGATCGTAATAGACACAGAGATAGGCTTAAATATATACACCCTCCATGCGTCGTTTCAATCCCGAAAGAAGTAAAATCAAAAATCAACTAGTTGGAGCAGAGAGCAGGGAGGTTGAAATAAGGAGTTTGCTGGATTTTTCCAAGCCAAGACAGGAAAAACAACAAAATCGCAATCATATCTCCCATTAATATTAAGTTAACAATCGCGTTTTGCACCTGTCTTTCTATCTCCTCGTTTGGACTAGTACTGAACGATGGAAGACAAACTCACAAAGAGTGGTTAACTCACCCAGGTCCTGGATCCTTTCCACAATACCGTAGTCTCTGAGCAGGGCGGGGCCGTGTTCCGTGCCTCCTCGGGGCTGCAACAAACACCAACATTTTTAGAACATGTCGGTGTTTGGCTCACGTAAGTGTAGCCTATGCGATCGTAACTTTGTCTGTCTGTGCGTGCGTATGTGCGTATGTGCGTGCGTGTGTATGTCTGTGGTAGAAACTTTAACATTTCGTCATTTGAAGACGTCACATTATGACGTAAGAGGGTTAGACGTCACGCGAAGGAATTACTGAAGGTCTCGGTCATTGTTATTTTGAGCGGGCCGAGACTAGTTGGCAGTCGTGTCCCTGTAAGTAGACTACATGCAGACAGACAGATCTAGATCTAGTGTCTCGCTTTCTTGCACAGTGTCACCTATGCTTACTGTGTGTGTGTGTGTGTGTGTGTGTGTGTGTGTGTGTGTGTGTGTATGTGTGACGGAGTGATTGAGTTTGTGTTACTGTTTGTCGATTTCTTACGTGAGCCTTGAAGGCTTCGCCTCTTGTTTTACATTGATCTGACAAACGCGGGCAAGTAAGCGCTCTAAATGCATATATGACATGTGTAATAGAGTAAGTGAGAGTTATTCGGAACCAGTCTCCTGGCACCTGAGAGAATAACAAGCATTGACATGAACAAGCGACTTTCATCCTCTGACATTGTTTTCACATTGAGTCAAGTTTTGACAAAATGTTATAGGCAGGACATCCAAACTAGAGTGATGGTGCATGTGTGTGCGTGTGTGCCGCAGAGCGATTCAGAGAAAACTACCAGACTGATTTTCATAATAACTTAGCATACAAGTTCTTCCACAAGATATTCCCAGTCGTGTTTTCTTCTTCTCGATAACTGTCTTGAATGACTAGACGTTATATTCGTTTTTTTGCAAAAGTTGAGGCGTCATTGTGTCCGGGATATTGGATTGCATTTCAGCTTGAAGGCTTAGAAATTAATTAGTGAGTTTGTTCATTAACATTCTCAAAATTCTAATCAAAATTAAAAGTAACGATCCAAAAGGGATTTAATTGTATTCCTTGTCATTTTTTAAATCCAAAAATCTATAGATGTTATGTTTACTCTGGAAATGTACTCACAATTAAAGAAAATATGTTCATTAGGCACTCCGCTCGAACGGGAAGGACAGAGACGTGTAGGATGAACCCGTGTCATATGTCTTTAATTGTATTATCTCTGTCTTGGCGAGTGAAGATATCTTGTGAGTGCGTGTGTGTGTGTTTGTTAGTGTGTGTGTGTGTGTGTGTTCGTGCGTGCGTGTGTATGTAAGTGTATGTATTTGTTAGTGTGTGTGTGTGCGTGTGTATGTGTGTGTGTGTGCGTGCGTGTGTGTGTGCGTTCGTGTGTGCGTGCGCGCGTGTGTGTATGTTTTAACATGAATATTGGCGCACGCACGCACGCACGCACACGCATACACACTCACTCACACACACACAAAACACACACACACACACACACACACACACACACACACACACAGTTGAGATGTACTTACCTGTCCTTTGCTGAAAGGGATCCCCACAACTCCGACACTGGGTGGCTTGCTGGGTGCTGTACTGGCCATGGTCTGTGTCACAACTCCCACACTGGGTGGCTTGCTGGCTGCTGTACTGGCCATGGTCTGTCAGCAAACTGTCGCCAAACACACACAACACTTGCTTCAGTGGTCACGGCCAGTTTGTGGCTAACCTGTTGTGCTGTAATGCTGCCCTACACGCCACCAGGCGTGAAAGGCAGTAAGTAAGTGTTGTGCTGTAAACTGTCGCTCTCAATCATTGGAATTCGTGAGTGCGGCCCGAAACTTGACTACCATTAAAAAGGGGCAGAACCAACTGGATATTGGACAAGCAAACTATCACACAAACAAATAAACAAGCAAACAAACAAATAAACTATCACACAAACAAATAAACTATCACACAAACAAATAAACTATCACACAAACAAATAAACTATCACACAAACAAATAAACTATCACACAAACAAATAAACTATCAAACAAAGAAATAAACTATCACACAAACAAATAAACTATCACACAAACAAATAAACTATCACACAAACAAATAAACTATCACACAAACAAATAAACTATCACACAAACATCCAAAAACAGATAGACTGCTAACGTTCAAAAATTCATAATTAAAAAAACCCGAAGAATTGTAGTTTATTGGCACAAATCCCAATTTTTTTTGTTTATTGGCACGTTTAATTATTGTAATTTACAGTTTAAGACCATTTGAATATACAGTAAAGACCATTCAAAGACCACTGGGTCGACGTACTGTACAAATAACGTTTTGTTTGGACGATCATTAAACGCTCCAATAACCTACAATTCTTCTTTTTTTAATTTTATATATCAAACAGACAGACAAACAAGCAAATGCAAAAAGAGTTGTTTGGGTTGTATGTAGAACCTTCGCAGTAAAATTATAGATGATTAGTTATTGTTGTATGTGATTGTAATATCCTTAGATGTGAGTGATATCCGCATTACCCAATATTGACGGACTGTGTGATGATATCTTCTGCTATGGTCTGTTGAGACAGTGATATCAAAATCAAGACCGGAGGTCGAGATTTTGATATCACTGTCGAAACAGACCAATAGCAGAAGATATCATCACACAGTCAGTCAATGTTAAATATATTGCTAATTCTCTGGACATGTATTTACTGTAAAGAAATTACAAAAGTATTTCTCAGTTTTGGCTGTTCCATATCCCTCCCCGCTCTGATTATTATTTCTTTTTGTTCACTCTTTTCTTGTACTTTTCAGTATTTCCAAATGTCTTTTCTTTCAAAAAGTCTTTAGTCACTTGCTCAACTAAATTCTGGGATCATTACATTTTCATATATATTTGTTTGTTTTTAAATTTAGGTATTTTTGTTTTTGAAGTGGGGAAGCAATAAAGAGGTCGTCGATATCAAAACTGATATCGACGGAAATGTCGTCGATATCACTTTTACAATGAGCTCAGTTTTGCCCAATTGACCAATGGAAATCCACGTAACATATGAAATAGCAATATATACCAGTCACAATATCGAGAGGAGTGAAGTCAAATTGAGATCTGATATGATTCTGTCTTTCCGAAACATTGTGACTGAAAATACTTGTTTGTTTTCTTCTCCTTCTTGTTCTCTCTTCTTTTTCCTCTAGCAGTGTTGACATTGCGTCCAGAGAATAATTCAAACACTATACAAGGCAATGAATTCACACGCTTGCGTGCTAGGAAAACTAGTCTATAACCATAAACTATGACTCACCTTTTCAATCAGGTAAATCAGGTAGGAACTGTGCAGACACTGAACAAGGGGAAATCAGCGACTGTCTTTTATACACTCCTGGCTCATTTGTGTAGGTAACGGAGAACGCTCACACCTGTGCACGCCGGTGACCTGTGGCAGGTTGGGTATGGTTCGAATCCCACATTTGGCGACATCTGGGTTCGCATCCCTGGTTTCAGTCGTGTCAGTTGTCACCTATTGAAATTCATCCCCATTCTTCTCTGCTGAGGATGCCCACCGCTCGGAGGCATAACACTAATATAGTACTAATAGTACTTATCCTGCTCAGTTTCCGTATGCATTATACCGTGTCCAGCAGCCCAGTAGTTGTCATTTAGAATCGGATGATTGCACTTTTTTGAGGGGGGGGGGGGGGGGGGGTAACACACTTTTTGACTAAATGTTTTAACGTAGAGGGGGGAATCGAGACGAGGGTGTGGTGTATGTGTGTGTGTCTGTGTATGTGTGTAGAGCGATTCAGACTAAACTACTGGACCGATCTTTATGAAATTTGACATGAGAGCTCCTGGGTGTGATATCCTCAGACGTTTTTTTCATTTTTGTGATAAATGTCTTTGATGACGTCATATCCGGCTTTTCGTGAAAGTTGAGGCGGCACTGTCACGCTCTCATTTTTCAACCAAATTGGTTGAAATTTTGGTCAAGTAATCTCCGACGAAGCCCGGACTTCGGTATTGCATTTCAGCTTGGTGGCTTAAAAATTAGTTAATGACTTTGGTCATTAAAAATCTGAAAATTGTAAAACAATTATTTTTTTTATAAAACGATCCAAATTTACGTTCATCTTATTCTCCATCATTTTTTGGATTCCAAAAACATATAAATATGTTATATTTGGATTAAAAACAAGCTCTGAAAATTAAAAATATAAAAATTATGATCAAAATTAAATTTTCGAAATCAATTTAAAAACACTTTCATCTTATTCCTTGTCGGTTCCTGATTCCAAAAACATATAGATATCATATGTTTGGATTGAAAACACGCTCAGAAAGTTAAAACGAAGAGAGGTACAGAAAAGCGTGCTATCCTTCTCAGCGCAACTACTACCCCGCTCTTCTTGTCAATGTCTTTATGAGCGGTGGACAGACGATGCTACGAGTGTACGGTCTTGCTGCGTTGCATTGCGTTCAGTTTCATTCTGTGAGTTCGACAGCTACTTGACTAAATGTTGTATTTTCGCCTTACGCGACTTGTTAAAGTTACATTAAGACAGGGTTTAAGCGGGAAAAAAGTTGTCTTTAAAGCATAACCCCGCGCTCTCGATTCGACCATGACTGGTTCATATGCACGGAGCTGAGTGTTGGTGAGGGAGGGTGAGTTTAGTGCTACAGCCAATGAGAGAGGGCGAGTTTAGTGCTACAGCCAATGAGAGAGGGCGAGTTTAGTGCTACAGCCAACGAGAGAGGGCGAGTTTAGTGCTACAGCCAATGAGAGAGGGCGAGTTTAGTGCTACAGCCAATGAGAGAGGGCGAGTTTAGTGCTACAGCCAATGAGAGAGGGCGAGTTTAGTGCTACAGCCAACGAGAGAGGGCGAGTTTAGTGCTACAGCCAATGAGAGAGGGCGAGTTTAGTGCTACAGCCAATGAGAGAGGGCGAGTTTAGTGCTACAGCCAATGAGAGAGGGCGAGTTTAGTGCTACAGCCAATGAGAGAGGGCGAGTTTAGTGCTACAGCCAATGAGAGAGGGCGAGTTTAGTGCTACAGCCAATGAGAGAGGGCGAGTTTAGTGCTACAGCCAATGAGAGAGGGCGAGTTTCGTGCTACAGCCAATGAGAGAGGGCGAGTATAGTGCTACAGCCAATGAGAGAGGGCGAGTTTAGTACTACAGCCATTGAGAGAGGGCGAGTATAGTGCTACAGTCAATGAGAGAGGGCGAGTTTAGTGCTACAGCCAAGGACCATGATATCCAGTCTATAGTCCTTGTCATACAATCCAAGCTCTTCTTCAGGGCATCATTTCCGTCATCCAAACCCCGGTCCCAGCAGATGGTGCCACCAGATCAGTGTCTCATGGCGGCGCTGGACAGAACGGCTTGGATCGTATCCAGCACTTCTCACTTTTCATGGCAGGGTAAGGTCGAGTCAGGATTGTGTTTCCTGATCCTGAAAAGTCTCTGTGAAGGCTTGTTGTTGTTTTCACGTTATGATAATGTAAATTTCATGAACCCTTAAAACAGAATTAAAACGTTGTTAAAACCTAAGGTGTGTGTGCTGTCACTGGTCTGAGAACCTTGCACTGCCTTAGTGACGATGGTTGAAGATGCTTTTTTACGGCGCCAACACATACCGGCCAATCTGTGCGAGGCATACTAGTCCCTCACGCGAGGTGCCACGTAACGGTTTTTTCCTGGTCGATTTTGGGGGTATCCTTATTTGAACGGCGTACACGTGACCCATGTAAAAGACTATTTGGTCCGGAGGACGATGTGCAAGATAGTAAAGTTAAGTGCCTAAAATGGCATGGCAAGTTTTTATGAAATGGCATGGGAATAAATGCTTGAGTTGGAATACGAACGTTTTCGCAATGACTTTTTTGCACTGTTTAGATACGTATTAAAAAAAGGCGAGGAAATAGGAAAACGTACTCAACCGTGTCGGCACATAGGGCCTAATTACACTCGCTGGGTTGTGAAAAACGAAGACCAAGCTGCACACATTCCATGACACTGAAACGCGCTGACTCAAGGCCATGAAACACACAATCGTTAAAGGGGCAGTCACGTCAGCCTGTCGACGAAAAACACACAATCGTTAAAGGGACAGTCACGTCAGCCTGTCGACAAAAAAACACACAATCGTTAAAGGGACAGTCACGTCACCCTGTCGACGAAAAACACACAATCGTTAAAGGGACAGTCACGTCAGCCTGTCGACAAAAATCACACAATCGTTAAAGGGACAGTCACGTCAGCCTGTCGACGGAAGTGGCATTTCACCCCGCCACCTATCTTTAGTCCTTCCGGGGCACATTACTAAATGGAATTAAAATCAAATTTTTACTGACCATATTATCATCGCCTGAACCCCCAAAATATATGACTGTATCTTGCATCACCTGGTGCAATCACCACAGTATTGCTGGATATATGCATGCGCAATTTAGGGTAAAGGGGGGTAATTCGGACACCATAAGAACTAGACGCTGTGGCTGGACCATCGGTGGGGTTATATCTCAAGATTGGGATTTGACCTACACATATGCATGTGAAATAAAGGATCGTATGTGTTTTGTCAACACACGGACTTGTTTCTTGAAATTTAAGAAAAGTTCAAATTGTTCGACTATTCGGGTAAATTGAACAGGGCAAAGTTAAAATAAAATTAGCCGAACTCATTTGCATGGGTATATCTTACCCAATCCGACTATCTTTCTTTGCTGCCAGAGCTTTCTTCATGTCTTCTTAAGGCCATTTTCCATGACTGAAAGTCCAAAGAATAGAGATATTGCAATTTTCTAACACCAATACTCAAAAGGTTAGACATTCAGCGACATTCTGCTAATATATGCTAAATGTTGTTACCTGCCACCCGTTGTAAGTCGTTGCGCCTTTTCTTATTAGGCCGAATAAAAATACATGTTGGTTTAGGGTAACCCGACCGACCCTATTTTTTCCCGCCGACCTTAACATTTTTGTTTTCATTTCTCAAAAAAAACAAAAAACTTTTAGCACATTTTGTGAAACCATACCGAGACTTAGGGAAGTAACCTCCTTTAAAATCGACTAAATTAGATCAATTAAAAAAAAAATCTTTTTTGGTCACGTTACTCAAAACCAACATATATTTTTGTTTGGCCTGATGCAAACGTCATTGACAAGGTTTACTTAGCGTCGTAAATAGTACAGGAATTTTTGGGGTTGCATTTGTATTTCTGTTAAAGGTCTTAAACTATGTAATTTAATACATTTTGAGGTGCAGAAACAGAATGCAGGATTCCACCGAAATGTATCGGGCTGTAGATAATTAATGTAAATCACTTTGTAGTGATGTTGAATTTTCACAAATGCTTACCTGATCGGTACAACTGTAAAAGTCACGGTTTAAAGGCAGAGATGGCACGGAAATTAAGGTGTGGTTTTTTTGCAAGCTTTTCAAGTTGGTTTCAATTTTTTAAATAAAAATCCTCAGAAAAAGTGATATTTGAATGAATTATTGGTCAAAATGGACTATTTTTGCAACTTTATTTTGATAAAACATTTAGCTTTAGAACAGATTCATCTTCCAGAAAAATAAAGATAGAACTTTGCAGTATGTTTTATTTTTCTCTATAAAGGTCTTTTGATGCAACAGAGGAGCAACTTCTTCACATTTATAAACAGATTTTATTTTCTGGGTTAATATCATAACATTTCCGAAAAAAAGCACGTTTTGGAACTTTGACGGAATTTTTAAAATCATTGCTTGGCAAGTCTGAAAATGTCTCTGTTACTGGACAAAGACAGCTTTTCTGGTAAAAATACAAAAAGAGCTAGAAGAATGGACAGTTAGTCTAGAATATGACTATGTCCCAATGACGGCACTGATGCTGAAAACACGATTCTAAAAAAAACAGCGACAAAAGTGTTCAAAATGGTGTCAAATTTTAAAAAAATACTCCGCAAATGATTTTTTTTATGTAAGGAATATGTTGACAATAAAAAAAAATTACATTGTACAATGATTCTATGGTGTTCAAAGTACCTAAACAAAAATGCTGAGAACCCAAAACACGTTATTGGACCAAAATTCCGTGCCATCTCTAATACTATTTGAATTTAACAAGCTTTTTGCCTTGCGTCAAAATCAATGAGTACATGCAGATGATGCATTTTATAGAATATCTAAGTGGTAGCATACTACAATTTCTCGTGCAAAGTGCTGTCGGTATGATTGTTGAGAGGAACGGTTTCAGTTATGATTAGATTGTGTTATTTCGAGCATGACCACTTTTGGGGGCCTTTCTGATAAATCGTACTGAAAGACATTGTGAAAAAGCTTGGTTTTGTTTTCCTGTTCTCAATGGCAATGAGTTCACAGTTTACAAAGAAGAGTTTTTCACTAATACGGCTTCTTTGTACAAAGCTATCAACTTCCTTTTGTCATGTAAGGCAAATTTTCCAGATTTTTTTTTTAATTCTATAAATGAATGAATAAATATGATTGTGACAGTGTATTAGTCCCACGCGGAAACCCATTGGGATGTGATAATTACATAATTTAAATAAAGAATGGTGAAATTCAATTCAGTAGTGTCTGTGCTTGATTGGGATGATTTGTATAACTATTAACCACACAACTTGGATACATGGTCCTTGTGCCTTCACAAACACATTTGAATCAATGTTTTTAGAACTTTTTTTCCTCGTCTTTTGCTTGTTTTTAGTCTTGAAATCTCTGTTTGTAAAAACTCGATTCAACCGGGATTTCTAGTACACTGTCACAAATACAATGACATAAAATGAAGATGGCGGAAGTGTGTCATGCTGGGCGTAACAACAAATTGTTTTATTTGAGATGTATATTAGGGCCATGCGTGCTTTCTCCTGGTAACAACTATAGTAACCGTCATTAAAAAAAAACACAGGCAGATGCGTTTGAGTGCTGATCTTTGTGACGAGGCCGTTTACTGTAAACCAGTTATATAACTCAAAAGGTCATCCATTCCCGTACCACATCCACATGAGGTAATAAATATTTTTACTGTAAAACTTGGAACACAGACACCTCCCAAAACCAAATTGACAAAAGCAAGATTCCCATGTTAAAATTGACCCCCTCAAATCGGAGCAGCTCAAAGTAAACGTCTTTTTTTTATGTCGCTGGAAAGAACAAAGGGCGTTAGCAATTTTCTCCCCCCTTTCCTAACCTACCTAGGTGGTGGGTTCAAGTGCTAGTCTTTCGGATGAGACGAAAAACCGAGGTCCCTTCGTGTACACTACATTGGGGTGTGCACGTTAAAGATCCCACGATTGACAAAGGGGTCTTTCCTGGCAAAATTGTATAGGCATAGATAAAAAATGTCCACCAAAATACCCGTGTGACTTGGAATAATAGGCCGTGAAAAGTAGGATATGCGCCGAAATGGCTGCGATCTACTGCATGGTCGATGTGAATGCGTGATGTATTGTGTAAAAAATTCCATCTCACACGGCATAAATAGATCCCTGCGCCTTGAGTCCGAGTCTGGAGATACGCGCGCGATATAAGACTTCATATAACAATAACAATCCCATTTGTATCCCAATTAAAACGGTCAAATATGTGGCAAAAAAGCATAACTAATGTCTCAAATGGCTTACGATTTCGTGGTGGTTTTTTGAAAATATCTATTTTAGGAAATGAGTGAACAGAAAGCTCTGAAAGTTTAAAGGGAATGTTTTGGGGAGTTGCTAAAAAGAACAGCTTTTTGTCTCATTACCCGCTATAACGGCTTTAAAAACTGTCTCTTATGATATGGCTTCTGAGAAGAATGACGCGTACACTGTTCACCATGCCAAAACGTACGACACAAAGGTGAATAAAACTGACTTTTTGGGATACAAATGTTATTGTTTGTAGGCGAAAGAAACGTCACAACTGGTTTTAAATTGCGGGCCTGGTCAAAGATCAGCACTCAGACGGAAGCATGTATCTGTGGTTTTTTTTTATGACGGGTAGTTCAGATTCTGCATGAATATTTTTCTCATGCTTCTGGTCAGTTTATTGCTGGCACCAATACGCACAGTCTAGAGTAAGATTGTGCGCATTGGTGCCAGAATGACGGACGCATGAGGGAATATGACGCGTGTGTGTGCAAGTACGCACGCAAGCATATTCTCTCATGACTCTGTCAGGTTGGCCCCAATACGCACAGTCTAGAACAAGAAATTCCTCCGAGGTAGGAAAAACACCCCCGTCAAAGGGAAATAACCTTCTCAGTTGGTGGCAGTGACTGAGTGAGAATGGTTATTTCCCTTTGACCATTAAGATGTCCCTCTATAAGTCCTTGTATAATTTTAATCCACCAATAACTCCCTAACCGTGTGTTTGACTGGTCCCAATTTTTGTAAGGACCGTCTCAGGAATGTATAGAACCTGTTCACCAAGTTTGGTGACGATCGGTCCGTTCATTCTTGAGATCTATATGCGAACACAAACAAACAAACAAACACATCGACCGAATCCTATACACACCAATAACTCCCTAACCGTGTGTTTGACTGGTCCCAATTTTTGTAAGGACCGTCTCAGAAATGTATAGAACCTGTTCACCAAGTTTGGTGACGATCGGTCCGTTCATTCTTGAGATCTATATGCGAACACAAACAAACAAACACATGGACCGAATCCTATACACACCCCTATACCGGGGGTGTAAAAAGACTGCGTATTGGTGCCTACAATAAACTGATCAGAAGCATTTCAAAGAGTATTCATGCAAAATGTTAACTACGCATGCTTCTGATCAGTTTATTGTAGGCACCAATACGCACAGTCTCTCTAGACTGTGCATATTGGGGCCAAACTGTCAGTCATTGAGAGAATATGCGACGGGAGAGGAGATGCAAAAATGAGCTATATTTAAAAGAAAAAATGATAAAACCACCTGTTTTCCGTTCACAATGTTGGTACTTTTCCCTAGCTGTGCACCTGTTTTACTATCTTCCCTTCTCTCTCTCCTCTTCTCTCCCTCTGCTTCCAACTGAGCCACCGCTCTTCCTCCTCCAATTCCGCCCGCCACTGGACCTCTCCTGCTCTCTCTGCTTCCAACTGAGCCAACGCTCTTCCTCCTCCAATTCCGCCCGCCACTGGGCCTCTCCTGCTCTCTCTGCTTCCAACTGAGCCAACGCTCTTCCTCCTCCAATTCCGCCCGCCACTGGGCCTCTCCTGCTCTCTCTGCTTCCAACTGAGCCACCGCTCTTCCTCCTCCAATTCCGCCCGCCACTGGGCCTCTCCTGCTCTCCACTGAGTAACCTTTTTCCATGTAGAAGCCCAGGCTGGGTTGAGTCGATCCTGCGACATCTCGCTTGCCTGTCCAACAAGCCTTACCACTAGACCAAACCGGCTTCTGAGAGTAAAGGGTTGAAACTAATATATATATATACTCTTCGCTGGAAAAAATGAAAATAAAACCATGAAACTGAACGATGTTCTTGTGTAGTTTTGATTGTCTGACTTCAATGTGTGTGTTGTGTGTCATGATTCCAATCTCTC
This sequence comes from Littorina saxatilis, assembly GCF_037325665.1. NCBI lineage: Eukaryota > Metazoa > Mollusca > Gastropoda > Littorinimorpha > Littorinidae > Littorina > Littorina saxatilis. The sequence continues at coordinate 4,787,972 of NC_090261.1, read as the reverse complement.
TTTCTCTCTAACACACTCGCAAATGTGTATGATTCAAATCTATTGTCTCTCTTTGTCGAACACACACACACGCACGCAATCACATACACTATCACATACATACATACACACACACATGTTCTTTCATTTCAAATGTGTTTTATTCGTCAAAATTACACCGAGCGACATTAATAACATACACCCTCCGCGAGCGCCAGGGGCATCCAGACAGACATCACCTGTTGGATGCAAGTATAAACATAAATAAGCTACAGTCATCAATAAAGCATGTTTTATTTCTTAAAGTTATGCTGACAAACAAACAACATAAACCATCACACACACACGCATGCACACAAGCACATCTCAACCCTGTAGCAGCACACACTCGCCCCCACACACACACCGCCCCCACACACACACCGCCCCCACACACACACCGCCCCCAGACACACACCGCCCCCACACACACACCGCCCCCACACACACACACCGCCCCCACACACACACACAAATTCAGGATTTACAATGTCATTAATAAAAAAAACTTGACCCTGAGCTAATGATGACTCCTTGGATTTAAAGGTACAGAAAGTTGGCACTTACAAAAATAAAGAAAGATGTACAAATGACACAAAAGCTGCCAGAATATTAACAATAATTCTTCCTTATCAATCACAGCCTGCTATTGTCACGAGTTGTGGACTTTGACGATCTGCTTTCCAACGTTGCCGCCTTTCATCATGGAGACAAACGCCTTCCCTGTGTTCTCCACTCCCTCTGCCACCGTCTCTTTCACCTGCAGCAATGCAATAACAATAACAATAACAATAACAATAACAGCACTTTATTGTCCTTGTATTGGTGAGTACACAATTTGTTTGTTTTTCAACATTGTTCATCTCACACACAGTCATTTTGTTGTTTAGATAACAAATGAAAGATACTTTCCTTGAGGTACACAGATCTATCCAGGCTTGAGCATGGGATGATATCATCCTTTCACAAAGTCACATACCAGAAATCAAGAACCGGTCTGCTTCATGCTCAGAGAGGGAATATTTTGCAGAATAAATTTTGGAGGTTGACGCTGATTAAGTTTAAAACAAACACTCTGGACAGGAAGGAGCTACACTGAAGATTGCTGTCAGGTGCCCACGGTGAAGAATGCTCTTCTCCCATTACATGTAAAAGCCTGTAATGATCTGTGTTGATGTACACAATGTTTTACACAGGAACGTTGCCAAGGAAGGTACATTTAACGAAAGAACAAATAACTATCTGTCTATCTCGTTTCTGTTTTAACAGAAAAGTGTATTAACGAGGAAAGTTTAAAACAAGCATGACTCCAGGACTAAGCTCAGTGTATGTTTGAAAGCGCTTTCTTTTGATTTTTAAGAATAAAAAATAACACCCAAACACCAAAATGAAATATGAATAAGAATAAAAAATAACACCCAAACACCAAAATGAAATAATGAATAAGAATAAAAAATAACACCCAAACACCAAAATGAAATATGAATAAGAATAAAAAATAACACCCAAACACCAAAATGAAATATTTCTTTTGATTTTTCTGAGAACTGGTATCTAAATACCGTTTCAGTTTGTACGCACAAGACAACCTTCAATTTATAAGCACAAACTTGTTATTCTTTAAACTACAGCTACATGTGTGCACATGACAAAGAAATTGGTTTAAAAAAATCACATTAATCCCCCTCTCGCAATTACTGATTCAAAATATAACCTTCACTGCAAGACTAACCCAACAGTAAATCACCACAGGTAAATAAAGTTACCTTGATTTTTCCTGCCAGGTACCACTGTGACAGTACAGCCAGCGCTTCGTCAAACTTGTCAGAGTAATCCAGCACCAGAAACCTTTCCCTGAAACACAAAACACAATGCATAAAAAGTCTGCAAAGATCTCTTGATTGACACACACAAGTAAGCTGGTTTTCAAAATGTCAAGCCTTTCACACTGGACTTCACTGTCATGAATCTTCACACCGCTTCTACAACTGTTGAAAAATTACCTTGGTTTACGCGGCTCTGAGATATTTACATCCTTAGCTGAATGCACTCAGAAAAAGTTTAGAAAAAAATTCCACTTTCTCTGTTTGAATATTCATTACAAAGTCAAAACTACATTGACATAAAAACTGTTTATTTTTACATACCAAATAAATAGGTGCATCATCATCAACAGTAAAAACACAATCCATGTGATGAGTATGCTGCTAATTTCACAAGAATATTCCAAGAATTTTACTGTGTTAAAACTTTCTCACACAAGGACTCTGAACTTTTGGGTAGCACGTAGAGGTGTGTAGCTTTCCCTGACAGATAGCTGTGCTTATCTCATGATCTCTGGGTCACAGGCTGAAAGTGGGATTTATATCTGAACATCATGGTGAAACTATAAAAGCGCTATAATTATCTACCTGCATTTTACCTAGTGACATAGCTGTGCCAGCTGTTGAAGTTTATGTGTGAAGGGAGGTCGTTGTATATCTATACTTGTGTTTTACCTGGTGATAAGGTAGATAGGATAAGGGTAAGGGAGGTCCTAGTTCTATATCTACCTGTATTTACCTGGTCATGTTTCTGTCCTGTATCAACTGTTGAAGTTCAGGTGAGATGGGGGGAGGGTAGGAGAGGGTTTCAATTGTATATCTTCCTATGTTTTACCTAGTGAAGGTTTTGTCCTTTATCAGCTGTTAAAAATTTGGGCTAGATGGAAGGAGGGCAGGGAGGTCATGGTTGGTAATCCAGTTGTGTTTTACCTGGTGATAAGGGACATGGGGGGGGGGGGGGGGGGAGTTGGGCAGCCCTAGTTATATATCTACCTGTGTTTTACCTGGTGATGTTTCTGTCCTGAATCAGCTGTTGAAGTGTGGGTGAGATGGGGGGAGGGTAGGGGAGGTCCTTGTTATATATCTACCTGTGTTTACCTGGCGATGCTTTTGTCCTGTATCTGCTGTTGAAGTGTGGGTGAGATGGGGGAAGGGTTGGGGAGGTCGTAGTTCTATATCTACCTGTGTTTTACCTGGTGATGTTTCTGTCCTGAATCAGCTGTTGAAGTGTGGGTGAGATGGGGGGAGGGTAGGGGAGGTCCTTGTTATATATCTACCTGTGTTTTACCTGGTGATGTTTCTGTCCTGAATCAGCTGTTGAAGTGTGGGTGAGATGGGGGGAGGGTAGGGGAGGTCCTTGTTATATATCTACCTTTGTTTACCTGGTGATGCTTTTGTCCTGTATCTGCTGTTGAAGTGTGGGTGAGATGGGGGAAGGGTTGGGGAGGTCGTAGTTCTATATCTACCTGTGTTTTACCTGGTGATGTTTCTGTCCTGAATCAGCTGTTGAAGTGTGGGTGAGATGGGGGGAGGGTAGGGGAGGTCCTTGTTATATATCTACCTGTGTTTTACCTGGTGATGTTTCTGTCCTGAATCAGCTGTTGAAGTTTGGGTGAGATGGGGGGAGGGTAGGGGAGGTCCTTGTTATATAGCTACCTTTGTTTACCTGGTGATGTTTCTGTCCTGAATCAGCTGTTGAAGTGTGGGTGAGATGGGGGAAGGGTTGGGGAGGTCCTAGTTCTATATCTACCTGTGTTTTACCTGGTGATGTTTCTGTCCTGAATCAGCTGTTGAAGTGTGGGTGAGATGGGGGGAGGGTAGGGGAGGTCCTTGTTATATATCTACCTGTGTTTTACCTGGTGATGTTTCTGTCCTGAATCAGCTGTTGAAGTGTGGGTGAGATGGGGGGAGGGTAGGGGAGGTCCTTGTTATATATCTACCTGTGTTTTACCTGGTGATGTTTCTGTCCTGAATCAGCTGTTGAAGTGTGGGTGAGATGGGGGAAGGGTAGGGGAGGTCCTTGTTATGCCTGTGCATGTATAGTTTGTTGGTTATGTTTGGTCGGTTTCTTTGCCTGTGCGTGTATAGTATGCTTGGTCGATGTATGTATTGTAAAGCGCTAAGAGTAGACATTTTTCTAGAATAGTGCTATAAAAGTTTGCATTATTATTATTATTATATATCTACCTGTGTTTTACCTGGTGATGTTTCTGTCCTGAATCAGCTGTTGAAGTGTGGGTGAGATGGGGGGAGGGTAGGGGAGGTCCTTGTTATATATCTACCTGTGTTTTACCTGGTGATGTTTCTGTCCTGAATCAGCTGTTGAAGTGTGGGTGAGATGGGGGGAGGGTAGGGGAGGTCCTAGTTCTATATCTACCTGTGTTTTACCTGGTGATGTTTCTGTCCTGAATCAGCTGTTGAAGTGTGGGTGAGATGGGGGGAGGGTAGGGGAGGTCCTTGTTATATATCTACCTGTGTTTTACCTGGTGATGTTTCTGTCCTGAATCAGCTGTTGAAGTGTGGGTGAGATGGGGGGAGGGAAGGGGAGGTCCTTGTTATATATCTACCTGTGTTTTACCTGGTGATGTTTCTGTCCTGAATCAGCTGTTGAAGTGTGGGTGAGATGGGGGGAGGGTAGGGGAGGTCCTAGTTATATATCTACCTGTGTTTTATCTGGTGATGTTTCTGTCCTGAATCAGCTGTTGAAGTGTGGGTGAGATGGGGGGAGGGTAGGGGAGGTCCTTGTTATATATCTACCTGTGTTTTACCTGGTGATGTTTCTGTCCTGAATCAGCTGTTGAAGTGTGGGTGAGATGGGGGGAGGGTAGGGGAGGTCCTTGTTATATAGCTACCTTTGTTTACCTGGTGATGTTTCTGTCCTGAATCAGCTGTTGAAGTTTGGGTGAGATGGGGGGAGGGTAGGGGAGGTCCTTGTTCTATATCTACCTGTGTTTTACCTGGTGATGTTTCTGTCCTGAATCAGCTGTTGAAGTGTGGGTGAGATGGGGGAAGGGTAGGGGAGGTCCGTGTTATATATCTACCTGTGTTTTACCTGGTGATGTTTCTGTCCTGAATCAGCTGTTGAAGTGTGGGTGAGATGGGGGGAGGGTAGGGGAGGTCCTTGTTATATATCTACCTGTGTTTTACCTGGTGATGTTTCTGTCCTGAATCAGCTGTTGAAGTGTGGGTGAGATGGGGGGAGGGTAGGGGAGGTCCTTGTTGTAGACAGCAATCTGACCGCACAGTATCACATGGCCGTTGGGAACCATCTGCCCAACACAATATCCACAGCTAACATCACACTGTCTTAGTCATCAGTACACATAAAGATTATTATCCCTAATAGTCACATTCATTTATCAAATGTACATCATTGTGCTATCAATGAATGTTCGTGTCCTTGTCTTCTTTTCAAGGTCAGTCTCTAAAATTACATTCAAGTATAGAAATAGACTATTGTGTTGTGTTTTTTTACTGTTCCTGATGTTACATTAGTTTTTTGATGACAAGGATCACATTAACACAACAGACTGTAACTGACCTCTTCCTAACTTTAAAAGTATATGTATCTATTGAACATTGGTTTCCCCTTTTTTGAGCCGACTTAAACTTACATTTAGGCGGTCTCAGAGAACAATGACTGTCTCGATCTATGTCAAACGTCATATTTTGGTAAGAAATACAAACAACGTATAACCAGTCACAAAAACTGATTTCACGCTATCAGAAGCTCGCTAACCTGTTCAATGACTCGTTCGCTGAGATCTCCACCGACGTTGTCAAAGTACACATGCACTCCGTCAGGACAGGCCTTGGACAGCTGGGCAGACACATCCCCCGACTTGTAGTTGACAGCAGCGTCAAACCCCAACTCTTGTTCCAGGAATTGACACTTGGCCGCACTGCCACAAATCCCCACCACCCGCTCTGCCCCCAGTAGACGAGCAACCTGTAATAACACGTTACGTGTCAGTGAACCCATACGTTTAAGTGTGTACAAATGGGTAAGCATCCACACACACAACTAGTCACTCCAACTTATCCAGCCTGCCATGTCACAATCTGGGTATTACAACACTTATCAGCTATGGTGAACATTCTGGTTGAGAAAACAAATACACTTGAAGAATTCATGATTGTGAGAGAAAAAAACAGGCAATCTTTTCATATTTTGGGAAACAATGTCTCTCGAAAAGCATCCATTATGTTTTAAAATGTGACATTTGTGCAGAATCCGCCATCCTTTGATGACAATGAAAATATAAAAATAACCGGCCCCCGTAGCGCAGTGGTTAGCGCATCGGGCTGCGGGCCGGGAGGTCGTGGGTTCGAATCCCATCAGGGTCATGTGGGTTTTTCGGGCTACGGTCGGCTCCTACCCAGAGTGGAAGTGCTATGGTTCCTATGGGAAGGCTGGGATCACACAGCCGAGTGTCATTCACTTAACGAATGCGACTTTGAGTGTGCTCAGGTTCTTTATACCTGACCAACACCGCAGGTGCGGCAGTTCTCGGGCCTGGTTGACGCCAGGATATATTATGACAGTAAGCGTAGAGTGCTGCCCTGTCACGTAGTCTCAAAAACCAAATTGGAAATCCAAAGCATCATCATAATCATCCTCATCTCATTAATCATCCAAAAATATAAATTATCCTTGCTCTTGTGGCCCTTCATGCCCAGAGCTCTCATGGTGACCTTGGTCTCAGTGTTCCTGTTCGATCCTTCCCTGAATAGTAGTTCTGCTGTCAGTCTTCAACGTGTGACGCTCTGGGGGGTCGACGGAGGGACGTGGTGGCGGTCTGCTCTCTGGAGGGGACGCTCACTCAGTCTGGCTCCGCGACTTAAAGTCACTGTCGTTTGTAGGGGGCATAGTAGGTAGTGGACTGCGTCCGTTAGCTCGGGACAGACCCACTACTGAACACCGTCGAAGTGACTCAGCAGAAGTGCAGTGTCATCTTCCGAGGGTAGCCTACCGCAGCGACCCGACATCCCCCCCTGGAGCGTCTGTAAAATCGACAAGTCTGGCAGCGGAACGAAATTCAGAGGTGGTTGGAGCAGCGAGTGCAGGGACGGGGCGGTGTGAGAGCACAACGGGACAAGGGAACAGGTGTAAGGGAGGAAAAAAAAAAATATATATATATTGTCCTTTTCATCTCGTTTGATTATGTATGTTCGCCTTGCTATTTTTTAACAACAAAACAGCCATTAAAAGTAACAAAGACACAGACATCAATAGGCAGTAGAAGGCTTCTGCTGCCAGAAAAACAGTCAGCAGCTAACTCTTTTAGCCAAAAGACCACACTGCACTTTTAAAACACACCTAATTTTTGAGGACACTTGGAATTCAGTCATAAAATGTGTCAAGCGTAAAGAGCATAATTGTAAAGTTATGATGTTGCGCTATATAAATGCTCATTTATTATTATTATTATTATATAGAAGACGCAAAGATCTTTTGTGTCGTTTTTCGCAAGCTTTGCATGTCACAATACCAAAACACAGGTTTTTCACACTCATTTCAAATGATCTAATTCCCCCTGACCACCCACCTGTCCTGCCAGAGAGCCTGTCGCTCCGGCCGCCGCACTGACCACAACCGTCTGTCCACTGCCAGGGGTCACATGACCTTTCTCCGCCACGCCCAGGTAAGCGGTCAGTCCCGTCCCTCCCAGCAAGCTCAGCGCCAGAGATGGTTCGCTGCCAAACAGTTCCTTTGGCATCTGAAAACAGTGAATTAACTTGGTAGGGTTATCATCATCTTGACTCAAGTTCAATGTGTAAGATGGGAAAAGTCATTTCCTTCTCTATTGATGAATTAACATACTGCCTAACTGCAATAGGATATGCAGATTTTTCTTTGCAAGCCATGTCATTACAATGCACAATGTATATAATTTAAAAATACCACAACTTGAATGTTTGAGAATAAAAAAACAAGAATGGTATGTTCCAAAAACAGTTAGCAGTCTATCTGTTGTTTTATTTCGAATGTTTCAATAAAGATACTTTAGTAAGCATCCTGATTAATAGGATGCAACTGCTAACATAGCGATAAGCATATAACTGACAGACCCCTTAACAAAGAAAATTAGTAATACACACATTTCATTTCATACTTCATCATACCATTGCTGGGAAATGAAGGTTGCTTCCACCCAGTGGAAAGCTAGCAGCAACAAGAGAAGCACTATCCTGGTTTGTGTGTGTGTGTGTGTGTGTGTGTGTGTGTGTGTGTGTGTATGTGTGTGTGTGTGTGTGTGTGTGTGTGTGTGTGTGTGTGTGTGTGTGTGTGTGTGTGTGTGTGTGTGTGTTTGTGTAATAAGCCAACAACACTGTAGTGTTAGTGTTTATAAATTAGCTGGTTTTACAGCTTTTATTTTAGTTTAATTCTAGTCTTTAGCTTTTGTCTTCATGATAAGTGTAATAGGAACCAGGCACAAAATGATTCTACCTAACCCATCTAACTCCACATAGAAAGTGCCAACAGTGCTGTGAAAGGTGTTGTACTCCTTATTACTTCCAGAATTGCTCAACATTTGCTCAACATTTATAACTTAACTTATTGATAACTGTCAAACACCCAAAACAATGGCAGTCATAGTATCACAAATTTTTAAAGCCACCCAATGACCTAAGTTTCTACCTTCTTGACATGTTTGCCGTCAATGACAAAAAAAGCAGCCCACGGCCAGAGGAATGTGGCAGACACCCGGTCGCCCTTGGTAAATGTTGAGTCAGCACTTGCTTCAACTTCTCCCACTCCTCCAAGGCCATCGATAGGCTGTCCAAGTTGCCATGCCGACATGTAGTGAACACCAGAGTCCTCGTTCATTCTGCATCTCTGTTTGAACAGACATAATGAATAAAAAAATCTATGTAAAACAAGAGGCGAAGCCTTCAAGGCTCACGTAAGAAATCGACAAACAGTAACACAAACTCAATCACTCCGTCACACACACACACACACACACACACACACACACACACACACACACACACACACACACACACACACACACACTTACACACACACACAGTAAGCATAGGTGAAACTATGCAAGAAAGCGAGACCCTGGATCTGCCAAGAAGTCTCGGCCCGCTCACAATAACAATGACCGAGACTTTCAGTAATTCCTTTGCGTGACGTCTAACCCTCTTACGTCATAATGTGACGTCTTCAAATAGTTTCTATCACACACGTCGAACACTTTTGACCGAGACTGACGTAATCCATAGACTCGGAAATGTTAAAGTTTCTACCACAGACATACACACATACATACATACGCACGCACAGACAGACAAAGTTTATCATCGCATAGGCTACACTTACGTGAGCCAAAAATAAGTTTTAACTGGCTTGAACTTTAACTGAGTGAAACGCAGATTATGTGTCTCAAAATCATGTTCAAGAAATCCGCCTCAAATATTGGGTGAACATAGCTCATTTCAAACTCAAGGCACAATTTCTTCTTCTTCTTCTTCTTCGCTCATGGGCTTAGACTCCCACGTTCACTCATACTTTCAGCACAAGTGGATTTTTACGTGTATGACCGTTTTTAACCCGCCATTCAGGCAGCATACGCCGATTTCGGGGGAAAGGCACAACTGCTGGCCAAAAGTGATCTCTACACTTCAAAAGGTCAAAAGAACGTCCACTGTGTCAGAGCAGTTTATGCATACTAATGCTAAAAATGAGAATAAATATGTTTTCAAAGTGACATATCCAAGAAATAATGATCAACCAGTTTTCAAACATAATCTACACAAGTTAACATGCTCAAGTGTCCAGGGTACTTTAACTTAAAGTCCAGGTAAACATGTTCAAACAAGTTTCCACAGTTATTTATCCACGCAAAGTTCAACTAACTTTTCAAAGTTGGCTATTTTGTAAACATATCAACCCCTGTGAGCTGCAAACTGCACATAGAATCACAAGCAAACCATCACTGTTGTTTCCAAGACTGATTAGTAAACAACTGAAAAATGACTTAGTGACGTCTACAACAATTTGCTCACCAACGCAGGGTCAACAGAAAGGTAGAGGTTCTTCACCAACACCTGACCAGGTGACAGAGAGGCGGGGGAGGGCATCTCACACTCCTCCACGCCAAAGTTATCTTCACTGGGCTCTCCATTCACGCCTGAAACACACAAACACACACGATGTCAACAGTGAACAGAGCGAGTGGCAACGTTTCGCACACCAATGCATGACTTTTACAAGCACAAAGAATCCTCCTATGATAAGAAAAAGCGCACAGCGATTACCTGGTCTGCTCTTCAGGATGACTCGCTTATTTAACAATGTTTCCATGTTGAACGCAACCGTTGAGATCACAAAGACGCTGAAATAAACACAAATCGTGTTAGTTCGATCTTCACTTTTGCTCCTTTCGAAATTGCGAACTTTGGACACCAGAGAGTAGGCCAAGGGAGATAAACAACAGTTCAAGTTGTCTGGACCACTTAGCTGCATTTTTCGTAAATATCCAAAAACTTCCAAACAGATCTCATCTAACGAGATGCAAATGTTATGGAACAATGGAACGATGAGATAAAATCTTGTTTTAACACATTTCTATCGATGATTTTGTTTCAACGCTACAAAAAGGACGTTTTACCATCGATTGCGCGCATCAAGGGGGGTAACCGCAGCAACTGGGACTGAGTTGAGGTTTGGGTGGACGAAAAAACATTACAAACCGCATACACTAAGGCATAGAATTACCTGCATTTGTACTCTCTTTGTGCTTTTATGTACTCTTAACAGTTTCAATATACAGTGTATTTCTTAGAAAGTGTGTAAACAAAGGTTATACATGTATACTGCAGCTGAATAACTTAATACGCCCCTACATCATTCACGGTGCCGACTGCGGCGGTACGGTAAAACTGAGGAAGGCTCTCCCGAATAAATCATTTAGCATTAAAAATTGCATTTGATAAAAGAAAGACTTCTTGCCGACATTGCAAATGATATGAATACATAACTGATATCATTCCTCCCGCTCAAGTCCATAGTGTATTAACACTTCATGTCTCTTGTACTGGGGACCGTACAGAAACTGATTGCAAATTAGCATAGCATAGCATTTCTCCCCCCCCCCCCCCCACCCAGCCACAACACACACACTGACTGACTGGCTCATATCTCATGCACCTTTTCCAAGTAGAAAGATACATGATTTTCTCTTCTGCGGTTCTCTCCTCTGTGGTGAAGTTTGTTTCTGGGTCAGCTCATTAGTGCACTGCCAGTATCGGTCAAGCTTTATAGCTTTATCACTGACCAGCATTGACCTATGCCACCGTCAGTCTGTGTTGCTGATACCTTCATGACTGATTCCGTATCGAGACAGCTTATAGTAAAGTGATTAGTACAGTATCATTATCACGAATAGGCTACTAGTTGCTTTTGCTCTGTACACTAAAAGAAAAGATGGCGGGCCCAAAATAATATCTATCGACCCTTTTGATCGTTTCGGCTTTCCTGCTCAGCGAGGTAATATAGGTATTACATTAACATACTTCAACAGCTGTTGTTGTTGTTGTTTGTTTGTTATTGTTCTCAGTATTTCAGCTTTGTCAACCATTCTTGTCGTTGGAGATGGTGGCGTCGACTGGGTGGCCGAGTGGTAACGCACTTGGTCTCGGAATCGAGAGGTTGCGTGTTCGACCCTGGGTCAGGCCGCTATTTTCTCCCCCCTTTCCTAACCTAGGTGGTGGGTTCAAGTGCTAGTCTTTCGGATGAGACGAAAAACCGAGGTCCCTTCGTGTACACTACATTGGGGTGTGCACGTTAAAGATTCCACGATTGACAAAAGGGTCTTTCCTGGCAAAATTGTATAGGCATAGATACAAATGTCCACCAAAATACCCGTGTGACTTGGAATAATAGGCCGTGAAAAGTAGGATATGCGCCGAAATGGCTTCGATCTGCTGGCCGATGTGAATGCGTGATGTATTGTGTAAAACAATTCCATCTCACACGGCATAAATAAATCCCTGCGCCTTGAATAAAAATTGAAAAAATAAAATAAATCCCTGCGCTTAGAACTGTACCCACGGAATACGCGCGATATAAGCCTCATATTGATTGATCATAAGTATCACCGCCTTTTACCATGATGATATTAAGCATTATAGGGGTAGCTTTTGCTGTGGTAACTTTATTTTCAATTTCCCGAAGTTCAAGTTGCCTTATATCAAATGCTACGGGTATCACAGAAATATTAAATGGACTAAAGTAAAATATCGTACGTGACATACGTAAAAAGTTGATGATACTATGAATTTACGCATGTCTTCATTGACACAACCTCTGTCTCTCAGACTCCACACATGTATATCCCTACTGAAGCCAATAGGTTTTAGTACTATGACTCAGTTTGAACTTCTCTGAAGGGAAGGATCGAATCGCTACGATAGGTGGGTGTTTATATTGTTACAGCAAAATCGCGTTAGTGAAACGTGATAAACTAGTCTGATAAAGATTTGTTTAAAAGTCACAAGCACGCAAACAGGCACACATGCATACAATACGAATACGAATACGAATACGAATACTTTATTATCTCATACAGAGAAATTTCAGTGTGGTGCACATTAAAAGACAAAACAAATAATAAGACAACAGATAACAAGAACACATTTTAAAGTCTCGCTCGCTTTCACAGGCTTTGGCAGACCTGTCTCTGCACCATTGATTTTCTAGTTGAACCTTTGCTGATCAATAAAAACAAAATGCAGTCTTCACCTGCTGAGTGGCGCGTTGGAAGTGAAAAGACGTCTGGACAAAAGTGACTGGTTCCAGTGACTTCCTGTGTGAGGACTGTCAACAATGAGCAGGATGCACTGAGCCGACGCGGCGAATGAGAGCGCCCTGACAGTCGCGACAAAGCGAGCCCAATAGACCTGTAAAGTGTCGTTCACATGGCACACTTTCAACCAACTTTTCCCCAAATTCTATCGTTTGAAAATCGCTCCCGAGTGGTCGAGGCCAAGTCGGCGAAAAGTGTGCCATGTGAACGGCCCAACGATTTAGGTTCCATTTAGCAGCGACTCCAAAACTCAGTTAAGCGCTGCTCGTCTCGTCCATGACTTTGCGAAGATCTTACGCAGATTTTTCTTATCGCGCTTACCGATTGGTTGGCTCTGGTCAGAGATATAATTAGACGCCTATTTATATGTGTTACGCGCATTCTTACGATTACGACCATCTTAAGATGGCGCTGCGCCGGTACACGCCGCGTGTATTGGCGCAGCCGGCTTAAGACGGTTGCGCTATTACACGTCTGCGGAAAAACAGATGGCTGCGCCGATACACGTTCATAATCACAATCTATCAAACTTAAGTCGATACATATTGATAGTAGCCGACCAATGCTTTAAATGTAAAATGTGTGTATGTATAATTATCGGTGTGGGTTTGAAATGAAGTTAGGTAGTAGTAAACATTTGTTGTGAATATTGCTATTCTGACAATGTGGGTAGTATGGAAATGTGAGTATTTGAATATGCCTTTTAGGAATTACAGTACCCAGGAAGAGAGATCAGAGACAGATAGAGTAAATCGCAATAGGTTGTGTGGAATCTTTGTGCTTTGTTTTAGGAAATATTTATTTAAACATTGTTTTTTAAATATAGTTTTTTAGTTTTATATAAGTTTGAACTGCCCTTTTAAATTGTTTGATACTACGAAAAGTCAGCTGGATGTCATTCTCACCTGGTCTCCTCTTTTGTTCGGTGCCACCAAAGCATCAGTCAACCCTCTCAGTGGTATGTCTTTCAACACGAACTTGTTCCGTTTGAGGATCTCCCGGCAACTCTTCCTCTCACGTAAATCCTCTGGGGTTGTGGTTGGGAGGGAGCTGTTGTCCTTTATATACTTTACAATGTTGTTGTAACGGCCTTCAGTCATAACAAGAGACCTAGGATGGTCGGCCTGTTCTTTTGCGAGGGTCTCGCCGATTTCTCGCCAGACTGGATCCATGTTGGCTGGGAGAATGACGATGGTCAGAAAGCGACGGGCACACACAGTGACAGTGACACTGAACACCTGGGGTGGAGGTCACGACGCGATCGTAAGGCATTTACAAACGAACTTAGCCTAATACGTCTGTCGTTTAGTGCTCGAGATCTTAACTTCACCAAAAATGTGAGTCGTATCTCGGGCCCCGGTCACAGTGAGTTTCCAAAGAATGACGCTATCACGTGTGACAACAACTCAATGTGAAAGTGAGCAATGCTCACACATTAGGAAAATAATAGGTTTTACTGAACGCAGTTTGCTTTGTAGTTGAACGTGTATCGGCGCAGCCATCTGTTTTTCCGCAGACGTGTAATAGCGCAACCGTCTTAAGCCGGCTGCGCCAATACACGCGGCGTGTACCGGCGCAGCGCCATCTTAAGATGGTCGTAATCGTAAGAATGCGCGTAACATATGTATGCTCTCGCAAAACCGCTCTTCCCGCATAAGAAGGGAGCTCCGATAGCTGAACTGGCCTTCAAGTCTGACGAAAATTGTTGCTTATAACTAATTTGAGTGTTTGCGCTGTTCATAATGGGCAGCGATTTTGTCTTGACTTGGAGCCGACTACAATCGCTTGAAAGTTGGGGGAAAGTTGGTAGAAAGTCTGCAATGTGAACAGCACTTGTATAAAAACTCACTGACGGACACTAAACCCCTTAATTTTCGTTCGTTCGCACTTTTAAGGCTGCGTGTCCCAAGAGACGGTAACCGTGGCAAAGTCGCTTTGTTTATCATGCATGTTGAGTTGTCTTGCAGGTCCCGAGTTTGAATGAACAATGACATCAGCGTGGCGTCCTTACTTACCGTTGACAACGGGGTGGCAAAAGGTGTTGGGGAGGCCGGGGGGGGGGGGGGGGGTGGGGGGTTGCACACTTTCTGTCGTCATTCCGTTCTAGCCTTTTGTTTTATTCAAGCAGTTGTTTGCAGACACCAACCAACTAGTGCCAGCAAGCTTTTTGAGAGAAGAGAACCGCAGCCGTCACGGTAGCTGAGACACACGATGAAGAGGTAAAGGGCACATTGTGCTGCACGTGCTCATGTCTTTTGTCTGTCACCTCGCCACTCAGTGGGTTAACCCAACCGAAGCCAAACTGAACAATCGCGATCGGAGGGGTACAAAACATTGAATGAACTAATGAACTATTACTAATAGAATCGCATTCTTGCAAAGTCTGCCGCTCGGTGAGTGCATAGACCATTCAAGTTATTTGGTGTATGGTGAGTGTCAGCAGGCTGGGCAGGTTAAAGGGACAGTATCCACAGAGAACCAACAGTGATTTGAAACAGTTCATTCTCTTGTCTAGCTGACACACCTACGTTGTTGCTACAGTTTAGATGTATGTTGATTTAAAGTAAATTCTAAAGACTTCTTTTGAAATCGAAAAACATTACGGTTCAAAATTGACAATCATTGCCGCTTTAACAATCTTGTGAACCACCTAAATTTACATGGGGTCATTTAAACGCATACACCATATGATAACGGTTTGTTCAAAAGCGTATGACTGCAGCACAAAAAAAAACTTGACTAAATGTAAAAACACCAAAAAAATAACTGAGCCGGCGGTAGGAAGACCGTGCAGACATGATCCAACTTTTCGTGCAAAGCGGCGGGGTAAGCGACGGTTGAACTGACCTAATTCACACGACACAGTCTGCCAACGGGCCTTTCACTGAGTCGGGTTGCACAGTGAGCTTTGCCGTGTGTTTTACATCATTCTCACAAAATAGGCATTCCTAAATGTTCCATTTTCGACAGATATCCGCATAGATCAGTGGTTTAGCGCTGCGCTGCAGTTTCTGAAGTCGCTGGTACGATGCCCGCCAATGCTATCATTTTTTTATGAATCATGCGCGCTTTTCCTGTTCAGTTTGTAAAATATGCTTCTTTTTTCTTCTTTTTTTTGGGGGGGAGGGGCAAGTTTTGTGTGTGCTCATTAATATAAAACTTTTTTGAGAAATCACTCACTGAAAGGGACGCAGCACGCGCGCGTGCTCACACACACACTGACACACACATAAAACACACACACACACACACACACACACACAAACACACACACACACACACACACACACACACACACACACACACACAAAATACGTAAGAGAAAAGATCGAGCGATGTAGATAAATTAAGAGCTATATTTTGTCATGCAGATTGCGGACACCTCGCTTGGAAAAAACACCTTTTATTGTCCCTTTTATGATTATTTCTTCTAAAACGTGCCTGTCAAGATACCCCGCGTACAATGTTCCATCACTAATGCTGGTCCAAATGGTATTCGCCTTTCAACACAGGCACCACTGTATATACAGTAATACCGTCGTTTCAAATACTTTGCAACTCGTGTAACCCATGTGTAAAACGTATGTCCGTACCCGTTTAATTGCACATAACACATCCACAAGGAAACAAACAGCTACCAACAAAAATAAATGTTTTAATTGCGGCAATACAAAAGTCTGCAGGGTTAGCATCGAATTACTTCGACAGAATCTCGTTACACAGGTCTAAGAACGGCATCTCTCGCTACGAGTCACTGAGTCGCTCATCAGTCATGTTGCCTAAATACAAGTCGTTCTGCGTCTAAGCCTGATCTAAATTGACATTTTTGTTTTATCATATCTGATTAAAATGCAAAAAGAATTAACATAATACCAAGGTATGTTTTATACCTCAAAACATTTACACTGAGGGGGTTGCTTCAGTGGTTGGCGCAGTGATCAATACCAAATCAGTACCTGGCGAGCGTTGGTCAGTATTGCAATTGATCACCAATAATGCTTTGGAATAGAAATGAATAGAGTAAAATAAAACAAAACAAAGGAGAGTAAAGAAACAATCAAATAAAATTAAAAGAATACCGCGCTGACAGGGTTCGAACCCACGACCTGCCGACTCAAAACGCAGTACGCTAACCGTTGCGCTACAGAGACATTCTTGCGTTTGGGGAAATAATAAAATAGTAATCGAAAAGAGGTCAGAGGCATAGACACCCGATATTGAACTCGGTACATTACAGAAGAGGAACTTTTTTTCGTGTTTCTTTCCAGAGTTTTTTTTACATTTAGTCAAGTTTTGACTAAATGTTTTAACATAGAGGGGGGAATCGAGACGAGGGTCGTGGTGTATGTGTGTGTGTCTGTCTGTGTGTGTGTGTGTGTGTAGAGCGATTCAGACTAAACTACTGGACCGATCTTTATGAAATTTGACATGAGAGTTCCTGGGTATGATATCCTCAGACTTTTTTTCATTTTTTTGATAAATGTCTTTGATGACGTCATATCCGGCTTTTCGTGAAAGTCGAGGCGGCACTGTCACGCTCTCATTTTTCAACCAAATTGGTTGAAATTTTGGTCAAGTAATCTCCGACGAAGCCCGGACTTCGGTATTGCATTTCAGCTTGGTGGCTTAAAAATTAATTAATGACTTTGGTCATTAAAAATCTGAAAATTGTACAAAAATTATTTTTTTTATAAAACGATCCAAATTTACGTTCATCTTATTTTCCATCATTTTCTGATTCCAAAAACATATAAATATGTTATATTTGGATTAAAAACAAGCTCTAAAAATTAAAAATATAAAAATTATTATCAAAATTAAATTTTCCAACTCAATTTAAAAACACTTTCATCTTATTCCTTGTCGGTTCCTGATTCCAAAAACATATAGATATGATATGTTTGGATTGAAAACACGCTCAGAAAGTTAAAACGAAGAGAGGTACAGAAAAGCGTGCTATCCTTCTCAGCGCAACTACTACCCCGCTCTTCTTGTCAATTTCACTGCCTTTGCCATGAGCGGTGGACTGACGATGCTACGGGTATACGGTCTTGCTGCGTTGCATTGCGTTCAGTTTCATTCTGTGAGTTCGACAGCTACTTGACTAAATGTTGTATTTTCGCCTTACGCGACTTGTTTCTTTTTCAGCAAGATATAACGTAATACATGTTTGGTTGTCTTCATAGAAACTTTTATTGAACATATATGGGGGGTAAAGACACTGGTGATTTGTAAGTCTTCAAACCGGTGTCTTGTGCCTTTGCTTGTCCCCCAAGCTGTTTTGCAACTTGGAGGGTCTGACAGTGAATGATTTAGGTCAGTCCCTCGCGAGGAAAACGGGGAATGACTGGGTTTTTTCTGTTTCTTTTTTTTACAACTTTTTCGTCCGGAAGACACTTGTTTTCATATGCAAAATGTGTGTGTGTGTGTGTGTGTGTCTGTGTGTGTGTGTGTGTGTGTGTGTGTATGTGTGTGCGTGCGTATGTGTGTGTGTATGTGTTGCGTGCGTGCGTGCGTGTGTGTGTGTATGTGTGGGTGTGTGTGCGTGTGTGTGTATGTGTACTTGTGTGTGTGTATGTGTGTGTGTGCGTATGTGTGTGTGTGTGTGTGTGTGCGTGTGTGTGTGTGTGTGTGTGTGTGTGTGTGCGTGCGTGCGTGTGTGTGTGTGTGTGTGTGTATGTGTGTGTGTGTGTGTGTGTGTGTAAGTTACACAATGACGAAATGAATTGAGCCAAATATTCCCCCTGGGCCCAGAAAGCTACTGTAGATTGTGGGTATGTGTCCAAGTGAGATGATGCTACTGTAGATTGTGGGTGTGTGTCCAAGTGAGATGATGCTACTGTAGATTGTGGGTATGTGTCCAAGTGAGATGATGCTACTGTAGATTGTGGGTGTGTGTCCAAGTGAGATGATGCTACTGTAGATTGTGGGTGTGTGTCCAAGTGAGATGATGCTACTGTAGATTGTAGGTATGTGTCCAAGTGATGTGATGCTACTGTAGATTGTGGGTATGTGTCCAAGTGAGGTGATGCTACTGTAGATTGTGGGTATGTGTACAAGTGAGATGAAGCTACTGTAGATTGTGGGTATATGTCCAAGTGAGATGATGCTACTGTAGATTGTGGGTATGTGTCCAAGTGATGTGATGCTACTGTAGATTGTGGGTATGTGTCCAAGTGAGGTGATGCTACTGTAGATTGTGGGTATGTGTCCAAGTGAGGTGATGCTACTGTAGATTGTGGGTATGTGTACAAGTGAGATGATGCTACTGTAGATTGTGGGTATGTGTACAAGTGAGATGATGCTACTGTAGATTGTGGGTATGTGTCCAAGTGAGGTGATGCTTGTGTAGATTGTGGGTATGTGTCCAAGTGAGGTGATGCTACTGTAGATTGTGGGTATGTGTCCAAGTGAGATGAAGCTACTGTAGATTGTGGGTATGTGTCCCAGTGAGATGATGCTACTGTAGATAGTGGGTATGTGTCCAAGTGAGGTGATGCTTCTGTAGATTGTGGGTATGTGTCCAAGTGAGATGATGCTACTGTAGATTGTGGGTATGTGTCCAAGTGAGATGATGCTACTGTAGATTGTGGGTATGTGTCCAAGTGAGGTGATGCTACTGTAGATTGTGGGTATGTGTCCAAGTGAGATGATGCTACTGTAGATTGTGGGTATGTGTCCAAGTGAGATGAAGCTACTGTAGATTGTGGGTATGTGTCCAAGTGAGATGATGCTACTGTAGATTGTGGGTATGTGTCCAAGTGAGATGATGCTACTGTAGATTGTGGGTATGTGTCCAAGTGAGATGATGCTACTGTAGATTGTGGGCATGTGTCCAAGTGAGATGATGCTACTGTAGATTGTGGGTATGTGTCCAAGTGAGATGATGCTACTGTAGATTGTGGGTATGTGTCCAAGTGAGATGATGCTACTGTAGATTGTGGGTATGTGTCCAAGTGAGATGATGCTACTGTAGATTGTGGGTATGTGTCCAAGTGAGGTGATGCTACTGTAGATTGTGGGTATGTGTCCAAGTGAGGTGATGCTACTGTAGATTGTGGGTATATGTGTCCAAGTGAGGTGATGCTACTGTAGATTGTGGGTATGTGTCCAAGTGAGATGATGCTACTGTAGATTGTGGGTATGTGTCCAAGTGAGGTGATGCTACTGTAGATTGTGGGTATGTGTCCAAGTGAGATGATGCTACTGTAGATTGTGGGTATGTGTCCAAGTGAGATGATGCTACTGTAGATTGTGGGTATGTGTCCAAGTGAGGTGATGCTACTGTAGATTGTGGGTATGTGTCCAAGTGAGGTGATGCTACTGTAGATCGTGGGTATGTGTCCAAGTGAGATGAAGCTACTGTAGATTGTGGGTATGTGTCCAAGTGAGATGATGCTACTGTAGATTGTGGGTATGTGTCCAAGTGAGATGATGCTACTGTAGATTGTGGGTATGTGTCCAAGTGAGATGATGCTACTGTAGATTGTGGGTATGTGTCCAAGTGAGATGATGCTACTGTAGATTGTGGGCATGTGTCCAAGTGAGATGATGCTACAGTAGATTGTGGGTATGTGTCCAAGTGAGATGATGCTACTGTAGATTGTGGGTATGTGTCCAAGTGAGATGAAGCTACTGTAGATTGTGGGTATGTGTCCAAGTGAGATGATGCTCTCTCCGTGTTTCAAAGCCTGGACAGATGTGTGGCGGTTGACAAGGCAAACACTACGGGGAGGACGGCGCCTTTAAACTGGAGTAAGGGACGGGGCACTATATTGGACTCCCCGGTTATTGTGAAGGCCTGTAGTTCCACGTATTCCTTCCGCACTGCACTGTCAAAGTAATACGACGATAAGAACTCATTATGAGATCGTGGCAGCAACTATGATCATGTAGGTATACCAACCAGTGTTGGTTCATTTTTTGTTGAATAGAATTGGACTTTTCAATCATGCTCCCGTAACGGCACAGGGTTCATCCTGAACTCAGGTAAAATGAGTTCCTTCGGGTCGAGAGCGTGGATCGATGCCTATTATCAGAATGCACAGGGTTCCAATATCGAGACCTTCGTGAAACAAAAATTACCGTATTTCAACACATGAACACAATACCAAGACACTCATTTACCGAAATCATCTGGTAAACACCAACCATTGCAGCTCAAATCGAAGAAAAAGTTCAAATGATTTGATGGAACGATCGTATTGCACAGGCACTGAGAGGAAGTGGAGAAGTCACGCGCTGTGAGGTGTCAGGAGTTGGATCATTACCAAGAATATATCTAAGAAGATCCATTGGCATACCAAGTACGATCAGTGATTCTAAGTTCTGTCCATTGTGAGTTGTGCATCTATTGCAAGGTATTGTCCATACTGAGTGGATAATGAGTTGCTGTAAGCTTATTGTTACGTTACTTCGTTCGAATGTATATGTATTTGATGTTTAAATAGTGTGGTTTTATACATAGTTAATATGTACAGCGCGGAGAGCATAGTTTACTGTGGTTCGTGTTATATAAGCTGTAATAATTATATTATTATTATATTATATGATAACAGCCAGATTAAAGAAAATCTGACCGTAAATAACTATTGTGGTAACATATACTGCCCAATTTAGGGACCGGCTACGCCCGGGATGTCCCAGGACAGGAAAAGAAACCTTTAACTGTAAAATGACAAGTGGAGCAAAACAGGTTGAGAAGTTGTACAACACTGGCAAATTGACTTCTTTCTTGCTTAAAAAACAAGTTGTTTTTATGGTTTCTCAGGAGTGAGAGTCTGTTTGCTGTATCCATAGTGCTCCCCCGAAACTTCAGCGAATGATGCCTGAATGGCGGGGTCAAAACGGTCATACACGTGCAAAAACATAAGTGAACGTGGGAGTTTCAGCCAATGAACAAAGAAGAAGAAGACGAAGAAGAAGAAGAAGAAGAAGAAGAAGAAGAAGAAGAAGAAGAAGACTCGGTATCCCTAATGCAACGCAAGGGCGGATCTGGGGGGGGGGGGGGGGGGTTACACGGGTTACGTAACCCCCACCCCCCCAAAAAAAAGAGGTAATTTATTGGCTCAGGATGCACCAGATAGCTCTATTTTGCTTCTTTGGATAAAAAAAACATTTCCGGGGGGGGGGGGGGGGGCATGCCCCCGGACCCCCCTAGAGGCTTAGGCGCCTTCGGCGCCGTCAACTTGTATCTTCGCAGTCATTTTGTAACCCCCCCCCCCCCTCCAAAGTGAATTGATCCGCCCTTGCAACGTGATGTACAGGCAACACAGAACAAAAAGATCATTGTTCTTACAATGCTGTCCGTTGACCCAGCCTGTATCCTTCATCAGCATGAAACCAAGAATGTCATTTTTATATTTAGTCAAGTTTTGACTAAATATTTTAACATCGAGGGGGAATCGAAACGAGGGTCGTGGTGTATGTGCGTGTGTGTGTGTGTGTGTGTGTGTGTGTGTGTGTGTCTGTGTGTGTGTGTGTGTGTAGAGCGATTCAGACTAAACTACTGGACCGATCTTTATGAAATTTGACATGAGAGTTCCTGGGTATGAAATCCCCGAACGTTTTTTTTCATTTTTTTGATAAATGTCTTTGATGACGTCATATCCGGCTTTTCGTGAAAGTTGAGGCGGCACTGTCACGCCCTCATTTTTCAACCAAATTGGTTCAAATTTTGGTCAAGTAATCTTCGACGAAGCCCGGGATTCGGTATTGCATTTCAGCTTGGTGGCTTAAAAATTAATTAATGACTTTGGTCATTAAAAATCGGAAAATTGTAAAAAAAAATAAAAATTTATAAAACGATCCAAATTTACGTTTATCTTATTCTCCATCATTTGCTGATTCCAAAAGCATATAAATATGTTATATTTGGATTAAAAACAAGCTCTGAAAATTAAATATATAAAAATTATTATCAAAATTAAATTGTCGAAATCAATTTAAAAATACTTTCATCTTATTCCTTGTCGGTTCCTGATTCCAAAAACATATAGATATGATATGTTTGGATTAAAAACACGCTCAGAAAGTTAAAACAAAGAGAGGTACAGAAAAGCGTGCTATCCTTCTTAGCGCAACTACTACCCCGCTCTTCTTGTCAATTTCACTGCCTTTGCCATGAGCGGTGGCCTGACGATGCTACGAGTAAAATGGCATTGCGTTCAGTTTCATTCTGTGAGTTCGACAGCTACTTGACTAAATATTGTATTTTCGCCTTACGCGACTTGTTATTTTTCTGAGAAGAGAGTTCATGGGCTGAAACTCCCACGTTCACTCATGTTTTTGCATGAGTGGGTTTTTACGTGTATGGCCGTTTTTACCCCGCCATTCAGGCAGCATACGCCGATTTCGGGGGAAGCATATATTTTCGTGTTTCTATAACCCACCGAACTCTGACATGGATTACAGGATCTTTTCCGTGCGCACTTGGTCTTGTGCTTGCGTGTACACACGAAGGGGGGTAAGGCACTAGCAGGTCTGCACATAAGTTGACCTGGGAGATCGGAAAAATCTCCACCCTTAACCCACCAGGCGGCCGCGACCGGGATTCAAACTCACGACCTTCCGATTATGGCCCTGTCACACGACCGTTTTAAAGCCTGCGTATGCCGACGTATGGGACATTTGAATAAGTACGCTGGCGTACGTCGAATACGTTATGGGTACGTTTTGTATACGTTAAGAGGACGCTGAAGCACGCTGGCATACGACGTAGTACGCTGAGCACGCAGCAAAGTTTTGTGCATGCACAACAATTCTCGACGTATGGTTCATACGCACTGCATACGTTGGCACACGTTCACACACGTTACTTGTACGTTACTCATACGTCGATAAATATCTGTATCTGTAGATAGTGCTGAGACATTCCGAACGCAAGCAACACTTCTGCCGTATAAACAGTTCTTCATGGACACGACATTCTGCACAGAGAGTACAGAACTTACCACTTGATTTACCGTTACATAACAAGGAAGAACTAATACAGTTTCTACTCACCAAATTTGCAGAATTACTTGCCGATTTCCCGCGATTTATAGAACAAATGACGTGATCGCATGGCGTCATGTCTAATAAAACAAAACTTCCGAAATATATCTAATAAAACAATACTTCCGAAATACGTTCTATCCATTAGCAGCGGCGACGACATGTGATCGTCAGCGATAAGCTGTTGCGCGCAAGACTATCGTTAGGCATACGTTGTGAACGCCGGCAACACGCTAAGCATTCGTTGGGCATAAGTTGTGAACGCTGGCAACACGCCAAGCATACGTTGGTGTACGCTATCTGTAAGTTATTGAAACGTTCTGCATACGTTACTAATACGTTATGTATACGTCCAACTCGTTATGAATACGCTATGTATACGCCAAAGATTGAAAAAAACATCGATAGTTCAGCGTACGCCAGCGTATGTTCATACGTCGGCATACGCTGGCTTTAAAACGGTCGTGTGACAGGCCCATCAGGAGGCCGACGTCTTACCACTGCGCCACTTCGCCCGTCAAGGAACATATCAAATATAGGACCCCCTCCCTTACCTGCATTCCTGCACATGTTCACACGTTGAGTGTCGCTGTGTGCCAGACGCACTTTCATTTGCAGAGGTGTTTGACTGCCTGTGTTTCCCGTTGTCTTGCAGCTTAATTGTTGCTACCCTGCAGGCCGCCGCATCCCAACTGTTTTCTTCGCAAGAGCATCCTCAAGTTGACACCGTTTTCGAACTGAAGGATTAGGTTTTGACTCGTGGTAAAGATCTTAGATAATTGTAATAATGTTTATTGATTGATTGATTGATTGTTTTTTGGTTTGATTGATTGATTGATGGATGGATTTTTATACATGTACTTGTTTGTTTGTTTTCTGATACTTTGTTAATTCTCTTACTCTTTTTCTCTCCTCTTATCTGAATGTAATCTTCAACTGAAAGAACTATCGTTAAAAAAGCTGTGTGTCTTTGGCAATTAGTATAATATCAATTAATGAACCTAAACAAGGACACTTTTTAAAAACAATAGATGTAGTACACTTCAGACGAGAGATGGCACGGAATGTTGGTCCAAAAACATGTTTTGGGTTTAGGTATTGTACTTTGAACACCAAAGAATCGGTGTGCGATGTAATGTTGGCATTGTCAACCTGTTTCTTGCAACAAAATGATGATTTTCAAAGTTTTTTTTTTATTGACATTTGACACTATTTCGAAAACCTTTGACGCTGTTTTCTCTGAATAATTTGTTGAGCGTCAGTGCCGTCATTGGAAAATATTCATCTTCTAGACTAACTGTACAATCTTCATGCTCTTTTTCTCTAACCAGAAAGGGTGTCTTTATGCAGTAACATGGAGACTCTTTGGTCAATTATCCCCATGTTATAAATTCTGGTCAATTACCCCCATGTTATAAATTCTGGTCAATTACCCCCATGTTATAAATTCTGGTCAATTACCCCCATGTTATAAATTCTGTCAAAGTACAAAAACTTGCCTTTTGGGGGAAATTTATTTTGTGCCTCTGATATTTCTACGTCTTCTATTCATGCAGGAAACAAAATCAGTTCATAAATATGAAGAAATTGCTCTTTTGTTGCATAGAGGAATCTGTTTAGAGAAGAAGAAAACATACTTCAAAGTTCAATCTTTATTTTCTGGAAGGTGAATGTTTCGCCAAAACGACATATTTTATCCACACAAAAATCACCCATTTTGACTTGTAATTAATTGAAATATGACTTTATAGGAAAAAACACACAACTTTTTTAAGGATTTTTATCAAGAACCTTACAATAAAAATTGAAAAGCTTGTCAAAGAACCAAATATTAATTTCTGTGCCATCTCTGCCCTTTGGCACAAGCTTCCTGACCGTACTGCAGTATTCTACAATCTCACGCATCTGTTACCTTGTCAATTTTCCTTCGATGACAGTGAGAGAAAAAACACCGGATGCGCTTGTGATTATTGACTTGTCATAACCGTGCATGTTTGTCGTTCTTCTTTCCAAGTGAGGTATACTCTGGGAAGTTTGAAGTATACGAGTCTGAATAGAAAAAGAAAAAAAGAAAGAACGAAAGAAAGAAAGAAACCTAAAAAAAAATAAAAAAAAATAATAAACCAGAAAAAATAAAGGAAAGATACGCCGCCACCCCAACCGTCCATTTTATTTTCATCTCTCACTTTTATTTCAACTGTTTTTTTGTTTTTTTTTATTCCACGGGCGCATCTTAGGCTACTTCGCATTTATTGCAGTTTTGGCTTTTGCAGGCGAGAGTCAAGATGTTTTTGCTCGAGCAAATGGCAGCGATCTTGATAACTGCCGTTACCGTCGCCATAGGATCGGACCTTGCCCAAGAAAATATCAAGTTCACTAATCTCAACATAAATGACGTCATTTTCACGGGTGACGTCATGTTTGAGTCATCGGCAAGGTCCCATCTGGACTGCAGCACTCAGTGTTCCAACCACCTGGGTTGTTTGACCTTCACCTTCACCAAAGGGTCACCGCGAGGGTCATGTCGGGGTCACGTTTCACCGATGACCTCTGGACGACCTACAGCGCCCTCTGTGGAAAGCAAGACTTTCACGCTCGTGGAGAAGCTGGCGGGTATGAGTGATTCCCCCATTCCCCTCTTTTTATTGTCTTGTATACTTATTCTTTCTAACCGACCTGAGTTATGACCTGCTTCACATTGCATACTGTTGTAGAAGGAAGGTAATCAAGGGCAGGATTCCCATTGGTTTAGAATGCGGATGACCTGGAGTCAATGTCAACAACTAAAAATGTTACCTGTCTGAAGAATAACACCTGTCATAAACAATAGCGGTCCGCAAAAAAACAAACTTACAGTAACACTGTCAGCCTGTTACAAATATAAAAGTAAAAAAAAAAGGAAATAACCAAATTGGTAAACACGCACGCACACACACACACACACACACACACACACACACACACACACACACACACACACACACACACACACACACACACACACACACACGCACACACACACTATAATGAGGGTCTGGCAAAGAAGTGAAAGTAACCAGCCTAGGTGTAAACAGTCTTTTCAGAATGCGCTGCGCCGCCTGAGATTGCCCGGGCCACTGTCGGAATGACGTCACGAGCAGTGGGCACACGCCTGACGTACACATGTGACATCAATACAGTCTTGGAGAACGGACCTGCTGAAGTGACGTGTCAGACAGACGGGACGTGGACCACGCCCACTTTTGTCTGTGACCGTAAGTTGTTTCGCCTGCTATACTGTACCACTCTTCAGACACACCAGCTTGTAGCGCGCACACACACACACGCACACACACACACGCACACACACACACACACACACACACACACACACACACACACACACACATCATAATGAGGTTTTGGCAATAGACATTTTCCGGAAATAACTCTATTAGGATTTTCAAGCGTTGTGTGAGAGTTGCGCCCCAGTTTAGTGAGTCAAGCAACCAGTTAAAACTAGCAGTCACAGCGAATAACTGACTCCGATGACGATGTGTATGTATAGCCCGTCCTTAATCGAGCCCGAAGTCGACTTCGCGAAGACTACGCGAAGTGTTTTTAGCGAAAACAAGTGCCGAAGCTCCGTGCGGCCAGCTTCGCGAAGCACACTTCGCGTAGTCGACTTCGCGGCACAATTAAGGACAGGCTTTATGCCGAGTGCCTTCTTGTTATGACCCGATGGGCGGGGACGTAGCTCAGTCGGTAGCGCGCTGGATTTGTATCCAGTTGGCCGCTGTCAGCGTGAGTTCGTCCCCACGTTCGGCGAGAGATTTATTTCTCAGAGTCAACTTTGTGTGCACTCTCCTCGGTCCGAACACCCCCGTGTGTACACGCAAGCACAAGACCAAGTGCGCACGAAAAAGATCCTGTAATCCATGTCAGAGTTCGGTGGGTTATAGAAACACGAAAATACCCAGCATGCTTCCTCCGAAAACGGCGTATGGCTGCCTAAATGGCGGGGTAAAAAACGGTCATACACGTAAAATTCCACTCGTGCAAAAAACACGAGTGTACGTGGGAGTTTCAGCCCACGAACGAAGAAGAAGAAGAAGTTATGACCCGATTTCGGTGCACAATATAAACTTAGCAATTTACGATTTATTGCGGCAATTAAAGCTTGCCCCGAGTGATCGCCGAAAACGTGTTTTGCCCGAGGTCACGTGAGTTCGGGAAACACGTGTACTCAGCTATCTCTACAGGTCTAACAAGTGAATCGTGGCTCCGTGTGTAGATTTTTCAAAAGAAAATGGTATCATATCGAGCCGACGCTGTAACACATTATGATACACATAGAAGTCAGTTATTCGCTGCGATTGCTGGTTTTAACCATAGACCTATATCAGAATATAGGTCCCTGTTTTAACTGATCGACCACTTGTTATGGTGTCTGTGACTCACTAAGGTGGGCCGCAACTCTTCCCAAACGCTTGGAAACTTGGAAAGTTATTTCCGAACATCGTCTATTCCGAGAAAGTAATTAGCTCAGGTGTAAACAGTCATTTCAGAATGCGCTGCGCCGCCGCCTGACGTTGCCCGGGCTACTGTCGAAATGACGTCACGATCAGTGGGCACACGACTGACGTACACATGTGACGTCACGGCAGTCCTGGTGAACGGACCAGCTGAAGTGACGTGTCAGACAGACGGGACGTGGACCACGCCCACCTTTTCCTGTGACCGTAAGTTGTCAGTTTGCCTGCTTGAAAGATCAAGAGTATTTACGGCTATACAGGGGCTACGTGCTCATAAGACATAACGTCAGGACTGAGAAGCCTGTATGTACCGCATTTTGTACAGCTAAGGCGGCCTGAAACCCGACCTACACGGCCTGCATGACCTTGACGGCGTCATTCCAAGCCTGAACGTTGTGCTTGTAGCTTCCCGTTTGTTGTTCACGTCTGAGCAAGCTTTATTTTCAAGAGGGATCGAGGGGAAAAAATAAAGATCTCGACAGACATTCGACACATGACCTCGAGATTTCCGGGCCGACGTTCGAGGCTACTGCACAAGTTTTGAAAATTTGAAAAATTATATATAGGCCCTATCCGTTTTTAACATAGAGGGGGAATCGAGACGAGGATCGTGGTGTATGTGTGTGTGTGTGTGTGTGTGTGTGTGTGTGTGTGTGTGTGTGTGTGTGTGTGTGTGTGTGTGTGTGTGTCTGTTTGTCTGTCTGTGCGTGTGTGTATGTGTAGAGCGATTCAGACCAAACTACTGGACCGATCTTTATGAAATTTTACATGAGAGTTCCTGGGTATGATATCCCCAGACCTTTTTTTCATTTTTTCGATAAATGTCTTTTATGACGTCATATCCGGCTTTTTGTAAAAGTTGAGGCGGCACTGTCACACCTTCATTTTTCAATCAAATTGATTGAAATTTTGGCCAAGCAATCTTCGACGAAGGCCGGACTTCGGTATTGCATTTCAGCATGAAGGCTTAAAAATTAATTAATGACTTTGTCATTAAAGATCTGAAAATTGTAATTAAAATTATTTTTTTATTAAAACGATCCAAAATTACTTTTATTTTATTCTTTATCATGTTCTGATTCCAAAAACATATAGATATGTTTAATTCGAATTAAAAACAAGCTCTAAAAATTAAAAATATAAAAATTATGATTAAAATTGAATTTCCGAAATCGTTTTAAAAACAATTTCATCTTATTCCTTGTCGACTCCTGATTCCAAAAACATAGATATGATATGTTTGGATTAAAAACACGCTCAGAAAGTTAAAACGAAGAGAGGTACAGTAAAGCGTGCTATGCAGCGCAGCGCAACCGCTACAGCGCTGAACAGGCTCGGCACTTTCACTGCCTTTTTGCACTAGCGGCGGACTACGGTCATTGTGAAAAAATGCAGTACGTTCAGTTTCATTCTGTGAGTTCCACAGCTTGACTAAATGTAGTAATTTCGCCTTACGCGACTTGTTATTTTATGCTATTCTTGAAACGGTCTCTATGTTATAGCTTTATCCGTCTACTGCTCAGGAGTGACTATAACTATTTATTAGGAAGCTGTTTGTTTCTGCACGGAGTTGTGTAGTTGTTTTAATTACACCTCTTTTACTGTGCAATACCAATTGTTGTTATAATCGTTTATAGGCAGGCAGGGTGTGTCGAAGAACATTTTCCATTTTTATGTAATATTTTAATGGACAATAAAGTGCTGTTATTGTTATTGTTTGTTGCAAATAGAATTGTGACAGCCGTATAGTCATAAATACACTTATTTTGTTAAATAGTCTTCAATCTTGCAAGCTGACAGCGCGCGCGCACACACACACACACACACACACACACACACACACACACACACACACACACGCACGCGCACACACACACACACACACACGCACGCACGCACACACACACACACACACACACACACACACACACACTATAATGAGGGGCTGGCAAAGAAGTGAAAATAACCAGCCTGGGTGTAAACAGTCATTTCAGAATGCGCTGCGCCGCCTGAGATTGCCCGGGCCACTGTCGGAATGACGTCACGAGCAGTGGGCACACGCCTGACGTACACATGTGACGTCATGACAATCCTGGTGAACGGACCAGCTGAAGTGACGTGTCAGACAGACGGGACGTGGACCTCGCCCACTTTTTCTTGTGTCCGTAAGTTGTTTTGTCTGAGAAAACACTCTTTAGTCACGCCAGCTTGCAGCACAACAACACATGCCCCAGGACACCCCCACCCCAATCCAAACACTCCAAAACAAGTAAGTTAGCTTGAAAGCTTTTAGCGACCTTGTGTGCCCATATTCAAGACAAATATTTGCGGTCTTAAACATTGAAGTCGTGGTCTCGGAGCTTATCAGAGAGATCTAAACTTTAGGGAAAAAATTTATTGCGTCCACTTAATTATCTGGCACACCTTTCGGATCAATGATTTCTTTAACAGGGATCACGTGACCGCCGCTCAAATAAGGGTACCCCAAAAATCGACTTGACAAAAACGGAAGAGAACAATAAAAAATCGACGAAAAAATATAATAGGCACAACTTGGCAACTTTTACATACGAGGAGAAAGTCAAGTCAATTATCTACCAAGAAAATGTTGTTTTGTTTAGCTGGCTTGCGTATTGCTTGTGCCGCTATGCTATTCCTACTACTGCTACGGGTGTCGATCATAATTATGAGGGGCCAGTCAAACACGGGAGGTCAGTTTTGCGTTAATTTTGATGGGTACCATGACGAAAGGGCTAAACGACCTGGGTTGCTTGTTCTTGGTATGCGTAGGGACTGGTATGTGTGTGTGTGTGTGTGTGTGTGTGTGTGTGTGTGTGTGTGTGTGAGTCTGAGTTTACATGACTGAGTGTTGACTTTAATTCAAATGATATCGATGTAACTTGCTGAGGAGGTTTAATTTTGCCTTCTTTGATTCAGTCACGCACATAGCAGGCAACAGCACGAGAAGGCTGTGGCAAGATGACAACAATTAAGAGAAATGCTGTGTGTTCTACCATTGCAGAGTGCAGCAAACCACTAACCGTTGCCGGGACAAAGGTCTTCCTGACGTCAGTGTCACCGGAACCCAAAGTGACCTACATGTGCAGTTCAACGGAAGTTCTGATTGGTGGCTCTGCTGAAGTGACGTGTCAGTCGGATGGCACGTGGGCTCCTGTGCCAACTTTCTCATGCCACGGTGAGGATTCACTTCTTCAAGTCGGTTTCAAAATATAGTCTACGTGTCAAACTATGTCCCCAAACTTTACAATACATGACAGGGACCGTATTTTCTTACTAGAGAATTTGATTATAAGATCCTCTTCATCACTATTTCACAACAGGGTCTTGATAACTGCTTGTATGTTCAAGTGAGGACAATGAAGTAGGCTATACAAGCTGTTCACGGCGCCGATTAACGAGGTCCAATTCTGTCGGTCAGTCATTGCAAACCAAAGAAGGTTAAAGTGAAGGTCTCTCTATGTCTATGACTATCCAGGGTTTGTGTTTGTGTGGGGTAAGAATCATGTACATAATTTTGTTCAGCGAAGGTGCCATGACCTACACTACCTGCATGACCTTGACAGCTTCATTCAATGCTTGACGTTTGCGCTGGTAACTTCCTGTTTGCTCACTCAGGGCTGAGTTTACTGTGCATTCTGTAAAACAGTAGAAAAACAATTAAATAGATTTAAAAGTAAAATAAAATTGGATATTCGCATACATGTACAAAAATCCTTTCGGAAGCTTGAGGCAGTCGCAGGAGTGTATGTAGTTGTATTCTCCTGCTACCGTTGACTGTTGTTTTTGTTGTTATGTCTATGCCCTACATCCTTAAATGTTGTAAAGGTGCTTGTGTTGTCCTCCTCTATTCAGCGTGCAGTGCTGGCCCCATCCAACTGACGGGTAACAACGGAACACTGGCAAGTCCTGGCTACCCCGGTCAATATGACGACAACTTGGCGTGTCACTACGTCGTCGAGCTTGACCAGGCAGGCCCACAGACCGTCACCATGTCCATCTCTTACCAAATAGAAAAAAAACGGAATTGTCCCTTCGACTACCTGGAAGTCAACAATGACGGATTCAAGTATTGCGGCAGGCAAGAAAATGTTCCGAAAAGTGTTAGTGTGGCAGGAAACCAGTGGGTCGCTGACTTCAGTACAGATGGCTCATTCCAGGACTATGGTTTTCTCATTACTTATCATGTTGTCTGAAATTTTCAGTTTTGAGCGAAGTGAGTGACGTCACTCCGTTTTGTTATCTATATATATATACGACTAGTGTCTGTCTGTCTGTCTGTTCGCGATGCACGGCCAAAGTTCTCGGTGGATCTTTTTCAAATTTGGACACCGTATTCAGCTACACCCCGGACACAACCTCATCGATGAGATATTTCAACACGTGCTCTCAGCGCGCAGCGCTGTGCGCGCTGAACCGATTTTTTGTTTTGTTTTGTTGTTGTTGTCGGGATCCACTACCTGTAACTCTTCCTTATCTTCTCCAGTGTTTTCAGCCGCGATTATCTCCCTTCCTCCGTGTGGCGTCAATCCATATTCCCGTTAATACGTTACTATTTTTAGAAGGTCACTGCACGTTACTATTTTTAGAAGGTCTCCAGTGTTTTGCGCGTTTATCTCCTTTCCTTCGTGCGCCAGCAAAGCCGGCGTACACTCGGCTCCCAGGCGCAGCCTGGTATTTGGCTCTACTTCTTCCCGGCGAAGCGGGTAATCATCTAGTTGTGTTTATATACTGTATTATAAACTGTGCAATAAAAACAAAACAAAATAAACGACATATATCCTAACTAAAACATTCATACCAGCGTTACATGTATTTGATTCAAAGTTTCTAATCCCTAAGAGGCACTATACTTGGCTATCTGGCACAATTTTCGGATTGAAGATATATTTTTCATAGAAGTCACATGATAGCCGCTCAAATAAGGGTACCCTCAAAATCGATCCTACAAAAACGTAAGGTTCAAATCGACAAATTCCAGAAATAACTGTCTTGTTGTTGTTGTTTGTTAAGTTTTTTGTTTGTTTATCTTTTGGGGGTTGTGGAAGACTTACTCTTCCTTGGAAACATAGAGGCAAGTTACACGTGGCATTGTAGAACAGTCACTGTGCACAAAGCGATGCGATCACATCGGCAATGCTGATAGTCAGCTCCAATGAGCGTACTTTTGAAAGAAAAGAGTGTGAAATTGAGTGGACAGTCCACAAAGAACAGATCAAAGCTAATTCACACTGGAATGTCAGTAGTCCACATGATTTCATCGACACAGATCACCGACCACATGCGGAGTGACAAGTCGCTCGCTAGTCATTGGCCAACAATCAGTGTCACGTGTAGCTTGCCTCAGTGTTGCCGATGAAAAGCAAGGAAAGGCAAATCTCTCACAACCCATTAACACTTGACAAAGTTATTTCTAAACATTGTATATTCAAATATAGACCAACAAAACCAGAATGGACAAAATGTAGTGACTTTTTTACATACAGGAAATCCTATGTTGTATTCATTATCTATCCAGAACAGGCTATTTTGCATGCAGGCTATTTTGCATACTGTAGTGACTTTTACATACGGGAAATCCTATATTATTGTATTCATTATCTATCCAGGCTATTTTGCATGCAGGCTATTTTGCATACTTCTTTTGTTAAGCCATTGTGTACATTTTTGCATCCATTTTGAGCTTTTACACAATAAACATTGAACATTTTTTTAAAATGTGCAATAGAATTCAGCAATGACCAAGTGGATTGCTTTCACTGAAACTTTCAGTTAACAAAATACATTCAAGTTCCTATTTTCTTGGGTTGTTAGGCCAAAAAAAAAAATTGTCTGTTTAGGGTAACCCGACCGACCCTATCGATTTGGCGCCGACCCAAAAACTTTTTTTTGATTTCAACAAAAAAAAAAGAAAAAAAAAAGAGGTAAAAATGCTAAAAAGAGACATTTGGCATTTCTTTCTCTCCCTTTCTCTCTGTTTTATTTATACGTTAGTTTTGACACATGTATTCATCAAATATAAGAAGTGAATGTTCGGCCAACATAGCATTTACAAAAACAAAAAAACAAAAAAAAAAAACAAAAAAAAAAACCTACCTACCTACCGACCCT
The DNA here is from genome assembly GCF_037325665.1 of Littorina saxatilis. Lineage (NCBI taxonomy): Eukaryota > Metazoa > Mollusca > Gastropoda > Littorinimorpha > Littorinidae > Littorina > Littorina saxatilis. Next base: position 4,753,673 of record NC_090261.1, on the reverse strand, counting down.
ACTTTTTTTGGTCATGTTACCCTAAACAGACAATTATTTTTTTTTTGGCCTTACTTACAACAAAATAGCCGCTGCAGAAACGGCATCCAAAGCGAGGTCAGCATTCAAATGAATCGGAATCTTGAGTAAATCACTATTTACTACAGTGGAACCCCCCCTTTTCAAACCTGACAAAATCAAGTCTTAAAACGGAGGGAGTCTCAAAATGGGGGTAAATTAAAAAGAAGTTATGAATAGAAAGTCTAAGATAACAGGGTCTTAAAAGGGAGGAAGTCTTAAATTGGGGGGTCTTAGAGGGGGGTTCCACTGTACTAACAACATTACAAGCAATGAATGTACAAAGAGCGGGTTATTTTCAGCTGTACATATAATATTTCATGCACATAAAACTGATTTACTATTAGACACAATTTTGTTGTTTTTGTGCTCTGGATGAGCAATGACTTATACACCATATTTATGAAAGTACCCTTTTGCAGTTTGATTGTCAATTCATGGTTATTGAATCAAAAATAAGCTTACATCGATTTTGTATCCTAATGTTATGCACTTGAAGCAAGATGAAGGCAGATTGCCTTAAATCCCACTTAAAGATTTTTATTTTATTTGCAAATTCCTTTATTGATGTCCTCTTGTCTCATTTTGCACACTCCATCCATACTTTCACACAAAATAATTGCTCTACTTAAAACTTTGATATCTGTTACATGAAAATGATTGTTTTTTTGGTCTTTGTTAACACATTTGAAGCAAGGGTTTGATTAAATAAAATTCACAGCAGCACTTAACCACCCACATTGTTTTTGCGCTTGTCAAAGCTCAGGCGCGCTTGTGTGGATGGGAATGTCTCACACGCGCATCTGAGAGGGAAAGAGAGAGAGACAGAGAGAGAGAGAAAGAGAAAGAGAGAGAGACAGACAGACAGTCAGGCAGACAGATAGACGGAGCGACAATTTGACAAACTAAAATGACACTGATGCAAGTGTTCGCATTCCAACTTTATTTGCTACCAAAGCAATTATGTCCCAGCTAATTCGCAAATGTATTTTGTGACTGAATAAACATGAGAGGAACATAAAGGCTAAAATTAAGAAGCTAGGGGCGCAAGTAGGCGCCACGATTTCGCTTTATGTGGGTTTGCCACAATCATGCTGCAGTCTACGTGGGCTCTTTTTGATACCTCAAGTCAAGTGTGGTAAGAATACAGTCACACACTGAAACGTCGGTCAGTGCCGTTATGACAACACAATGGGACATTCAAGGCGGGTCGTTTTCAGTGCTACAGTCAACAACAAAACAAATCTGTCAGAGTTCCGATAACTTTAGAACCACGAATGCCTTTCCTCACTCAATTGACGTCACAGCAAAGAGTAGCACAAGTTGCGCAGGAAATCGTTCACCTGTGAGTCAGCGCATTAGACCGGACAGCTAAAGTCTGCCTTGGAGCCAAGCAGGATACAGGTGCACAACTCGTCAGGACTCCGCTGATGTTCCTGTCCCACCTGTACCACTGTGCCGTCAGGGGCCCGGCAGTTGGGACCTGCAGCAAACAACATCATAAAGTCAAGTCGGAGGACAACAGAATAACACTGTGTTGACATTTCCTGCGCTTTAGGATTAGCGTACAATGGCAAAACATGCATATTGAATTTTTTGCCTACGCATGCGAGGCACAAATTTAAATCAACTCTACTCTGATAAAACTGCACTTTTCCTTTTAGCAAGTCCTGCATGTATGCTTCCAATGTTCCACCGACATGAGCCAAATGGACCCAAGAGAACCGACATTTTAAGGACGAATTGCCGAGTCAGACAATTGTACCTTAATTACGTTCTCTAGTCAACACTCCTGGCTTCCAAAAAGAGAGGGACATACAAGGAAAACCCCAATAAACATTGATAGTGACGGTTCTAGGTTATCTCCCCCCTACACCACAACCCTCCCCCCCCCCCCCATATATACACACCACCTCGGACAACAGAAATTGAACACTTAGCCCATGTGTGGACAAAGACAGTATCTGGAAAAAGAGCTAACAGACAGTCACAGTCACTCCAAAGGAATTCAGAACATTTTATCAATATCAAAGTCCTTACCGCAGGCACACAAAACTGAAACAAATAAACACCAGTGGAAGAGTTCTAGCCTTGCTGGGAATCCTACACATCCCCTCTAGAAGTGGAACCGTTCAACAGTCGAAAAAATTCCTTTCGCAAAGTATGCTAACTGCTACCGGTAAGAGCTTTATCAATTGAGGAGAATAGTGTTGATTAGTGTCGAGGGGCCCGTTAGCTCAGTTGGTGAAGCACTGGACCTATGATCCGAGGGTCACAGGTTCGAATCTGGGCCAGGACGGGTCAACTTTATGTGTCGACTCAGAGACGGTATCCATGTTCCACCCCCATGTCACCACTGTGGCACATCATTCTGCCATAAGTGCAGGTGGCTGATTACACCTAAACACGCTCACACCTGGGTAGTGCGACTCTGTTGCTGCTAGCTTTCCACTGGGAGGAAGCGACCCAAATTTTCCAGCGATGGGATAATAAAGTAATGAAAAGAAAATGAAAGAGACTCACCGTTTGGACAGAAAGGACAGCAATGGTCGGGGTCATCGGTGACAGCGTCATAACACTGAGCTATGTCACAGCTCAGGACAGCACAGAAGTGCTCTCCCTGCCCACAATAGCATTTCTTGCAGGCGTCAGGAACAAACACCCCCTCGGGGTACCACTGCCCCTTGTACAAACACTTTCCTGCCTCCTCACCTGGCTCTCTTCCCACTCTTCGACCCATGGGTGGCCAGGCGTACGCACAGGTTACATAAAAAGTAACTACTGCAATCAAATACACTCTGGACTTCATGCCTATATATATTTCTTTTCTTCTTGTCAGAGAAAAATGGCCAGAACGTGTTTTGTCAACTACTCTTACGATTAATGGAAAAATATAGGCCAGCGCACACTGTGTGTCTGTACTTTCAGGAGTTTATCACAGACTATTTTACGATAAACCAAATTGTTTAGAATCACAGTGCTCACGTCACTATAAGTACAGCAATCAGCATTCTTGGCGCACATTCAAAAAGGTCAGGCAGTGTTCAAGCTGTGCAAATGACACAGGAATTAATCATTATTAGGGAGGATTGTTTGAATCAAAGGTTAGCGTACATCCAGTGTTATCAAAGTAATACTTTCAACTACTCGCACCAAATTGCTGTAAATATCACGGATAAGAATGGATGGGAGCTGTCAAAACACATGACTGAACGGCTGTTTAAGTCAGTCGTTAAGTCTAATCCCCTCACCCCGTGACAACACACACACACTGACAAACTACCGACATCCCACACACACACACACACTGACAAACTACCCACATCCCACAACACACACACACTGACAAACTACCGACATCCCACAACACACACACACACTGACAAACTACCCACATCCCACACACACACACTGACAAACTACCCACATCCCACAACACACACACTGACAAACTACCCACATCCCACAACACACACACTGACAAACTACCCACATCCCACAACACACACACTGACAAACTACCCACATCCCACAACACACACACACTGACAAACTACCCACATCCCACAACACACACACACTGACAAATTACCCACATCCCACAACACACACACTGACAAACTACCCACATCCCACAACACACACACACTGACAAACTACCGACATCCCACAACACACACACTGACAAACTACCGACATCCCACAACACACACACACTGACAAACTACCGACATCCCACAACACACACACACTGACAAACTACCGACATCCCACTAAATAAAGTCTGTCATTCTACAATGTAGATGACATAAATGTGTAAATGACGTAACACACACACACACACACACACACACACACACACACACACACACACACACACACACACACACACACACACACACACCATTAACAGTAAAATACACAAACATTAGATTTCAACCTAATTTCTCATTTCATTTGAACTGTGGAAAAATGCAAAGGCAAACAAATTTAACAACAACAACAAAAGAATTAATGTAGCCATATTACAGAAAAACAGGTAACTGCAGGCTTCAATGGCCACTGAACACGTGAAAATTGTCAGAAAATTGATTTTGTACAGAATTATTCAACCAGCACATCTTTTCCAGCCAGAAAATAAAGATAATTAAGTTATAGTAACATGTGTGTCAAAAGGACAAAATATCCAACCCGAACATTTGCAACTTGTTATCATGGCACCTAACCATCATAAAATAGGTATATTCCTCCAAAAATGTAAAGTGTTCATGTTTTACAGAGAAAGCATTGCAGAGAGAAAAAATAAAAGTCAAATGAGACCCAGAGGTAAACTGTCTTCCGTGACATTTCTGTGCCACTGTACACAAGTGTGATCAATGAAAAAAATGCATTTTATCAAATTTCAACACAGTAAACAAAAATCCTGGTAAACAGTAAGAGAAAGTACATACATGTACCAAAAAATGCCTGAAATTTGATTTCATTGAAATAAATTTGAAATTCCATCACACTTCATATAATACAAAATACATACAATTCACAGAAATATTATGTTCTTCAATTATACATGTAACTAGAATCCTACATGACAAAAAAATTTGATACTACATGTCCACTGTAACACAAACACCACATTCAGATATATGGAGCTTAATTCAACAGTTGATGCAGTTCTGTTAATCAATATTGACGTTCTTTTGGACGACTGTTCAGCAAAAAAAAACTTTTTTGCTTTCATTAAACTTTTCTTTCACTATGAAACTGCTGTGTGTGTTTGCATCTTTTCCATGAATTATAAACAACCATTTACAAATTTCATGTATTTCTAAACTGCTTACATCCAAGTCCATTACAAATACAAGCGCAAACATTTGATTACGATGATAATACCTGCAATAAACAAACTGAGATTTATCAGCTGAACTATTCATAATAGTGAATATTGTTTTGTCAATAACAAACGTTTCAACAACCTACCTTTCTTGTTTTTTTTAATTCTTATTCATCTCAAGACTTCTTCATAGCCTGAAGTTTTGCAAAGACAGGACAAGTGACAATATATTCCAAATTATGCAAAATGCCAAAATGCACAAGAACAAAACAAACAAGGCAAAAACACGGACTGACTGACTGATAGTGTCAGTCATTATCAAGTAATAATGGGAGCAAAAATTGTTCCCTGAACTATCATTCAGCGGACAGAATGCAGTCATTTATCACAGAGTCTAATCACTGCTTCAGGTAATATTCTCCCAATTTGCAGGTAGAAGAACAAAAACAGCTTCATTAACAATTGACACAAAAATGTCAAATAAATTTTAAATTTCATTGAAGACAACCCACAACAATATTTCATTGAAGACAACCCACAACAATATTTCATTGAAGTCTCATAGGAGAGCCTTTGTCACTGAAAAATGTGTCTAAATATGACAAACAGGACTTGTTCTAGCCTTATGAAAATAAATGCTTGTTTGCACGAAAAAACAATTTAAACTGCAAAGATTTTGAAAGAACAAAATCACTGAACAATGTACAAAACCATGTCTTTGATGTTTGCTTGACGTATCATGGCCACAAAACACACATGACTTTACACACACAAAATCCACTGCATAGTTTTTTTACAACAGTAATGGTCATTAACATGTACCAGCAAATGACAAAGGCATTTACACAAAACAAAAAGATGAGAAAGAAAAAGGAAAATGTGAAAGAGGAGGTTGGTGATAAAGATAGACACTGATCATGTGGAGAAGGCGAGGGTGAGAAAGTTCTGACAATGGGAGACAGGTATTTTGTATTAGCACGATGATAATGGTGGCAGAAAGTACAGAGAGAAAAGAAATGGTAAAGGGGATGATGAAGAAGGAAAAGGCCGCAGCCAGACAATAACCACACCAAAACAGAAACCAATATGCAACGGGCATGGTCATAATGATAATGTCATTGAAGACTAGCAAGAGGACGACAAATCAAAACATAAGTGCAATGACAGCTAAGCAGAATAGAAATGACATTGACACTCAAAAGTCCAACAGGGATGACGAGGACTATAATTATGCCAGCACACAGACTATAACAACAATCAGAACTGGAGTGCTGCTCAGTTAGAGTTGGGATGATAATGCACTGGTGATCTAACGCAACAAAGACAGTTAACAACAAGTGAGAATGGAGATAATTACAACCACAGATGGCACACAACACTGACAACTGATAGCAGCAAAAGTCAATCACCGTCCATTTGACAAATTTTACTAAGTTCAGACACTGCTGATCAATAAGAGTAAGGGTGATCAACAAATAATGAACTGGTATGACGTTGATGGCAGATGATGATCATGATACTGATTATAATGACAATGTAATGATCACAGGCAGCAGGAATATGGATGATGATCGATGAGAATAATGCAACTGATGATTACATTCGATGAAACAACAACGAAGATCCAAAAGATGATAAATGTAAAAATACATGAATGAAAGCAAATTTATCATCACAGGCTTTGATTCAATGCACACAGATGATGCTGACAACAATCAGTGTCATTACAGGCTTTGATTCAATGCACACAGATGATGCTGACAACAAACAGTATACCCGTGTGACTTGGAATAAAGGCCGTGAAAGGTAAAGTTTCGCCTAACAGGCTTGAGGTTTGCTGGTCGATGTGAATGCGTTATATAATGTGTGTAAAAAAATTAAAAAAAAAAAAAATGTTTGTTTGTCTGTCTGTCTGTAAAAAATTCCATTTCACACGGCAGAAATTAGTATGTAAAGCGCGGAGAGCACAGTTAATTGTGGTTCGCACTATATAAGCTCACCATAATAATAATAATAATATCATAACAGGCTTTGATTCAGTGCACACAGATGATGCTGACAACAATCAGTGAGAATCAGATGGCAAATTCTGATAGCAGAGCTAATTACACATGAAACAAGGAACTGCAAGCAAGGAGGATCACTTTCTTTTCACAGCGCTTTTGGTTCTTGTCCTTCTTCTTCTTGACTTTTGTTCTTCTTTCTTTGACTTTTACCTTCATGTTCGTAGTTTTGTTCAAAACCTGTTCATTTCCCCATCATGGTTATGGGAATGACAAAAGCTATCCATGTGATGAAGATGTACGCTGTTGACACAGACGACCAGACTGCAGACATAACAGACTGTGCTATTGAGTGGCTCCTCTCATGGGGAGGCAGTAACATATTCTGCTGCACTCTTTGATACACTCTTTGACACCAGTCCTATGATATCTGAAAAAAAGATGTCACATTGAGAACTTTGTTATGGCAAAATTTAAAGATTTCTTGTAAATTTGCAATTGTGCAGTCAAATACATTTTGTTAATTTTTAACTGCAAGCAAAAAACCCTTCTGTGAACCCTTTTCTCATATTTTTTCAACACGTTCTGGTGTTCTCTGCATAAACACAGATCTCCCTACTGTTTTCCTTTTTAAAGTGGGCGCACTTGCCTCATGCAGGTAGCCACACCTGCGTTACACCTTAAGAATCTCATGTGCAGTACCTTGTGTGTGGGCTAACATTAAAATCGTTCGGATCTGACATATTCTATTTCTTACGCGAGACTTCATAAGCCAGACAGGATTGACCAATCAGAGAAGGCGAGAGAGTGGTGCCCACTGCTAGCCCATCCCTTAAGCCTTACAGTTGTTTTCATATTTTCCTTATCAAACCTTTTCTCCACACAAGTTTCTGAAAGTCGGCTGAAAGTACGCACAAAATTCACATTAACCTTCAAAATCAATCCATCACAGAATATAGAAATCAAGGAATCAATCAGCCAGTGTTCAAATCTCAAGGACTCAAAGCTGCGAAAGGGAGATATCAGACATTCTTCACCACAAGGCTAGAACACCATGCAATAATTGAGTGGACTCACCATCAGGGGCATCGCTGACCATGTCCAGAAAGCCACTGTCCGGTGGCTCTATCCACATGCGCATGCCCGGCTTACTGGCCACCTCCCGGGGGGATCTGACCAGCGCGCTCAGTGGACACACGTCTTCTTCCTGGTCAAACTGCGACACCAACCGTCGCCGCCAGCGAGCCTTCCTCTTCTTGTGCACCTTGCTGGGGGAGTAGATGTTAAGGTGGTCGTCGATGGACAGCTCGTAGCACATGCTGCTGTCTGACGTCTCTGTCTTCCCATCTGTGGGACCCCTCTCTGCTGAGTTTTCACATTCACCCCCAGAAGCTTCAGAGTCAAATTCTTCATCTTCTTCTTGTGGACCTTTTCTGAAAGTGTCTCCTCTGCCGTCTACAGGAGCAGCCTCTACCGGGACACCTTCCTGTACTGAAGCCCCCCGTCTGTCTCTGAAGCGCCCGCCCTCCTCAGGCTGTTGAGTGGCTGGGGGATTATTTCTCTTGATGCTTGAGACCTCTTCAACATCCATGGGTGAAAATGCTTGACCGCTAGGTTCTCCATGGCTGTGAACTTTGCTGTGAAGGCCAGGACAGCTGTCCCGGTGGATTGCACTCTCTGGCTTTGTCCTGGGAGCATGGGCCATGCCTACAGGTCTGAACGTGTGCTGCTCAGGTTCTGGTGCCTCCATGTCCTGTTCACAAGAAAAATGTACCATGTAAACTTCAGTGTTTCACATGTTTACAACTTTAAGTGTTCAACACAAATGGCCTTAACTGGTAATTGCTTAAATACCCGTAGAAGTTGAAGCTGAACAGTGAGAAGACGGAGGCCCTTCTCGTTGGAACACGACAGAAGATTGCTTCCCTCACTGTGACCGACCTCCAGCTGGATGACGCGACTGTTCCATTCTCCCCTGCTGTCAAGAGCCTTGGCGTCTTTCTCGACTCCACTCTCTCCATGCAGACACACATCTCCTTCATCATCAAGACCTGCTTTTTCCACCTACGACGCATCGCCTCCATCCGTCGCTACCTCACCCATGACGCCTGTGTCAAGCTGGTTGTCTCCCTCATCTTCAGTCGTCTGGACTACTGCAACTCCCTTCTGGCTGGCCTCCCCACCTCATCCATTCATGGCCTACAACGAGTCCAGAACGCTGCTGCCAGGCTGACGTTGAGGAAGACGAAGCGAGACCACATCACCCCCCAACTTCGCTCCTTGCACTGGCTCCCTGTCAACACCCGAATCTCCTACAAACTGTCCACTCTGGTCCACAAGTGTCTCAACGACTCTGCTCCCGAGTACCTTCAATCCTCCCTGGACCTGTACACCCAGCCCCCCGACCGTCCCCTTCGTTCTGCTGCTGACCCACTCTGCCTTCACATCCCTCGCTCGAAACTCGCATCTGCTGGTCAGCGTGCATTTCCCTCCGCGGGCCCCTCCGTCTGGAACTCCCTGCAGCTTGAGCTTCGCCAGAGCCCCTCTCTTGACGCGTTCAAGAGTAGGTTGAAGACTCAGTTCTTCCCGTAGCTGGCTGCGACTTTCATGTTCGATGTGATGTGTTGTGCCCCAAAAGACATTCTTGTGCTGTGCTCTGTGAGAGGTGTTTTCTTTGTGTTTAATATTATTTTGTTTGGACCTAGCTATTGATGTGTACATTGTTGTTAAACAGTTGTTTGTTGTATGTTTATCAGGGTTTGCTAGTGTGTGATAGGGTTCGTGTCCGTCTGTAGATGTTAGTTTCTTTCTTAGTCCTGTGTTGACAACTCTTCGACAAGCGCTTAGAACTGTACCCACGGAATACGCGCTATATAAGCTTCATATTGATTGATTGATTGTAGCTTGACGATTTTGTGAATGTTTTCATTATATTTTATGAAACGCTACAGCCATTAACCTTTCTTCCATTTTAGTCTACAAGGAACAGCTACAAGGGTATATGATAAGCAAGCTGGTGGTGTTGATTGTAGGATGGTTTGAAACAGCACCTGGTCGTCCAGCAGGTTGATGGAGCTCTCACTCCAACTGTCGGCCACAATCTCCTGCGAGTTGACCGTGTGGCCGCTGGTCTCTAGGGGCGCCAACTCCACCTCATCCTCAGCGGGGGCTTGTACAGAGGACAGGTTCCACTGTACACATACAATCAGTTCATATCCCATCAGCACAGCAGTTGTTCTAAATCAGTTTGAACCTAGCTTATTTGCATTACAGTCAAACCTGTCTATAACGACCATCTAAGGGACTGACCAAAAGTGCTTGTAATAGACAGGTGGTCGCTATGGAAAAGTGAATTATATACAAACAAATTTGTTGGATATCTTTTCAGATAATAATAATAATAAATAATAAATGAGCATCTATATAGCGCAACATCATAACTTTACAATTATGCTCTTTGCGCTTGACACATTTAAAATTAAAACACAGTTATACAAGCATTTACATCTACATTCATGGTCGTAATGGGCAGGTCGTTGTTGTCAAGAGGTAGTCGCCAGGGCAGGTTCGAATGCACTTTCAGTTGACAGTAAAATAATTTCTACGTTTTCACTCCGATTCAAATTCATAACCAACATGCAAAGGCACGACCCCAAATTAACCCCCGAAGTGACAAAGTGACATAGAACCTGCTATTTCAAAGAAGATTCAAACAAGAAATTCCTCCGAGGTAGGAAAAACACCCCCGTCAAAGGGAAATAACCTTCTCAGTTGGTGGCAGTGACTGAGTGAGAATGGTTATTTCCCTTTGACCATTAAGATGTCCCTCTATAAGTCCTTGTATAATTTTAATCCACCAATAACTCCCTAACCGTGTGTTTGACTGGTCCCAATTTTTGTAAGGACCGTCTCAGGAATGTATAGAACCTGTTCACCAAGTTTGGTGACGATCGGTCCGTTCATTCTTGAGATCTATATGCGAACACAAACAAACAAACAAACACATGGACCGAATCCAATAACTCCCTAACCGTGTGTTTGACTGGTCCCAATTTTTGTAAGGACCGTCTCAGGAATGTATAGAACCTGTTCACCAAGTTTGGTGACGATCGGTCCGTTCATTCTTGAGATCTATATGCGAACACAAACAAACAAACACATGGACCGAATCCTATACACACCCCTATACCGGGGGTGTAATGAGATGATGCAAAATGTAAGGCTTCTTTTTAAGCCTACTGTCTATATGATACTTACCGAGACAGTACTATTCTTGCACATTATCTATTATAGGCCGAAAAAATTGGACAAAACGCTGAGTGGGTACAATTATCTCCCATAACCATGCGCCACCGTGGATCCCAAGCACTGTCCGAGTGCTTCCCCCTTACAGGATGTAGGTGGCGCGTCCTCTTTCTTTATGAGCTGCAGACCCTCAAAAAGCCCATAACATATCAAGAGGGGAGGCGGGAGGGAAACTCTAATAGTACTGTCTCGGTAAGTATCATATAGACAGTAGGCTTAAAAAGAAGCCTTACAGTCAATATAACACTTACCTCGACAGTACTATTCTTGCACAGAATACCAGAGTGGTGTGAGGGTGATATGTAGAGTATTAAACTCCTTAATCAAAATCACTTAAATCCAAGGATTAAGATACCCAGGCAATTTTCGAACAGTACTACCGTAAAAGAAAATATACCCAAGAAACATATCTTAGACTGACGTGACCATGCTGGCAACCACTGCTGTGTGGTGAACTCAATGTCAAAGTCCAGGCCACTCAAAGCTTGAATACCACTGAGTCTACGGCAAGTGGCTAAAGCGATGAGGAACAATTAGTCTTAAAAATCAGCAACTTGATACTGATGCCTGCCAGGGGTTCAAACTCATTGCTACGCAGGAGTTTGAGGACCAGAAAGACATCCCCCTTGGGAAATGAAACCCGAGGTTTAGACACCGCTGCATTGCTAATACCCGAAAGGACATTAGCGATGAGGGAGGACCTGATCAAGTGTTCAGATCTGCGACCAGTAGCGGCCGCAATCGTGGAAGCGATGGCAGATCTGTATCCAAGAAGAGTCTTAGAAGAAAGACTCTTCTTTTGATACACTTCCACCAGGAAGTTGGCCAAGTCCTGTGTTGAGGGATAAAGCGGCTTTATCCCCTTGGACAAGGCGAAGGTGGCCCAAGCTCTCCAGCGTAAGTCGTAGAGCTGATTAGTTGATCGCCTCTTAGCGTTCAAGGAAAACTCTACTGAACTCTTGTGCAATCCTAGTGCAAGCAGTTTGGAGCGCACAAGAGCCACGCGGTCAAGCACAGACTCTCTGGACGTGGATGAGGGAGGCATGATCGAGGCTGGAGCAGACCTCCCCCGTCCAGATCCAGAGGTAGAGGGTCTACGTGGGTGAGACCGCGAAGATCTGGAAACCACGGAGCTGTTGGCCAGTAAGGCGCGACCAAAATCAGTCTTGGTCGTTCCTGCAGATATTTTGCCAGCACCCTCGGAATCAGAGATGTCGGGGGATAGGCGTAAGCATCGAGGAGCCTCCACAAGAGAGTGAATGCGTCCAAGTGGAACGCATTCATGTCTCGAAAGGGGCTGACGTACCTGGGAAGCCGAGCGCTGAATCGAGTTGCGAACCGATCGATCAGAGGACGGTCCCACCTTGCCCACAGACGCTGTAGAACGTTGTGAGCGATGGTCCATTCTGTGGAGAGAACCTGATCGCCCCGACTGAGAATGTCGGCCAGGGCGTTCAGTTTCCCCGGAACGAACTGGACTGACATCCGGACCTGATTGGTCTGGCACCAGAGCAGAATCTCCTCCGCCAACAGGGAGAGGGACCGAGAATTGGTGCCCCCCTGGTGGCGAAGGTAAGCTAAGCATGTGGTGTTGTTGTCCCCGTTGAAAATCAGAGGGGCCAAGGACAGGCCGAATGGGAGGGCCCGAAACTCGAACACTGTGCCCTCCCAAACGAACCGGAGCAGATGTCGGTACCCCGGGGCCACCAGGATGTGGAAGTAAGCATCCTGGAGGTCCCAGACATGGCCCAATCGTTTGGCCGGATGGCCAACCGGACCGACGAAGGGGTTTCCATCTTGAACTTGCACCTGTGAAGGTACAAGTTCAAGGTGGAGAGGTCCAACACCGGCCTGAACCGGCCGTCCTTTTTGGGGACGGTGAACAGGCGGGAGCAGAACCCCGGAGAAGGCTGAGAAAGGGGGTAGACCGCCTTCTTCTCGACCAACGAGTTCACCTCGTCCTGAAGAGCCTGCCATCTGGCAGGGTCTCGAGGAGGGGGGAACGTCCAGGTTAGAGCGGACAATGGAGGTTGTGACGACAGCGGTAGAGAAAACCCCGACCACACCACCCTCAAGAAAAACTGGTTGGAGACCAGTCTGCCCCACATGCCGCGGGCCCGAAAAAGGGAACCGACGGACGAAAGAGGGGCAACTTGAGGGGGCGTCAACGTAGGGCCGGGACTCACTGAAAATTCTGCTGGCGGGCAGGCGCAGGCTTGCGACCACCCCCCCTGGTGGTGCTGCTTCCCCTTACCTGTCTGAGCACCCTTCGTCTTGCTTGGGAACGCAACAGGCGCCTAAGAGGAGGAAGAAGGAGGCAGTGAAACTGGCTTCTTCTTCTTCTTCTGAGGCTGGGAGCTGGAGGTGACTGTAGCACTTCTCTTACTCCCCGCCGCCGTCGCCGAAGCAGCGAGGCCAACCATCAGAGAATCAGTGTTCCTCTGGCGTGTGGACTCCACCACAGAACGAACAGTGTCCGGATGAAAGAGGGAAGAAGGCTGAGGAAACGTGTTCCTCAGACTCTTCCTCATATCCGGAGGCACTATAGAAGTAGGCAGAAAATGATCACGGAACAGGGCCAATAAAGTGGACCCGTGTTCCAATGGCCAATTCTGCCGCAGACGTCACGCACGATCGCACGGCATGCAAAGCCCGATCCACTCGAACCGTGTCAAGGACCCGAGTGGAATCGGACTCTGCCCGATCGGGAGGGTCCAACAGTGTGGACAGCGTGCTCATCCATGTCAAGGCCTGTGATTGGGCCTCGACTGTGGAAGAAACGGTGGCCTCAAGATTGTGGAACGAAGCAGAGCTCAGTTCCACCTTCTTGACCGAAGGCACCTCCCCAACGAACACATCACCGTCAGCCCCACCCTAAACACTCGAAGTCTGGAAAGGGAGAGTTCGAGAGTCAAAGGGAAAAGGGAGGGACGAAACAGATTGGACACGAGGAAACAGTGGAGGTGCCCCTCCCGAAGGAAAGCATGGCACTGAACCCGCGTCCTCCCGAGGAACATAGGTCACGTTAGCACGTGAATCTGTACTCCTCAGGCGATGTGCTGCCGCTTCCACCGTGGCACTAAGACTAGGGTGGAACGCGAATTGCCGGCGGACGGATCGCTCATAAAACGAGCCGCCGGCAGACGCGGCGTGAGCCTCCCGCGCCCGGGCCGAAGCGGACTCAAAGGACGAGAGGGCGTCTCAGGGAAGGACGTCCTGAAACTGTTCAAACGTCCTTCTAGTTGTGCGAGGACGAGCCTCCTGCCTCTCGTCCTCAGACCCCGGGTCCAGGTCCCGTGTGTCAACACTAGACGACAGACGCTTAAGAGAGGCATCCGTGACGTCAAGACGCCGCGTGATGTCTGTCATGTACTGTTGGAAAGTACGAAGCATAGCTTCGGAAGTTCCATCAGAAACCGGCAAGGGTAGAGGATCAGTGTTAACCTCAGGACGACCCTGATCCTCCTCCCTATCGTCCTCCGACTCACTCTCCTCTTCACTTCCCGACAACTCCTCAAAAGCAGGAGTGTAGGGAGCTTGAGGGGGAAGAGCCGAAAGCGATGAAGCAGGCTGTGAAGAAACGCCCACAGAAGCAAGAGGCCGCGAAGACCCCTGCCCCAAAGACGAAACGTCTCCAGCAGCCGAAGGGGGAGAAAAACAACAACCCTGCGACTGTTGGGTCAGCCCAGCCAACGAACCCCCGCCATTTATAGACTGAACAGGAACCCATCGGGTCTGATCAGAAAAGAAATGGTCCGGTCCGGTCGGGGGTGCCGATCCGGTCCGATAGGGTGGTCCGGTGTTCCGGTCCGGTGCCGGACCATCCGGAGGTCCCGTTCGGCACCGAACCATCGTACCCAAAGAAGTGTTCGGGTGGTTAGGTCCGGACGTGGACATACCGTACCATCCGGACCCGTGGTCCGGTATGGTCCGGTTCGGTGCCAGACCATCCAGACCAACAGAGGTGGTCGGGTGGTCCGGCACCGGGCCATCCGGACCCGTAGGTCCGGACCCGTAGGTCCGGTACCATCCGGAGGTCCTGTTCGGCACCGAACCATCCGTACGCACAGAAGTGTTCGGGTGGCTCGGTCCGGGCGTGGACGTACCGTACCATCCGGACCCGTAGGTCCGGTTCGGTGCCAGACCATCCGGACCAACAGAGGTGGTCGGGTGGTCCGGACCGGTCCGGTAGGGTGGTCCGGTCCGGTGTTCCGGTCCGGTCCCGTACCATCCGGAGTTCCCGTTCGGCACCGAACCATCCGTACCCACAGAAGTGTTCGGGTGGTTCGGTCCGGACGTGGACACACCGCACCATCCGGACCCGTAAGTCCGGTGGTCCGGTGCCAGACCATCCGGACCAACAGAGGTGGTCGGTTGGTCCGGTCCGGACCGGACCACCGGTCCAGCACCGGACCATCCAGACCCGTAGGTCCGGTTCGGTCCCGTACCATCCGGAGGTCCCGTTCGGCACCGAACCACCCGTACCCACAGAAGTGTTCGGGTGGCTCGGTCCGGACGTGGACATACCGTACCATCCGGACCCGTAGGTCCGGTTCGGTGCCAGACCATCCGGACCAACAGAGGTGGTCGGGTGGTCCGGACCGATCCGATAGGGTGGTCCGATGTTCCGGTCCTGTGGTCCGGTCCCGTACCATCCGGAGGTCCCGTACGGCACCGAACCATCCGTACCCACAGAAGTGTTCGGGTGGTTCGGTCCGGACGTGGACCTACCGTACCATCCGGACCCGTAGGTCCGGTGGTCCGGTATGGTCCGGTTCGGTGACAGACCATCCGGACCAACAGAGGTGGTCGGGTGGTCCGGTTCGGACCGGACCACTGGTCCGGTACCGGACCATCCGAACCCGTAGGTTCGGTCCGGTCCCGTAGCATCCGGAGGTCCCGTTCGGTACCGAACCATCCGTACCCACAGAAGTGTTCGGATGGCTCGGTCGGACGTGGACATACCGTACCATCCGGACCCGTAGGTCCGGCATGGTCCGGTTCGGTGCCAGACCACCCGGATCAACAGAGGTGGTCGAGTGGTCCGGCCCCGACCGGACCACTGGTCCGGTACCGTACCATCCGGACCCGTAGGTCCGGTGGTCCGGTGTGTTCCGGTTCGGTGCCAGACCACCCAGACCAACAGAGGTGGTCGGGTGGTCCGGTCCCGACCGAACCACTGGTCCCGTACCGTACCATCCGGACCCGTAGGTCCGGGGGTCCGGCAAGGGCCGGAGGTACTGTCCCGTACCGGACCCTAAGGTCCGGTACGGTCCCGTACCATGGGTCCCGTCCGGACCAAACCCGGAGGTCAAGTCCAGTCGGGACCCGTGGGTCCGGTTCGATCCCGACCCGTAAGCCTGGAACGTTCCGGACCCTTGGTCCGGACCATCCGTCACCCGAACACCAGACGCTAAGGAATGGCGTGGGGTCAAGACGGTCCGGTCGGAGGTGTCGGTCTGAGCAACAGAAACAATGTTCCCGTCGCCCTGACCATTCGACAGAAGTACCACGTTCTGTCGAACACCTCCACGTCCAGTAACTAGTCGGCCGGAGCGTCTTAACAAGAGGGACAGCCACCAGTCACACGGACGTCAGAGGGAACCGTAGTAGCAGTGGTCGTAGGCACGAAGCCTGAAACCCCTGCCCCCACAGGACCGCCCTGAACGGGGTCAATTCGCATCCCAACCCCAGCGGGGAGGGAATTCAGAGACCCCGTCATCTCCTCCGATCTCCCCCCCCCAAGAGGCCGAAACTACTGTCGAAACAGCAGCAGACGACCCAGCGAGGGAGTTCAGAAGAGGACCCATGTCCCTCCTGGCTTCCACAGCGGTGGAAACCGAGGAGGGCACAGGAGAGGCACCGGAAAAGGAAGATTTTAATGCCAACTGCACCCGGTGTTCCCAGGCGGTCACCCATCCAAGTACTAACCGGGCCCGACGTTGCTTAACTTCGGTGGTCGGACGAGAACCGGTGTTTTCAACGTGGTATGGCCGTTGGCTGTCAAAACCTGAGTCTCTCCAGTAGCCCCTAGATCGGATTCACCAACCCCCAAAGAGGGTTGGGAATCGACCTGCCCCCGGATTCGAGCCAGGGAGGAGAAGGAAACCTTCCCCCCAGGCTTGAAACCGGGAGGAGCTGAAGCCTGAGACTGAGGGCCGGACAACGGCGTCGAAGGGGGGGAAGCCTGTTCCACTGAAGGAGAAGGAGAAAGAAGCTTTTTCTTTCCCCTCGACCTTCCCCGAACCTTCGACGGCGCAGCCCCGCCCGAAGTCCCAGGCTCAAGCCCAGCCTGTTTGAGCAAGCTCGCATTGAGCTTGCTCAAACAGGCTTTCTCCGCCCTCCCTCGCCGCAAACGCAAAGCGTTTGGGGAGGGAGAGTCGGAGCGCCGAAAGATCCCCTTCTCCGTGCGTAAAACATAACGCTGGGCGCCCGGAGAAGGGTTGCCCCCGGCAGACTCTGGTTCCGTAGAACCAGAGCCCAAAACAGGACGAGACATCCTACCTCGCCCTGTACGTACCCTTAAAGACCGAGAATTAACAAAATTCAAAGAAAATTTAGGTCAATACTCAAGTGAATGCGGCGAAACGAGAAGCAGACGACCGGTCACCACGAAGTAGGACGGGAGGCACGCCGAGTCCGCCACACAAAAACGGAGGCACAAGTTGAAGGAAACACAACGTAGCCTCAAGCCAGAAGTGGAATAACACACAATAATCCAACAGGTGATAGTCCACACAGAAAAGAAGCCTCTTGGTCCAAAATAATCCGGGAGCGTAGCAGAAACACAGCCGGTCTGACACGCGCGAAAAAAGAAAGAGGCCGCGCCACCTACATCCTGTAAGGGGGAAGCACTCGGACAGTGCTTGGGATCCACGGTGGCGCATGGTTATGGGAGATAATTGTACCCACTCAGCGTTTTGTCCAATTTTTTCGGCCTATAATAGATAATGTGCAAGAATAGTACTGTCGAGGTAAGTGTTATATTGACTACAGTGAGAAGAGAAGGCGTACATTGTAAGTTGACAGACATACCTTTCTTCTTCTTCTGCGTTCGTGGGCTGAAACTCCCACGTACACTCGTGTGTTGTTTATTTTGCACGAGTGGAATTTTACGTGTATGACCGTTTTTTACCCCGCCATTTAGGCAGCCATACGCTGTTTTCGGAGGAAGCATGCCGGGTATTTTCGTGTTTCTATAATCTACCGAACTCTGACATGGATTACAGGATCTTTTTCGTGCGCACTTGGTCTTGTGCTTGCGTGTACACACGGGGGTGTTCGGACACCGAGGAGAGTCTGCACACAAAGTTGACTCTGAGAAATAAATCTCTCGCCGAACGTAAAGGACGAACTCACGCTGACAGTGGCCAACTGGATACAAATCCAGCGCGCTACCGACTGAGCTACATCCCTGCCCCACAGACATACCATGAACTTCCTTGCTCCTGCACCCCGTGGTGTGCTGGTCAGCATCCTGTCTCTCCTCTCCGCCTCCTGCCTGGCCTGTATGACCTGCGCACAGCCATGACATCCTATTACTCATCTTCCATTCAAAACCATATTCTTAATTCATCTTGTTAATATCTTTCTGCTCATGCTGACATGCTTAGTTTTCTTCCCTATCCTTAATCGGATTCTGTTAGTCAAAAGCAAAATCGCAGCTTAAATTACACGAAGTAACAACGTTAATTTTGACTGAATCGGCTAAGACGCCAATTTAGAGCTCTTTTGGTAGCTGTACATTCAGCAGCCTGATGAAGTTTGTTCATTTTGAGATAGCTTATTGTCTTTCTTCCCCAGTCTCAGCCCCTCCTTCTCTCCCGACCCCATCCCCAATACTCCCGATGCCCCACTCACTTTTTCATGGGGCTGGTTCTCTCTCACTGTGTGGGCAGCTTCCCTCAGGTTCAAGGTCTCTGACACTGAAATATCAAACAACACACACTGAGTGAAGTTAATAAAGAATAAAAGGAAAGCTGAAAGTATTCATTTTTAAAGAATGTTATGTTCTGACTAAGTATTCCTCAACGTCCGGTGCTCAGTGGGTGAAAATCACCTCAGTGATAAACAATAACAGGTGTGTCGTTGGCAGGTTGTTTGCCTTACTGTCAGGGGTGCAATTCTGCGCTTAAAAATCCTGCCACAATTATTTCTCAACATTGTCTATAGTAAAGACTTGAAATGCTTAGTTTTGGACTTTCCCAAACAAAATCACTCTACGACTTGATCATGGCCACTGCCCAATGGCTACAAGCCCTGAGTCAACATTTGCCTGAATCAACCCAGCGCGGACTCACATGCCATCCTGATGGAGGACACGTCCAGTGGAGCGTCGCCAGAGTCGGGCAGGGGGGAGGAGAAGAGCATGGTGGAACACTTGGCTGGAGCGCTGCGGGTCGGCATGCTCAGGAAACTCTGGCTCTTGCGGGGACCCCTGCCACACACACACACACCTGTCATGCTATGCATCGTAACATTCATGCACTTCACAATCAAACACCTCATACTTTTCATCACTTAACTTACAGGGGGCTGAGCTTGAAGGGCCCACTTCCACCCATAATGTGTGACCCCGCAATGGACACATTAACAACAGGCAACACTTCCCAAATTCCACGCATTACCTTGCTGTACCTTGTGCTGTACCTTGTGCTGTACCTTGTGCTGTACCTTGTGCTGTACCTTGTGCTGTACCTTGTGCTGTACCTTGCTGTACCTTGTGCTGTACCTTGTGCTTCTGTCCTTACACCTTCTTGGTTTGCTTTGTTCTTTTGCTTGTCTTGAGCAGAGATGCTGCAGAACGTTCAACTTTCCAAGTTAGCAGAATAATTACCAGAGGTGTGAAACGGAGAAGAAAGAAGAACTTACCTGGGAGACACATTGTGCGTGGGGACAGATGGAGTGCGCTGTCTTGCATCACCTGAAAGAGTCAACATATGCTATCAGGTGTGTGACAGTGACACTGGGTGGCCGAGTGGTAACGCACTTGCGCTCGGAAGCGAGTTCGACCCTGGGTCAGGGCGTTAGCAATTTTCTCCCCCCTTTCCTAACCTAGGTGGTGGGTTCAAGTGCTAGTCTTTCGGATGAGACGAAAAACCGAGGTCCCTTCGGTGTACACTACATTGGGGTGTGCACGTTAAAGATCCCACGATTGACAAAAGGGTCTTTCCTGGCAAAATTGTATAGGCATAGATAAAAATGTCCACCAAAATACCCGTGTGACTTGGAATAATAGGCCGTGAAAAGTAGGATATGCGCCGAAATGGCTGCGATCTGCTGGCCGATGTGAATGCGTGATGTATTGTGTAAAAAAATTCCATCTCACACGGCATAAATAAATCCCTGCGCCTTGAATATGTGCGCGATATAAATTGCATAAAAAAATAAACAAACAAAAAAACAAAAATCCCTGCGCTTAGAACTGTACCCACGGAATACGCGCGATATAAGCCATATTGATTGATTGATTGACAGCCTGTGTCTACAACATGTGTGTGAACACTAGAACAAGCAAATCAACTTGCTCTCCTGCCTGCATACACGTATGCAACTAGATCTTCATTATGTCATATCTTAACGACTGACTGCTCGTCTGTACAACAGGGATGTCATTTAGTGTGGGCAGTAAGCAAAACATCAAAAATTCTTTCATTTTGTCAACAACAAAACTGTGCCGTCACTTCAACAGAACTGTTAAACCATTTTCTTATTGGGATAAAGATGACGCCAAAAAACATCAAACACTTTGGAAAATGGACAAACATTTATGGCCAGTTCTGCAAATTTGCTGAAGAAAGTACATAAAAGCGACATCCTTAGTAAATCTATTAAATATTGCTTGCATGTCATGGAACTGGTTCTCTATCAATTAATGATTAGTGAATTTTTATCGCAAAAAGACAAAGTCCACAGCCACAACTGTGCCGAGTTGGGACCGACCTGGCAATAGCTTGATGGGGGAGAGCTGTGGCGTAGTCTGCAGATGGCGGATGTCCTGTGTGGGGCGGATGGCAGTGGAGTGCAGGTTGTGCTGCAGGTAGGACCTCAGCACCAGGGTGGGGGAGCCACAGCTGCTGTCCCTCCTCACAGCTGTTCTCTTGGTCGCCTCACTTGGCTTCATCTCCACATCTGGGGTAAAGAAAAAAGGTAGTCCTTTAACTATTTGTTGGTGGTAGGGGAGCGAGATGTTAGAGATCTCAAACATTCTGGGGCCAGCTTTATGAGGGCAGTGCCCACTCCTCCCCTTGCTGTCTTTGTCTTACCCGGCCCTGAATATGGTCAAGTACCAATTTCCAGCTGGGTGGACTAGAGAGCGCTTGGACAAATCAGGTATTTGTATTCGCCGTGGATGGGGATCGAACCCACGACCTCCACATCCGACACAACGTATTACCTGTAATGCTAATGTTAGAATGGCTGTATCAGGATCAGTGAAGGAGGGTATCTGGATCAGTGAAGGAGGGGAGCAGGACATTTCTGCTTTCACATACTTAGGCAAACATCCATCTCCAGGAGACAAACCCTTGCTATAGTAGACGGCCACAGAGATAAATTAAGCATTTGTCCGCAACACTGGATGTATTACAGGCACATAAAAACAGAGCTACATCTGTCGCGCCCCCAATGTTGGCCTTTAACCATGCAAACAACAATGGATAAGGTAAGGTAACTTCATGTTGATTTACAGGTTTTCTTATGTAAATTCGAGTTCTTTTTTTCATGGGGAAACTGAGCTGCCATCGTACACCGCTACCAATTTTGTAAAATCTGAAGATTACTATGCTTATAGACAATTATGTTTTGGGGAGGAAGGAGGGGAGGAAGCTTGTCATGGACACTATCACAAAGGTTCCGTGCAGAATATGTTGCTAACGTACACGTGAGGGACATCTTCATTAACTCACTAACAAGTGTATCCACTTTGGGGCGATAACAAAGTGACGATGCATGTTACCTGTCTGTGCAAAATATGTGGCCAACCTGAGAGGGAGGGACATCTACACTAACAAGTGTATCCAATTAGGACCGATAACAAAGTGGCCATGCATATTACCTGTGTGTGCTGTGGCGGTGTGCGTTCCAGTGGCGGTGTGTGTTCCAGTGGCAGTGGTCCAGGTGCCGATGGAGGTGTAGCTGTTGCTGTCAGTGCTGTCCTCTCCATCATCGGCCACAGCCTGGGAAGCCGTCACTGTTGATGGGCAATCCACTGAAAAATGACCAGAACAAGAAATTCAGGAAGGATGAAAATTTAATTAATGAAATACAGCCCTGGACAAACCAACAGACCAGACAAATGTTGCTTTTAATTTTTTTCTTTAAAAAGCAACAACAACCCACACATAAAAACACAAAAAAGAAGAAAAAACAACAACAAAACAAACAAAAACAAAGAAAAAGTAAGAAAAATAAAAACCATTTTCGCAATACACTGAGGCCTTCCCCATGCCATGCATTGTATCTGTATGTACAGTAGTACCTGCCATATCCGGTCACCCATTAGTCATTGCAAAGGTGACCGCAAATATCAGGTGGCCGTTCATTACAGGCCCCCTCCTCCTCCAAAAAAACCCCAAAAACACGATCAAGTTTTCATGAAGAAAAGAAAGCGATCATCCATGAGCCGCCGATTCATTGTCTCTGTTAGTTTTGCTTTCGTTTATACATCTTAATTATTTGCGTGTTTAACTCGATCGTCCTGGCTAAGCTATTGTTTCGTATGTTTCTATGTGTGTTGTTTGGATTATTATATATACACATGTATTTGAGTGTCAGATAAACAAGTGTTTCAAACTCACATCAGCTGTGATCGATCCGGAAGTGACTGCCGTAAATGTACATGTATGCGCATGTCTGTATTTACAGTTTGCGCATGCGTAAGTATTCATGTCGTCTGCTCGTGCTGTGCCGTCTGTGCACACAACACACACACACACACACACACACACCATGTACAGGCGCTCGCCCGCGAAAGTGACAAGTGGCCGTTAAGTGGCCGCTCCTGTCGAGTAAGAGGGGCACCTTAGGGCAAAAATCAGTGACCGTTGACCGCGTCAGACAGGTTAACGGCCATTAAGAGTCAATTATAGAAGGAAAACTCATTAGTCATGGGAAAGCTGGCCGCTCCGGGCAGGTTCACGCCCACGAAAGGACCGGAAATGGAAGGGACTACTGTACACAATTTCTTTCTTTCTTTATTTGGAGTTTAACGTCGTTTTCAACCACGAAGATGTACACAATACTAACTAAAATAAGTCTTACAACAGCACACCATGCAGATACAGGTTTCTGGTAAGTGAAGTTGGCCCATATCCCGGCTTGCTTGCTTGGTTACTTTGCAGGCATTCATACTCAATGAATACAGACAGTACAATAAAAATGAATTTCTGAAAATAGTACAGGATATTTACAGAGTAGCCAGAAACATACACAAAAGAAAAGTCCAACAGAGCCCAGAAATGTGTAAAGTGGTGCATGAGTGTAACAGATCCAACAACAGTCAACATCTAACACAAGAGATAGTGCACAAGCAGACGAGGGCATTACCAGACACAGGAAGAGGTGAGTGTTACAAATCAAACAACAGTCAACATCTAACACAAGAGATAGTGTACAAGTAGACGAAGGCATTACCAGACACAGGAAGAGGTGCCATTTTGACGAAGGACCTGTGCCTCACGCCAGTAGGGGACCAAGTCTGAGGGAAAGACGCTGAGCGCTGCACTGTCCTGTCATCATCCTCTGATGAGTCCTGCGCCGGCGTGACCCCCGTGGCCTTTGGGCAGATGTCGGACAGCGACAGCAGGGACCCAGCCTCGTGGGGAGAGTCTGGCCGCCGGGGGACAAAGCTCCAGTCCAGCTCCTGGTGTCTACCATCTGAACATAGAGGTTTTCATTGTAGATGCCATGTCATTTCTGGACATAGAGGTTTGGAATGTGGATGTGATGTAGAGGTTTGGAATGTGGATGTGATGTAGAGGTTTGGAATGGAGATGTGATGTCGAGCTTTGGAATGTGGATGTGATGTAGAGGTTTGGAATGTGGATGTGATGTAGAGGTTTGGAATGGAGATGTGATGTAGAGGTTTGGAATGGAGATGTGATGTAGAGGTTTGGAATGTGGATGTGATGTAGAGCTTTGGAATGGAGATGTGATGTAGAGGTTTGGAATGTGGATGTGATGTAGAGCTTTAGAATGTGGATGTGATGTAGAGCTTTGGAATGTGGATGCGATGTTGAGGTTTGGAATGTGGATGTGATGTAGAGGTTTGGAATGGAGATGTGATGTAGAGGTTTGGAATGTGGATGTGATGTAGAGGTTTGGAATGTGGATGCGATGTAGAGCTTTGGAATGTGGATGTGATGTAGAGGTTTGGAATGTGGATGTGATGTAAAGGTTTTGAATGTGGATGTGATGTAGAGGTTTGGAATGTGGATGTGATGAAGAGCTTTGGAATGTGGATGTGATGTAGAGCTTTGGAATGTGGATGTGATGTAGAGCTTTGGAATGTGGATGTGATGTAGAGCTTTGGAATGTGGATGTGATGTAGAGCTTTGGAATGTGGATGTGATGTAGAGCTTTGGAATGTGGATGTGATGTAGAGCTTTGGAATGTGGATGTGATGTAGAGCTTTGGAATGTGGATATGATGTAGAGCTTTGGAATGTGGATGTGATGTAAAGCTTTGGAATGTGGATGTGATGTAGAGCTTTGGAATGTGGATGTGATGTAGAACTTTGGAATGTGGTGATGTAGAGCTTTGGAATGTGGATTTGATGTAGAGCTTTGGAATGTGGATGTGATGTAGAGCTTTGGAATGTGGATGTGATGTAGAGCTTTGGAATGTGGATGTGATGTAGAGCTTTGGAATGTGGTGATGTAGAGCTTTGGAATGTGGATGTGATGTAGAGCTTTGGAATATAGATATGAAGTAGAGGTTTGGAATGAAGATGCGATGTCATCATGAAATTGGCTGAATTAAATGGTGAGGAATGGGAAAGAAAGAATAACGACAAGAGAAGGGAAACTCACACACACACACTCAAACGCACACAAGCACGCACACCTGCACGCGTGCGCATGCACACATGGAAAACCAGAAAAACAAGACACACAATTGTATACAAACAAGTACAAGAATCTAGAGGACAGAAAAATAATGAGTGTAGAGCTAGCAAAGAGTATTTTCCAAAAAATGCAGAGAAACTTACCTCGGAAGGCTTCTATGCTTGGATAATTTGATGAAATGGACTTTGGTGTGGATGTCCTCTCAGCTGTAACAAACATGAACTACTTTCAACATTACATACGCCATTCTAGGGAATGTACATTGTGTTTAAAAAAAATTTATAACACTAAAACTGTTAATGTTGCAGACTGCCTGTACTGTCACACAGATCTAGTCTCACAGACAGACATAGACAGGCAGAGAAAGACAGACACTTAGACTAATAGTGGCAGCAACTGTACAACCAACTCTAACAACCACAACAAACCGGGAAGTTTGCAAGCCACTGTTACTCAAAATGATATACATATTCTCACTACAGATACCCTGGGACAGTAGGGGCGACCACCCCCAACCAGGCGCGTTCACAGGTGGCGGATAGTGTGATGGCCTTCAGATATGGAGGTTAGCTGCGAAATAAGCCAGGCTTGCCAGGACGAATAAGCAGTCGCGGACCAACTGGCGGTGCTTCCAACAGGATGGGGCGGGGTAACAGGTGGCACTGTTACACTCAAGAAATACCCCAGGTCTCCAATGACGGGAGCATCATGCGATCAAGAGCCGCATCTTAAGTTCTAGCCCTGGGGAAGGTCACCTCAGATAAACAAACCAGCCAGCTATGGCCAAATAGCCGGGTAGACTGGACTCGAAAGCCCTGTAAAGCCACCAGTCTAGGAGAAGGACCACTCCGATATAAAAACACGCTGAAGCCGGATGAGCTGGGCCATGTATGGCGCATAACGACAGCTCAACGCATCAACGCTCATATGACAGACGACACTACAGATACTTCACATTAACTGCATAGCTCATCTCATTGGTCATACTGCAAACAACCAACAACAAATTAAATCTAAACATATATGTAAAATAAAACGTATCACTTTCTTGCCCTCACATTTTAACCTCTTGATTCCTCTCTTTGTTGACGGCAACACAGAACGGTGCAAGCTAGTACTGGAACCTGTCCTCTTCACCCCTTTCTTTCCAGCCCTGCTAGTACTGGAACCTGTCCTCTTCACCCCTTTCTTTCCAGCCCTGCTAGTACTGGAACCTGTCCTCTTCACCCCTTTCTTTCCAGCCCTGCTAGCACTGGAACCTGTCCTCTTCACCCCTTTCTTTCCAGCCCTGCTAGTACTGGAACCTGTCCTCTTCACCCCTTTCTTTCCAGCCCTGCTAGTACTGGAACCTGTCCTCTTCACCCCTTTCTTTCCAGCCCTGCTAGTTTTTCTTGAGTGCTGAAAATGTAACAAGAGCAGATAAGCAATGAACATGCATCCACGGACCACTCAATCAATCAGCCTACCCCAAATTATTCAACTAACTAACTAATCCATTATTTAAGCAATTAGTCCACTGATCAATCAATGACCAAGCAATCTAATTAAACACGAAAAATCAAAATAAACAAGCACAGAGAATGATTTAAATCTTCACCTTCGTCTTCTTCTTGTTCACAACTTTTCAAGATGGTAAAGCAAACTGTCCGAACCTCTTAACCTTGATCATTATATACTGTAATGCTGTGCTTCATCATGTAAACCACCCCACAAAATAACCAAGTTTGACTTGCACAAATTAAACACACACATAAAGGTATCCACTCTTGGAAAGAACTCAAGTATGATCAAGATACAGAAACCATAATCAAGAACTGTTTCTGTAAATGCATAAAGGCCAGTAAAACCTTGGGTGGGCTGTTTTCCAAATCGAATGAAGACATTTCAGCTTCTGAAGTACTTTCAGCTTGTGAAGAAGATTCAAAGAGTTGAAATGAATGGCTGTGAGTGTGACTCCGACTTTTTCTTGTAGCAGAACTTCCTGTTCCACTCAAACTTGCTGAACTTGTTTTTCTTGGTTCTGATGCAGACCTGTCACACACAAAAAGGCTTGACATGAATAACAAATATAGGATAACTGTTCAAAGTTTGATAAACTGCAAGTATAGATGCTCATAATGCAAAAGCTCATTGAAATTAAGTTTAAACTACAATTATAAGTATTGGTAATAGCATTTTCTTTGGCAATTACTTTTACATTAAATTCTGATGAATTTTAGAATTTTTCTCAACAGGCAAATTGCAGAAATATTTTGGCTCACACAGGTGGTTGGCAACCTTTTTTTCACACGAATAGGAAAAAACGTAGTGAGTGGAGTGTCACACACACATGGTCAGCGATCTACCGAGTGTGGGCACACAATAACATCAGCACTCCATGATCCACAGTCAGCTCATATTTTTTAATGAAAGATGCACAATAATATTGAGCAGACAGTGCAGAAGAAAACAGCTCGGAGCATATTTTCACTGGGATGTCAGTCAATTATTTGACTTCACTGTCAGACGGGTTTGTTCCCCAATATTTTAAAGGAAAACCTACCCTTCCATAACCCATTAACTCACAAAAGATATCATATGAACTACAGGGAAAACACAAACTTACCTGACTGAGGTCCTTTTGTGAGTAAAGAACCGTCTGTGTTCACTGATGGACTTTTCTTTATTTAATGCTGAGGAGAGAGAACAAAAATGTGCTGACTAAATCACACATAAAAAAATCAACATGTCACCAGGTAATGTAATCTCCAGGAGTGTTGATGTTTGAAAATCATTTGAAACATTCTTTTCACAATGAATGAATTATTTCTTTGAATAAGTTCTCTTTCTCGTCAAGCTAGCTAGCATGTACCAGCTAACAGACATAAATGACAGTTTAAAATCCTGTGTGTGTGTGTTTACTTCTCCCATAATTCTTTCTGCTTTCTTTGTTTTGCCTTTTTTCTTGATCACATAAATATCCATTATTTAAAAAAAAATCCTTTCCTCTTGTTTCTTCTTGTTGTACTTGTAGACACTTTCAAGAAAACTGCTTAGAACACATTAACATATAAGTTATAACTAAAATGTATGTCCACATAACCTTTGAAGACATAACTCACTTACTTTCAGACTTGCATACAATGTGACTTACCTTTGTTTGTCTCTTCTGCAATCTTGTCAAAACGACCATCATCATGGTTAGATCGGATTACCTTGTACGCCCATGAAGGGCGAGCATACGTTTTAACAGATTGAGTTGTGTGAATATCCATTAGACATCACGTCTGTGTACTTTTGATCTGTAAAATGAAGAAGATTATGAAAGAATTGTTGCAGCTGATCAGAATAGCGTTATGGTCCAATCTCACTCTCAAGTCATTCCATTCCATAACGGACCCCCTATCCCGTTCCGCTAGTGAGTAGTGTTGACACATCTTTCGGCGATGAACTTAAAAAAATAAGCAAAACTGACTTTAACAGAGAGGGAATGGCGCAAATGAGTACACACGGCGGCGGCAAATGTTACATGTCGGGCAGACGTCAATTCATCATTCTCATTTTTCTTCTTTGCACTTGAAAAAGTTGTATTTATATATCAGTGATTTTGAGTGAACTGTTGTGTTGACTCATAACGCCCACCGTGATTACCGTGAGTAAAATGTAAGTTGCTGTTTATGACTGTGAGAAAATGTCAACAAAACTATGGCAATCGTTAAATATAACGTGAAACCGAGACAAACAAACGTAACCAAAGCCTGCATTCGACCAAAGAAACACTTAACTTTCACTAACACATGTCCCGATAACGGCGCCGCCATCTTTTTTGTTGATGAAATCAGCTGTAAAGCTGCACGTGATTGGACATCATTATTCCCAGTAACTTCAGCAGACGACAACTTGGAGGAAGCAGGTTCTTGTATTTCCGGGCGCCTGTACTTTGAAAGCGCAAAGAAAAATCGAAAAAATTGTAAGAAAATGGCCAGCTTTTTCCCGTCCTACGGAGAATCGCCATGCCACATTGTTCCTGGCACACCTTCTTGTCACAGAGAGCTTTGCAGATCACCGGATGCAGAAGTCCCTGAAGAATCATCACTAACCTTATCCCTGACTTCACGCCGGTTTAGCCGCTGTAAGATCGTGAAACTCTCTCTCTCTCTGGCATCATTTTGTAGGTTTTGCTTACACTGATGCTGGATGCTTTTTAACTTTCTAGTTGTTTGTTTTGTTTGTTTGCCTCTTTCAGTGTCTGTTAATTAATTGTACTTAATTGTTTATGGAATGTAAGGCCGGACAGGTTGGAAGACTCGACGGAGAAGGCGTAGCCTTAAATCTCCATCAGTGCCTTTTAAAATAAAATTCCATCATCACCATCACTGATAAGATTCATGAATCATCAGTCATCATCACTAAGCTAATCATGATCATCATCTCTCTCTGTCTCTGTCTCTGTCTCTGTCTCTGTCTCTCTCTCTCTCTCTCTCTCTCTCTCTCTCTCTCTCTCTCTCTCTCTCTCTCACGTACTGACCATTTAATCAAAATGTTGTGTTCCTGTGAAGTAGATCTAGTCTTCGCCTTTTTACATTTAGTCAAGTTATGACTAAATGTTTTAACATAGAGGGGGGAATCGAGACGAGGGTCGTGGTGTATGTGTGTGTGTGTGTGTGCGTGTGTGTGTGTAGAGCGATTGAGAGTAAACTACTGGACCGATCTTTATGAAATTTGACATGAGAGTTCCTGGGAATGATATCCCCGGACGTTTTTTTCTTTTTTTCGAATGTCTTTGATGACGTCATATCCGGCTTTTTGTAAAAGTTGAGGCGGCACTGTCACACCCTCATTTTTCAATCAAATTGATTGAAATTTTGGCCAAGCAATCTTTTGGCCAAGCAATGCAGTGAGTTAAGTTTCATTCTGTTAGTTCGATAGCCTGACTAAATGTTGTAATTTCGCCTTGCGCGACTTGTTTTAAATATCTGTACATACAGTTATGAATTGTAAAGTTTGCTCTCATAATTATTTGTTCTGTTACAGTTGACCCTATGGCAGTATGAGGGCTGGATGTGAAAAAGCGTATTAACATGTATTCTTGCAAGAATTTTACCCTCGATAATAAAGACGTTGTCTTGTCTTGCCTTGCTTTTTACATTTAGTCAAGTTTTGACTAAATGTTTTAACGTAGAGGGGGAATCGAGACGAGGGTCGTGGTGTGTGTGTGTGTGTGTGTGTGTGTGTGTGTGTCTGTCTGTCTGTCTGTCTGTCTGTCTGTCTGTCTGTCTGTCTGTCTGTGTGTGTGTGTAGAGCGATTCAGACTAAACTACTGGACCGATCTTTATGAAATTTGACATGAGAGTTCCAGGGAATGATATCCCCGGACTTTTTTTCTTTTTTTCGATAAATGTCTTTGATGACGTCATATCCGGCTTTTTGTAAAAGTTGAGGCGGCACTGTCACACCCTCATTTTTCAATCAAATTGATTGAAATTTTGGCCAAGCAATCTTCGACGAAGGCCGGACTTTGGTATTGCATTTCAGTTTGGTGGCTTAAAAATTAATTAATGACTGGTCATTAAAAATGTTTTTAAAAACGATCCAAATTTACGTTAATCTTATTCTTCATCATTTTCTGATTCCAAAAACATATAAGTATGTTATATTTAGATTAAAAAGAAGCTCTGAAAATTAAAAATATACAAATTATGATTAAAATTAATTTTCAGAAATCGTTTTAAAAACTATTTCATCTTATTCCTTGTCGGTTCCTGATTCCAAAAGCATATAGATATGATATGTTTGAATTAAAAACACGCCCAGAAAGTTAAAACGAAGAGAGGTACAGTAAAGCGTGCTATGAAGCACAGCGCAACCGCTACCGCGCCAAACAGGCTCGTCACTTTCACTGCCTTTTGCACTAGCGGCGGACTACGTTCAGTTTCATTCTGTGTGTTCCACAGCTTGACTAAATGTAGTAATTTCGCCTTACGCGACTTGTTATCTCTCTGCCAAATGTAACGGTATGGGCTAAGTTCCAGCTGATAAGCACGGCCTTCAGTTTTTTTAACGTTCAAACAGGATCTTTTCTTCAGCAGATGGTGGTCTTGTGATGTCCAGTCCTCTACACACTGAACGTGATGGAAGTTTAGGAAACAGCACTTCACCAAACCATTACGTCGATAATCGTCGTCGCGGAGCAGAAATTATGTTTGGGGAACGATTGATCTTACATGATGTTATGGAGAGCCCTCATCCTGCAAATGGTAGGCTCATCATTTGCTAGGTTACGTTCATTTTCCCCTTTTATTTATTCTATTTTACTTTGTTGTGTTTGTCATACCACTGGAAAGCCTAACAGTATGCAATACCTTCTGAGGCAGTCAGCTTCAGATACCAGTTTTCTCTAACTGAAATGAATCCCATCAGCAGTTTCGTAGATGGCTGCCGCACTGGTATGCTCTGAGTGGACACACATACTATTCCCGCTCTTCTGGAGTGTTTATGAATGCTTGTCAGTAGGCCTGCGTGTCTGTTACTCAGGGCTGGACCTAGTGGTTGAGCGGGAAGGACTTCCACAATTAGGCAGTGGTACAAGGACTGGCCAGCACTGGTCTTGGGGGCCTTGCCCCCCCCCCCCCCCCCCTGATGGTGTTGCAATGTAGCATTTGCCGAATGGGTTTTTAGTTTTGCCCTTGAGAAACTGAAAAAGAACAATTACATTGTAGGGGGGGGGGGGGGGGGGCGCTTCCGGAATCCAGCCGCCGGACCTTCCCCCTCGCCCCATCCCCGTAAGCTTAGCACAACACTTCAAGTATGGACACATACTTATTTCATTTTTCAGTGTCTACGACTAGAGTTGAACAGATTGTTCCAGCAACTCCAGTGCCCACCACAGCTTCCCTTCCTTTGTCATCAGTGACGTCATCAAGGGCACCTACGTCACCGGGACTCACAGAAAAACGTGACGTAAAACGGAGATTGAACTTGTGTAGGTCTCGAGCCAGGAAACAGAGGCAGCGTGCAAACGCCCTGTGTTCTCCACGTCATGGATCAGAGCCGTGTCGCCAGTCTGAGAGACTAAAAGCCGCTGAAACCGAGACACTCCCTTTTGGTGGTTCTGAGGACAGCATTTTCTTCTGAATTCGTTTGTTTGTTTGAGTTTTGTAAAATCAATTTTCTTGTACGCCGATAAATCTTGACTGTGTGCTTATATATATAGCATGTGCCTTTGCTGACTCTGTTTTGTCTTTGAACCTGCATGAGTGTGACTGTGCATAGATATAAAAGACGTCTGTATAGATCTATGGACTGTGTCTGTCAAACCTGACTCGACCTAGTGCATGGGGCGGATCCAGGGGGGGGGGGGGGGGGTCCGGGGTTTTCGGACTCTCCCCCCCCCCTAGTCTAAAATAATTAAAAAAAATAACAAGAGACAAAAAAATGAAAGAGAAAAATAAAATTAAAATAAAGAAAAACTGATGGTTCAGATTGCACCAGATTGCTCCATTTTCCTTGATTTTATCAACATATTCCGGGGGGGGGGGGGGGGCATGCCCCCGAACCCCCCTTGGAGCCGGCCTTGCCTTCCAAGTGACGGTTTTGGAAAGTGCTTTGGCAATTTGTTGGCTAGGTCAACTGGCCTTGTTTAGATCCAAATTTGTCTTCTTAATTTACCTTTTTGGAAGGTGTATTTGGGGACGTTTCTTGGCTCAGATTGCTCCATTTTCCTCGTTTTTATCAACATTAACCGGGGGGGGGGGGGGGGGTATGCCCCCAGACCCTAGGAGGTTCGAACGCTTCACGCCCTCAACTAATCGCTTCGCCGACGTCGTCGAATTGTCCCTAAAAAAAACTTGGACCCCCCCCCCCCCCCCCCCCTTAAAAGGATGTGATCAGCCCCAGTAGTGTCATAGCACCAGCCCCTCCCCTCAACCCGTCTCCCTCTCTCTGTCGGTATGTCAGTGTGTGTCACATTGTGTGTGTGTGTGTGTGTGTGTGTGTGGTGTGTGTGTGCACGGCGGTTCGGCAGTTGTGTCAGTCGGTGTGCCCACGGCCCAAGTTCAGTGACTGGAAATAGATCGAACTTCAATTAAGGGGATTCGCCGAGTCTTGACAACACATGGACGTTCTAGTGGACCCAAATCACCAATACTGATCGGCCAGGGGCAGTAGGTGTAAAGGGATGGTCGAACCCCCATTCGGTTATTCCGGGGTTGCTTTCAAACTCGTGTCATGACTCATGTGCCTGTGGATTTGATCTTGAGCAAAACACTGACTTACTGTCAGTCATGCACAATATTATAAATCATGCACAATATTATAAATAGTCGTTGCGGTTATTTAACCCCCCCAAAATTAGGTTTAATATGCACAGTACCGACTCAAATACTACAAAAGTGCAAAACGTACACACAAACAGTCAAACACGTTTTTCTGCACGCGCGGCGTTGGTCTCGGCCAGCCCATCCACGGTCCAACCTCTGTTTAGGTTTGCGAGACCGAGACTAAGCGGGAGCACTCAAAACAGACCAAGATGGCTACCTTGCGAGCACTGGCGCTGACCGAAATCGTATCACCTGAAGATTTGGTGAAATGGCTATGCCGAGAGACCGTAGACGTGAGTATTAGATTTGTGTATAAATGTGGACCTTGACTTTAAATCATAAGGTTTGATAGCTGATTGGATTGTGGTTGAACTTTCACGTTGGCACAGCTGGATCAAAACTTCATGAAAATGTTACAGTCACGGTGTACACTGTGGACAGAAACTAATCATCATTGCAATGTGCTTTCTGCAAAACTTAGAATAATCTTGTATATTTTTTATATTAATGATCGGAACAAAAATATGCTAGTTGTGATACTTGTTTTTGCAACTTAACAAGTTAACTTCAGTGCAGCAACTTTTCCACCTAAGACAGTAAGAGTAAGACTCGTCAGCAGTGTCATTGTTTGCGAATGCGATCCTTTCAATTTTACATGCGGTTGTGTTGTTGCACAGTACATTATTTCATGAGTTATAGATATTCAAACGACCTCTATTGTATTTAAAACTGGTGCGGTTTGTCGGTTAATGTGAGTTATAAAAATAAAATTTTGAGCAATCAACCTGCTGTTGCAGTGTTGTGCTCAAGGGAGGTAAGTACGAGATGTTGATTGTTAATGGAGCTAATTTTGACACTCAATATAGATCTGTGAATAATGTGTTTATAATATTTTACCCCCAAACATATTTTTGTTATAATTGTATATATCCTGTAATAATGGGCAGTTTATCATGGTACGTACACATACCCACAAACCCTAAAATAAACAGATAAGTAAATTATAATGAATAACTGAAAGGTCTGCTCTTTATAGCATTGTTTACCCATGTAAAATTGCAATAAAGATCCCTTCTTTCTGATTCAGGAATCTGTCAAGGAAAAGCTGGATCCATATTCCAGCTTGAAGCATGACTTTGTACCAGAGTTTTTAAACAAACTGCGTGAAGACACCGTGCCAATACTGGAGAATGGCGTGGCACAGTCCCCTGTCAAAACGCCTCAGTCCATGGTGCCTGCAAAACAGCACCGGCCTAGAGACAGACCTGGGGATGGCAACCGGAAGGCGAGGCGCAGTAACTTATTCTCCCCTGCTGGGAAACCAAATTCAAGAGGAGATAATAGAGGCAGACCTACACCCAAGGATTCCCTGGAACAAGACACAGCGTCTGACTCTACATCTAAGCCAAAGAGTGCCAGTGACAATGCTAGCTTCAGCACTGTTGATAACAGCCCAGAGCTGCATAGATCACTACTGACACAGTGTGCTGATTCCAGTGTGAGGGAACTGGACAGCAGTGAGGTGCACAATTCACACAGTAGACATTTTTCCCATGACCCAGAAAATGTTAAACAGCAGAGTGCAGCACTTTTGTCTTACCCCTCGTCAATGGATGATTCAGTTGTAGCAGGTAGTTCAGATTCCAGTTTCTACAGCTGCAATCATGGCAATGGCTCAGAGCTTAGACCTAGAGATTCCACCTATGCTGACTCCGTCTCAGGTAGTAGTCTGTCATCGGCATCACACCATGATTCAAACAGTTATCACCCTAGGCATCATTCTGGAAATGACAGCAGAGGGGGCGCCAAGAACCCAAAGCACTTTCTGTCTCCAAACGCCCATTCTACACCAGACAGGCGCAGGAGCAGCGGCCGCCCAACTCCCAGTCAAGCTCTCCACTTGGGCGACTTTCTGCAGGGGCGCAGACATGACAGTACCACGGACACATCCTCAGACTTCTCCGCAGTTCAAGGAGCACCAGCAGGAAACTGCAAGGGAAGCAAGAAGAAGAAAAAGAAGCAGAGGAGTTGGTTGCAGAATGACGCCAGTGAAAGTTCTCAGAGCTACAGTGTTGCCAGTTTTGACGACTTTCCTCCTGTCAGGTAAAACTGCTCACACACTTGTCCCACATGTTTCATTAACGTCTGTTTGGGTACATCTATATCTGGGCAAAGACATATAGTTTTATTGAACTTGGAAGATATGTATTCACACCTACTTTAGCATACTCGTAGGACTTACCAGATGTGGTTTTGTGTACACATCATATTTTGTTTGTTTGTTAGTCTTTCATTTATTTGAGGATGAATGTTGCTTGTTCATTTCAATGTTTTTTGTTCTCTCAGATGCCACTGCCAGGAGATTGGTTACGCATAACTCTCAATTACTCTATTAGTATTACACATGTATGCATTTAGAAGGTTTACTTCCCTTTGTTTCTCAGCACTCTGCCTCATTATTTAAAATTTAATTTGTTTTTGAAAATATTTCTTTTTTTAAACTTTATTTGTATGGTAAACAAATAACTCTTTCACGTAGAATGAACCAGGTATCACTCAGTTCAAGCATAAAATATTCTTGTACCTGTGAGTATGAGACTGAGAGCAATTTGTTTTCTGTTATTATTATCACACATTGAATGTTGAATCTCTTCTTTGATCTTTTTCTCATTCTAGCCCGGTTGCAGTAGCAGACCTGAGAAAACCCTCATCAATCATGTCACAGAACACACTAGTTTCTCCTGTCTACAATGAGATCAGGGCAAGGGTAGGCATCCCCAACTCTTCATCTGCTGGACAGGCTTCCAGACGACCAGGGGCTACGGGAAATTCCATCGCTGCACTTGACTTCACATCTGATAGGAATACCGCTGTGGCTCAGACAGAGATGGTAAACGTAGTTGCTGAGCAACAAGGCGATGACTCGCCTGGAGACACTGTCCACGCATGGGGGAAGAAAGCTGGCCCGGCGCTCAACAATTCTTCCCCACAAGACTTTCCCGCATTTCATAACAAGGGTGGGAACACAGACTCAGAGAAGGAGAACATTGACACAGCTGTCAGCCATGAAAAGCAGTCAGCTGGTAATTCTTACAGTAAAAATGAACAAAAAACTTTGGACAATGTCATCAACACTCGTTTGGACACTGCCCCACTGCCTAGTGGCAAACGGGATTCCACTGGGCCAAGCTCAAACCTAACCATTCGCAAGCTTAGTTTGAATTCTGTGCACAAGTTGGAAGCGGATCTGGTGTTCTCTCCAAAACCTGTTGACACTGTGTGGAATACCACTACCAGTGTATGGGCTACTACTACTACTACTAGGGTTTCAAGCGGTGTGGAGCTGTCATCATTACCTCATGGGTATATGAACGGAGGCAGAAACCATGAAGAACAAGAGAGCAGTGCTAATGCAACATCCATGTCTAATGCTGAAGTACCGGAAAGAACTGTGTCTCCAATTAAAAGGTTTGTATAACACTATTAACAGTGGAACCCCCCATTTTAACTTACGACTTTCTATTCATATTCATTACCTAGAGCTGTACATACACTTACCCCCATATTAACCCTTTCATTGCCAATCAAAACTTCCTGACTGCCAGGGAATATTGGAGTTCGGGGTGTAATAATTCACAAAAAATTCTAGCTCCAAACTGGCAGTAGGTAGAAAAGTAAAACCTATGTTATTTTTAAAAGAAATTCAACCAAGAATCTGTTTTTAGTATCTAATCATGGAAATAATGCACAAGTGCAGGACAGGTATACCCGTCCTAAGGCAGTCAAGGGGTTAAAACTCCCTCCTTTTAAAGACCTGATTTTGTCAGACTTTTGGAGGTCTTAAATTTAAAAAGGGGGTTCCACTGTACTACATTCTGTATTATCTGTATGGTTTGATAGTCTAAAACTGACATTTATAGTTCTTGTGAAATTTACTATGGTTAGGAATGATTTGACAGCAATATATTTGAAGTGGGTGTTGCCTTGTGTTTTTTTCAGTACAGTGGTCGCCGCTTAATAAAGCCACTTCTGGACCGACAAAAAATGGCTTTAATAAGCGGCGGATTTATTAACCGGCGGTCCAGGAATACGTCATTTTCGAAAGAAAGAAAAAAATCTTCTCTTTTGTTTACGTCACTCAGTCACTTTCGTCATTTACACTTGTTTGAATGTAAACAAAACTTCACGAAGGATGTTGAACTTTTGTTTTAATTATGTACATGTACGTGTACTTTGATCACTTCGGTACATCAATAATTTCACTGTCACCGTCACGAATCATTACTCGGCAGAGAAGAACGATTTTATGAGTGTTTGTTTGTTGGTCGTCTTCCACATCAGTTCTCTCACTGAGTCTGCGAATGGTTTAAATTCTTCCATGCAGTAACCACGACTTTCCAGACCAGATCGAAGGCGGGTCCTTAGCCTCTCCATGCACTTTGTGGAAAAGCAATCCATTCCTCTGCTTCCATCTAGTGAACCATCCATCTGTCGCTTTAAATTCATGATGATCCAACGCTTTTGCCAATTCTTCAGCTTTATCACAGAGCAGCGGTCCATGAAGAGGGGCTCCTTTGGCTCTCATTTGCCGAAACCATCTGAGAAGACCCTCCTCAACTTCTGTCTTTACCAAACCGCTGTCGTTTTCTCATTGGAGAATCTTTTTCGGCGCTTTCATGTTTTAGCCTTTCTTCGTTCTTCAAAATGTTCGTTAGCAAAGTCCTGGACACCCCCAGGTTTGCTGCACCTTCCCTCAAGCTGCATGCAGGAAGATCTTTAAATTTCTTGTAAATTTCCAGATTCTCGTCTGTTGTCAAATCCTGGCGTTTTCTTTTCGGCATGGTTGATTCAATCCCTCTTGTTGCCAATCCGATAAAAAACAGTAAACTGATTTAATTTAGTCATGAACACAACACGCGATCAAAGCTACACAATTTATGAACTCAACACGTGCGGTTTTTATTGACTGACATTCTTTTCTGAACTCGGTTACTTCGTGATACGCGTGAGCGTGGACATAAATAGGCCTATGACTTGAGCGATTACAAGAACAAGATAATGTGAGTTTTGGTCACAAACTATGTGATTTCTCTGAGAAAACTGGCTTTAATGAGCGGCGGGTTGGTTTTATTAACCAGCTTTTTCTAATACATAAGATATAGTGATAAATCCGGACCTTCTGAAATCGGCTTTTATAAGCGGCTGGCTCTATTAACCGCAGTGTTTTAACCCCTTCACTGCCACAGTATAACAGCATTTTGGTATTGCTGTGCCCGAGGGCAAATTTTGCTTTCTTCGGTAGGTTCACTCATCTGTTCACTGCTCAATCATTTATTGAGATATCTCTTAGATCTTTGGCGTGTGGTTTGCTTACACCCTTGGTTATTATCTGATAACATGATCTTCTTCTTCTTTTCGATCGCCGATCACACTTGGAGTCCAGATCTTGAGATATAATTAGTGGTCTTCTGCAGCGCAGCCACTGGCCCGTACAGCTGATAACAATATTAACATGATCATTGGACTTTGTTTGTGATTGTTATAGTAAAAATTGATGTAATGACCATTTTGGCAAAAATTACAGTTTCCAAACTTTCACACACACACTGCAGCACGTAAAACCGCAGAAAACACAGCTAAAACTGGTGTCAAACATTAGGCAGTCACATTACAGCCCATAACACTTTAACAGTATTCTTCTGTGTGGTAATCCATAAATCACTTCTTGTGGAGCTTCCAGAACACTGTATTATTTG
Organism: Littorina saxatilis; assembly: GCF_037325665.1. Lineage (NCBI taxonomy): Eukaryota > Metazoa > Mollusca > Gastropoda > Littorinimorpha > Littorinidae > Littorina > Littorina saxatilis. The sequence continues at coordinate 4,714,358 of NC_090261.1, read as the reverse complement.
AAAACATGTCTACGAGTTGATGTCTGACTTTCGGTCGCCATTTTGAATCTTCTAGATCGGAAAAAACTTCTAAAAATGTTTTTAACATGTGGTACTAACTTATCTGAACGGTCCATGGGAAAGAACTGTGTTTAAACACCTACAAGAAGTGGGACAGTGGTTACCTCCCATTTAGTTTTCACAAATGTCCTGAAAAATGCTGATGTAAATGCCACGTACCTAGTACGTGTATGGGCGTATGACAAACCAAACATGACCACGTATCTAGTATGTGCTGGGCAGTGAAGGGGTTAAGCGGCGTCCACTGTATTACAATTTACATAAATTTAGTTGCATTGTTATTCGTAAAATTAGTTTCTATCAAGCAGGAATAGTAATTTTAACGCAGATTGACTTTTGTGGGTAATCTCTCGTCTCGCTCTCGGTGATCACATTTGCCATTTTGTGTCATAGAGTATGCAGTCTGATTTTAGGGTTGAGATTTCAATCCACTATTTAAGCGAAATATAAACGACTGGAAGGATAAGCCAGTATCATCTCATTGAATTAAAGCTTAAAGGCATATGTACGCGCTCCCGTGTTTACAAAGTGTAGTTTGCCCATAATCGATGTCAAACGCACCATAAGACCATGTAATGACGATATGTCGCCATGCGCGGACCATATACATGCATTACAGCTTGTTTTAGAGTCTCAAAAACTTTGGATGTAAACAAAGACGCGGAGTTATTTCCCTTGCGTCAACGCTACCTCTGTTGGCAAATCTATAAATAGGACGATCCAGATCAAAATGAAAATTAACATATCTCAACATTGAAGGGGTCCTAGACCACAATATTTTGCAGGGAACTTAATTTAGCATGTCTCCAGCTGTTGGTAAAGCAATTAGCGTGTATAGTCATCGAGTACATATGGCTTTAACTTCAGTTGTGACTTTGCACAGAATCAGGCTTCCAGACTGCGGGGACCAGTTCAAAACTCCCTCTAAGGGGGGAACAGCATGGCCGCTGTCTGCTGGGAATCTCATGTCCCCCTGCACCCCTGAAAAACCAGCATTGGACGGTTCCATGAGCGTCATTAAACTGGTGAAAGCCAGTCTACTGGAAGTCACCCACAAGCCAGTCCTCCACCTCTTTGTTCGCCTCTACTCTGCATGTATTGATGGTAAGTTTGGGCTGGTTGTGGTACTGGTAGTGTTCTTGTTTCTTCTTCTCGTAGTCGCTGTTCTGAACTAACAACTGAAAAGATGGAAAGTTTAAGTAAACAAAATTATGCCCATGAAAAAGAACGAGGTTGCCTGCTAAGGCTATTGGCTTTAAGTGTATAAACTGAGTGTCAACACCATTGCTAGTGAGTTGTGGTGTTGCCATAAAACAGCTTTATTTTCGCTATGCTAACTTGGTTTTTCTGTCGCCAGAACTTGTGTCTATTTGGGACATGACGTGGTTATATATGCTAGGATTGTTCATTTTTGATGTTCTTACTTCTATTAATTCTTGTACCATCGACTGGTACCAGTACCACCACTAGTAGTAGTACTACTTCTACTGTTCTAGTCCCATCTGTTTATGTAGATGACAGTAAGTGGTTAATTGTTCTTGCATTATTTTCTGATTCTTGTGTTTACCAAAGTACCACTTATATTTTGTTTCCAGCTCACCTTTTCCCCAACCTGTCCATGGAGTTGTACTTCTTGGCACAGCTGCTGATAGCACAGACCAGTGAGGATGACCTGCCCCTGGAGCAGGAAAACCTCGCTGATGGTAAGCAGTGTTTGCTCAGAAGTATAGTGGAACCCCCCTTTTAAGACCCCCCCCCCCCCCCCAATTTAAGACTTCCTCCCTTGTAAGACCCTGTTTTCTCAAACTTTTTGTTCACAACCTCTGTAAATTTACCGCCATTTTAATTAAGACTTCCTCCTTTTTAAGACCTGATTTTCTCAGAATGTTCGAGGTCTTTACAGGGGGGTTCCACTGTAGCACATGTAAATGTTGAACTGGCTGTATTTATATCTGTAACAATTGTTTGTTTAGGTCATGATTTTTATGATCATCATGTAGTTGACAACTGTCTGTGCCTATTTTCAGTATTCTTTCTCTCTTGTTTTTCTTCACACTTTATTTTACCCATAAATGTATCCTAACAGTAATAGCAGGTGATCAGCGCTCTGTGGGGAGCCATGCATTTCTAGTACATTTTTTGGGCTTCTAGTGCATACAGTACGCGGGGATACAAAGTTTTGAGAGTACTGCTGATGAAAAAAGATGGACATGTACCGTTTTTATTTTCACCTCACACATTATACATATATATAATTGTATCCGTTGTCATAGATTTAAAAACACATGTGTCTGTATCACTGTTTACAAATGCTGTTTTGATGTTTCAGATATTGAGGACAGAAACTTCTTCCAGACAGTACACAATGTTGTCTACTTTGCTGTCTGTGTGTTGGAGAAACAGACAGAGTAAGTATCATGGTGATCTTTTAATGTTAATTGTTATATCAATTGATTGACTGACAAACCCAACTCGGTCAAATCATGTTTGCACATTGATGGAGTGACCATTTATCAAGACATAAATATCTCATTGATATGTGTAATAAACTTGTGCTTGCTGCAAAATTCGGTTTCAACAATATTAGTAGTGGCCACATTTCTCCGCTACCACGTCAAGTGCACAGTGGGGAAACGAAGGCAACTTGCTCATGTAAAAAAAAACCCTAACATGCAGTCAAAGTGGAGGGAGCGTATGCCAATGGGTTGTACATGTATTTGGAATAGTCATAAGTACCTAATAGCACAGGATAAATCTTGATTGTTGTGCAGAGTGATTAATGCACAGACATTTTGGGCTTGAGGTCCTTTAACAAGTTTAGTGTTTGACAATTGCTTGTTTTTAAGGTTGAATGAAGTGAAACTGAAAGTAACATCTGGCAGAGTGATTTTCTCTTCTGTTTAATTAAGATGAACTTTTATTTTAAGTGAATTACACATTTGTGTATACATGTTTGGTTTCTTTGCAGACTTCTCAAGCGGCTTGATCGTTCAACCCTGCGGCTTCTGTCAGAAAACGAGCGGGTTCGAGACTTTTGCCCTCAACTTCACCAGCAGATAAAAGTTGCCTTTGATAATGTGGAGGATCACAGTGTAAGTGTTGTTTCCTGGTTAGTTGTTACTGTCTGTGGGCAAAGGTTGTGTGTTTTAATACAGTGAAACCCCCTTTAAGACTCCCCAATGTAAGACTTCCTCCACCCCCCGCGGGTTAGGGGGAACAATTTACCCGATGCTCCCCAGCATGTCGTAAGAGGCAACTAACGGATTCTGTTTCTTCTTTTGCCCTTGTTAAGTGTTTCTTGTATAGAATATAGTCAATGGTTGTAAAAATTTTAGTCAAGCAGTATGTAAGAAATGTTAAGTCCTTTGTACTGGAAACTTGCATTCTCCCAGTAAGGTCATATATTGTACTACGTTGCAAGCCCCTGGAGCAATTTTTTGATTAGTGCTTTTGTGAACAAGAAACAATTGACAAGTGGCTCTATCCCATCTCCCCCCTTTGCCCGTCGCGACATAACCTTGAACGGTTGTAAACGACGTTCAACACCAAATAAAGAAAGAAAGACTTCCTCCCGTTGTAGACCATTGGTTCTTAGACTCTCTATTCATAACCACTGTACATTTAGCCCCCCCCCCCCCCCCCTTTAAAACTCCCCACTTAAATTACATATTCTTACCCAACTCACATAGATAGCAATACCTTCGTTTGGTTGCTAAGACATTGAAGCACTCTTACATGGGGAGATAACTCTAAAACAAAAACCACATGCCATATAAGGTATGGTCCGTAGTGGTTATCTCCCCTACCGGTGTACCGCGCATGCGCAGGATGTATACCGATGACACTCATTCCTTTTCCTTCAACACACGGCGCTGGACGTGTTTTGAAGTGCTCTGGCTTTTCTTTAGCCATTGGTCTTTACTTGTGTGAAGACCATCGAATCTCGGTAACGTTGTTTCATTGTTCTTCAGGAATTGGTGAGAGCTTTTATTTTTCTTATTCAGAGAATTTTCTTAGCGTATTTTAGCGTTTTGCATCTTGTTGTTGTTAGTTCATTTTTGATTCAAAATGGCTGACAAGCAGAAAGATAAAGAGAAAGTTCGGAGTTCTGCCAAGCAGGTTAGCTCTCCAGGGTCTCACTCAGGCAAAACTAAAGCTAAAGCGGCTACGGCCACAACTACTCGTAGCTCTCAGAAAAATTCTCTTAGTGAGAATTTGTCCATAGTGAGCGTTCTCAACCCGGAGACTCAAGAATCCTTTTTCGTTTCTATTGATGGCAAACCTACCTCAACTGACAAATCGGAGAAGGTTCAGGCTCCTGAAGCTGAGCAATCTTTGAGTAAAGCCGACTTACTGGCTATTTTGTCTTCTTTCAAGACAGAGGTTCATGACATGTTAGCGACGAAACGGTAGATAGCTTTGTCTGCTTCACTGCCCCTCCCGTCAGGAGTTGGAAATTCTAAGTCTCATGCGCGGGTTCGTTTAGAACCAGCTGCGACTGTTACGTCTGCTGACGTAGTTGCAGAACCAACAGTGGTGTTGGAATCGTCGTCAGGAACTCCTTTCGACAAATTTTTGTCTGATTTTCAGACAACAGCACCTCCTGGTCCTCTCGGCACTTACGTGTCGGCAGGAGGTGTTCTTGGCGAAGTACGCAAACCTGCGGCAACAGTTTCTGCTTTAGCGGAAGTGCATACCAGCCAAAAGGTTCATTCCTCATGTCAGCCTTATGCCGTGCGTGGGTACGGGTTGGGGTGTGAAGAGCATGTGTCCGCTACTTCCGGTAGTAGGACAACAGGATCTTCCGGTTGCCATTCTATGGGGCCGGTCGGTGCTGATGCTTACCAATCCACTGCTGGTTCCTCTTCCGCTTCTGCGGCTGCGGCTTCCGGTGGCAGGATGGTATTGCCTTCCGCCGCTAACACTTCTGTGTTGGTAGTTGGCACTCATCAGCCTTCGGCTTCCGGTTCCGCTACTGCGGTTTCCGCTGCTGTTACACAGGCTGCATCCACTTCCTCTCCCAGTGTTTCAGCTGGCAGGAGGCATGTGGATGGGGGATCCGTTCACGGAGTTCCGGCTTCAGGGAATTTTTCCCAATCTTTTCCGGTTTCGGCACATGTCGCCTCAACGGGATTGGTTTCCGGTTCTCATCCCTTAGATGAATGTTGGGATACTACTGAACAGGATGATGAGGATGTGGAAGGAGAAGCTTCTGAAGTAGATGGGGATGCACCTTTTCGACTTCCGACTAAGCTGCCATCTTTGTTGGCACTAAGCAGCAGAGGTTACTACGCACTATTTCCCTGAGGGGGTAGCGGTAGCATCTTCCTCTGCTGTTCCTCCACCATCAGCTTTTGCTGATTTTGCTCCGTCTCATGAGCAATCTGCGAACTACAAGTTTTTGGAGTCCCCTTTCGTGGCTTTTCAACTTGCAAAAGTTTTTTTAAACGATGCTTCTGCTCCACCTCTGCCTTTGTTGACAGCGCATGGGGAAGCTCCTGATTCGGCTTTGCCTTTGTTGACAGCGCATGGGGAAGTGCCTGATTCGGCTTTGCCTTTGTTGACAGCGCATAGGGAAGCGCCTGATTCGGCTTTGCCTTGGCTTGCGACTCCGGGACGTGTGGTTTATCACTCTTCTCTTCTTCTCTCCGTTGGGACCGGGTTTATTTGATAAACGTAAGTGGTCCCGCGTTGATGTCACTTGTCGATTCCGGATGCGGTGTGTGCCTCTTGGAATCGGGATGACAATTTAAAAAACCAGCACTGAGAAAGGGCAGGAACTGGATAGGTTGGGAGGCGTTTAAAACTATGTACAGGGGTTGAGGGATTAGGGGTTGCCCACTGGCGGCTGCAGGGGACTGCTACCGCGGAGACGTGAGCGGAACGACTCAAGGCACTCAGTGACCACCAACCGGAAGCTTCGTCTTGCTATCCCTAACAGCGCATGCGGAAGCGCCTGATTCGGCTTTGCCTTGGCTTGCAACTCAGGGACGTGTGGCTCATCACTCAGTGGCCACCAACCGGAAGCTTTGTCTTGCTAACTCTGAAGAGTGCTGTTTAAGTCTATCATACTTACCAATAGAGGAAGGGGAGCTAACCTACATGTTTTATCTTTGACAGGCTCCCATGAATTAAGCAATTCATTATTTGTTCCTTTTCCGCAGCTTCTTCTGGCAAGATTAAGCCGATTGTACTTGCAGGCTAGAACAACAACAGCAGGCACAAAAGACTGTTTCAACTATATCGTTTGGACAGATAACAAATAATACATCAACTTTGTGTGATAAAATGACTTAGAAATATTTACCTGCAGATCATTTTCCATTTCAAGTAGATAATCATTTCAATTTTGTGGAAAGCTGTTTCGTTATTCTATAGATTAACATTCAAGTTTCTTGAACAAAGGCACGATTCGGCTGTTTGGTATTTCTGTATTTATTTCTTCTACATTTTAAAGAATTGAATGCACAATTTTGTCATCATTTTACTGTGAGGGATAAAGGTTGATTAAGATTAGAATAGCTTACTTTCTTCAGCAGTAATATGAGATGAACACATATACACAGGCCTGAAAGGGGCGAGTAATTTACTTATGACGAGTATAAACATGTAACTGGCGAGTAGAAATGTTCATCTACTCGCCAAATGCGAGTAAAGTTGCTGAAACAAATTGTTGGTTTGGCTAGTAAAGTTTGCTCTGTGGTTAGTAAATTTTTCAGAATCACTAGCCAAAGGCGAGTGCACCATTTGTTGGACTTTCAGGGCTGATACATGTACAAAGTTTGTCACATATTTTGTGTTTCTTTATGTTACAGAACTCCAGCATCCACAACAACTCCATGGTAGAAACATCCTTTCAGTCAGTGTTGTGGAACAGGCGGAATTTTCCAGACGATAAAAGCTTTCATCTTTTCAAGAAACAGAGGTACGATTTTGCACATCGGTGGATCATCTCTGTGAACAGAAATACATATATTGCTTTTCCTTGCACAACAGAATGATAATTAATAACTTGTGAAGAATTAGATGTCTTTTAGGGGCTTACATCCATGAGAGGTGGCATAGGACAAATGTCCTGGACATTGCAAAAGTGATAGGACATTTGTCCTGAACAAAAATAAATCAATAGGAAATTTTTTTTCGCAACAAAACGTAAATTTCATTAAACTTGACTAGTATCTTGTCACAAAGGTAACAGAACAAATACAATAATTTTCTTGGCAAAATGGTAACATCAGTTTGTTCTTTGGGTCGGAGCTCAGTTTCAGGGGTACTAGCCGCTGATGAGGGCAGAGATTTGAAATACAAACGCTTCTGGCCTTTTTCTGGCACCAATTTTTGTTTCTGCGGCATGTTGCTTTTCCTGAGAGAAAAAACGCAAAAGGAGGCAACTGTCAAGAGGCTTGGAGCATTCAGAGTTGCGACTCTTGGAAGCTCTTCTCATTAAAAGCACAAAAAAGTCTCCCCAAGTTTTGTCTGCTTGGAGAGACACATCGCTTCGCAAAACATCGATACAATAGCAAATCAAACTACTGTAAAGTGCTGACAATGTCCGGATCAAATGAAAGCATAATTGGACAATGACCACTTTGCGACAAAAACAATGGGGCATTATGTCCTCTTGCATGAAAAATATATAGGACATTGGGAAAAAATATCCGTGTATGTACGGTGTCCGACGTACATGAGAGCCCCTGGTCTTTTAGGCTAATCACTCTGTGATTTTCAGAGATTTTTCAGGGGCAGATTTCAAATGAGCAGAAAACATTGCCAAGGAATAACAAGTACAGCAACCAAAAACTTCCAGGAATATTGTTTCATGTGTTCAAGTGTATTATACTCTTGCTTCATTGCTTCCATGTCTATTATTAGCTTTAACCTCCCCCCCCCCCCCCCCCTCCAAAAAAAGGGGGGAAAGGGGAGGAAAAAAGGTCTACACTAATTCATAAACTGACTGTATGCTGTGGACTATCAGATGTCAACTGTACTGTAACTTGTAAGTAACAGATCCAAAAACAAAGTGACTGCCAACGTTCCAATACAATCATTCATTCGCTCGGCTTCCTGGCGAGTGGGCGAAAACTGAATTCCATCAAGATAAGTTTATTGTGGTATTTGTTTGTCTGTCCACTTAAAAGACTGTTGGGTCCACATATTTGTGAATGTAACGTAATTTTGTCAATTTTGTCCAACAACTTACCTTTCTTGTTTTTTGATTTTGTAAGTCACAGACTTTGCTACAAGTTCTGATGAAGAATACTCCTTTCCTTTAGATTTTCTTTCATCGCAGTTTTCTAAATGATATTGATAACAATAACATTAACAATAATAATAACAGCACTTTATTGTCCATTAAAATGTTACATAAAAATGGAAAATTTTCTTCGGCACACCCTGCCTGCCTGTAAACGATTATAACAACAATTGGACAAAAGGACAACACACATAAAACATAAAACATAGGTTCACGTATGTAATAACAAGCACACCTATCATACTTCCAATAACACTGACCTAAAGTGTTGTCCGTGTCATCTTTAAATTGAATAAATTTACAGATAAAATCTAAATAAGGTCACACGTCTATTAAGACTATCACAATCAAATGTAATATTGCACTATGTAAATTTACCCTCTGATGTGTGTGTTGTTGGTACAGGGATACGTTTTTCTTCATCAAGAAGGAGTGGGAGCAGAAGAGAGGCTTGGCTGGCTGGAGTCTGGGCACTGCCTGTGATGAGAGGATACGAACCATGTTCCAAGTCAATGAACTTGCCACACATCTCTGTTTCGCTCAGCTTTTCGTCTCTCAGCTTATCATGGTATGAACTGACACTCAAATGCAGAAGTAACTTGACTTGATCAGTGGTTGAGGCCTGTGAGGGACTGTTAACTTTTTCAAAGGTTGCATCATATGACACAGTTGAAACATTGACTGTTTAGTTTGTAAAGACTTTATGCAAGGAAATGAAAGGTCTCCAGTCCATTTTCAAAAATAATGTTGACAAATGCTGGGGTAATGTTTGATTTTGTACTTTTGAAGTTTTACAAATATGAAGTTTGGCAAATATTCAGACGTTGTTTTTTTCTCAGAAAGATGAAGACATCGGTTTTGTTTCAAAATTAATGGTATTGTCTAGCCTTCTGCAAATTTCTTAGCTGTTTCATTGCATAAACACAAAAAAACCCGATTAGGGTATCTAGTTGGAACTGCCTCTGCATGATCAAGGGTTTCAGAGGGGGAAAAAATATTCAAAGCATTTGAAACCAGACCTGTGAATTGGCAAATTAGTGTTTTAAGCCAAGTAATTGCACATTTGCCTTCCTTAAAGGTCCTTGTCTACATTGTTATACCCAAATCGCCATTTGACCATTAAAGGTCCTTGTCTACATTGTTATACCCAAATCGCCATTTGACCATTAAAATGCAGAGTCTATTATCTACAAATATCAACAATACACCCCCTTTCGATCAGGAAAGATGAAGCCAGTGTAGCCGTTTGAAAATTCATTGTAGTATTCCAGCGTAGTACTCATAGTAGGATATCCTTATTTGGAAAATGCCAAGCGCAAAACTCCTCTCAAATCCCGTGCATTTTGTGCGTTTAAAAAAAATCGTGGACAACGCTCCAGTGTCAAACTGTTGCTGCACTTGTTTGGGCGTGGCTATAAGCATAGTGACATGAATTTGATTGGTCAGTATTTTTAGGCAAAGCACATGTTCTCAGCAAACAGAAAACAAAATATTGGAAGCGTGAGTCACGCTACCCAAAAATAAAATCTTTTTTTACATATATTTTTTTTTCTATAACTTTTTCCCCCATGGTTCATTCATCGTCTGACATAACTTTTTAGCAAAATCTAACCATACTGAGATTATTGAAAAAAAGCAAAAATGTAGGCGACCACCTTTAAAGCTCATGGGTGTTATTTTGAGATGTGCTGTAGGACGCTGATGTGTCTCTGTCTGTTCACAGAGCTGCAAGAATCAGGAGTTAATCAGCACAAAGTCCGACTACAAAGACATATCACAGCTGATCAGCCTGAAGACGGCAAATCCAGACAAATTCCAAAAGTGAGTTTACGTGTATACATTATTTCTGCCCTTCATTTTTGCTGTGGAAGATTTTGTTCTTCACTGTTGTCTTTCTTTACCAGTTGATACTTGTTTTCTTCCTTTTTGTCATGATTTTAACCTGTTTAATTTGTTTTTGTTTGAACTTTTTCTTCCTTTTTGTCATGATTTTAACATGTTTAATTTGTTTTTGTTTGAACTTTTTCTTTTTGAACTGCTCTATCAGAGTCCACTGAATTTGCTGTTCATTTCTTTGGTCTCTGTTGTTGACTTTCTTTGTGTGTGTGTGTGAAACAATAATGTTTCTATTACTTATTACCACTGTTTGTGTATGTGTGAAACAATAATGTTTCTCAGGTGTATGCATTTCTTTGTTTTTATTACTTATTACCACTATCATTTATTTTCTTCTTTGTTCGCCAGTGGTGATTATTGCGTTTGGGCGCATGAAGTCAAGTCTTCCACACATCTGTAATTAATTTTAGATTAAAGATAAACACAACAGAATTTAGAGCACTTGGTAAAGGTAGGAGTATTTCATTGCAATTGTAGTTTACATTGTAAAGTACAAACGCCAACTCCAAAACATAAGCATTAAAAAATATTAAAAACGTTAGAAACACAAAATTCATAAAATGAAAGAAAAACTGAATAGAAAAAGAAAGAAAAATAGTTCCAAAGGAGGGAAAAATAAACTGCACATTTTCTCTTTTGAGCAGACAGCACTGACTTTGGGCAAATAACTGACTTGGGTTACCAAACAATGGAAAGGGAATGCCAAAAGTAGACGTGAATTTTATGACTACTCAGCAACAAACAGTCACTCTTTGCGCTTGAGCTGTCGCATAAGTGCTGTGAAATAGCCATTCTCCCTTTCCAGGCATGCAATACAAAGAGCAGGGTAAAAGTAGGCCTCCTTGAATTGTCGACCTTTATGTTATCCACTTAATCTCATTTTGACCTACTTTGCCAGCAGGAGTGAGCGGCCTTTGTTGGCTCAGCCAACCAGCTTTGCCTTGAATCAATAAAGCTATTTTAGGCAACAGGATACTGCTGTGAAGGCCTGACATAGCTTGATCAGGGTTTTGTCTGTTTAGTGGATACAAACCAGGTTTAGGCTGGCTTTTGCTTTAATATTCATTGATCTGGAAATGCAAGAATGTAGAGTCATTTTGTTAGAGTTGGTCCCTATTAATTTTAATGGAAAGTGTGTTTACATGGCTGAGTAATAATGTGTTCTTTTGGATGCTAGGAGCCCACCAGAGAGATTTTAACTAGGGTTCTGAGTTGGGTGAGGTCTCCAAGCTATGTTCAGTATCGCTTCTCGGCCTTTTGGCTAAGATCAAAGTGTAGTATCTGTTCTTATCAGCTTAATATCTGATACGCCTCCTATATGGAGGCTTCGATATTAAACTGATTTTTGAACCTCGGCGAAGTGTCAGGGGCTTGCTCCACCTTCGCCACGGGTTGGCCTGGTATTGCAGTACCTCCAGGATCGGCCCACTCCCCACTGGGGAGAATAATCAAATCTAAAGTCAAGAAATCATAATAGCTTGTAAGAACAATGTTTTGTACCTCTTAGATTGCTTGCCACACATTCTACTGTTTTGCTTGTTTCCCGCAGCTTGTATTCACTTAATTCAGCCTGGGCCCTTGCCTGACATTTTTAAACTTAGAATCTCAAACAGAATGAGGCAGAGCGATGTTAAGATATCAAATAACCAATAATAATATCTATTACACATGTCGTATGCATTAAGAGCGATTACTTCCCTTTGGTTATTTGACATTTTTAGACTTGATGAAAGACCTTTTTTTTCCATCTGGAAACAAAAAAGTGTCATCAAATTTGGTGTTGTAGAAACAAAAGTTTTGAAATTAGAGACCAATGAAAGTTACAATAGGGAAAGCCTGTTTTACTTTCAAGTCTTTTTCTGGACTGGTAGATGGGAGTGAGGGTATTGTTGGAACAGAGGCCATGATGTAAATACCAAGTGTCACTGTGGAGAACTTAAGTAATCATCTGCATGTAATAATTGTTGTATGTGATCTCATGTGTACAAACAAAACAAATCAGCTCAGAACTGTAGAAGTTACCAGAAAGTTATTGTATCTTGTCTGTGATCTCATAGAAGTCAACAGTTATTGTATTTGTCTGTGATCTCATGTGTACAAAGTAAAATCAGCTAATAACTGTAAAAGTTACCAGTAAGTAATTGTATCTTGTTTTTGATCTCATTAACACAAAGTAAAATCATACATTGCTTGTTGCTGTGTGTCGGGTGTGTACAAAGTAAAGTCAGCTCAATTGTTCAGAATGAATCATTCATTGTTGCTATTGTGTGTCAGGCTACAGGAGCGCCTGATGAAGCCGGCCAGCTGTGGCGGTCCCTGCCCCACGGCCACCTTCCCTGGACACCAGCAGTTCTTCCACGACTTCATCCTCTGTGCCGACAGTCCCCATTTCTACCACCACGTGGCGGACATCTTGCTGTCGCGCATTCAGGAGGTCAGCTTTCTTCTTCTTCTTCTTCTTCTTCTTCTTTGTTCATGGGCTTGGACTCCCACGTTCACTCATGTTTTTAGCACGAGTGAATTTTTACGTGTATGACCGTTTTTACCCCGCCATTCAGGCAGCATACGCCGATTTCGGGGGAGGCGTGCTGGGTATTTTTGTGTTTCAATAACCCACCAAACTCTGACATGGATTACAGGATCTATTCTGTGCGCACTTGGTCTTTGGCTTGTGTGTACACACGAAGGGGGTTAAGTCACTAGCAGGTCTGCACATAAGTTGACCTGGGAGATCGGAAAAATCTCCACTCTTAACCCACCAGGCGGCAGCGACCGGGATTCGATATCACGACCTCCCGATTAGGAGGCCGATGTCTTACCACCACGCCACTGCGCCCGTCGGTCAGCTTTCATTATAGCCCGTCCTTAATTCAGCCCGAAGTGGACTTTGCGAAGACTTTGCGAAGTCTTTTCACCCAAAACTCTGTGCTAAAGCTCCGTGCGGCCAGCTTCGCGAAGAAAACTTTGCGTAGTCGACTTGGCCCAGTTAAGGACAGGCTTCACAGTTTGACAACTTGGCCTTGTTTTTTTGTTTGTTCTGTAGCATCAGCTGTAGAGTGTAGTTCTTACAAAAACAGTCATAAAAAGGAGAAGAAGAAATAAATGATTAACTTTAAACTGAAAAGATGATGATGAATTGGAAGCAATATGTCACATACTTTCAAATATATCTAGATTTGAATGATCACAAAATTAATCTGGGAAAGGAAAGTAGAGAAAATAAAGGTGCAGAATGAACATTGTCTACATGTATTGTCTAGACATGGACTCTCTTATTTGTCCCAATTATGAAAGAGGAGGTAAGTCGTTCTAAACTGGAAGAATGCAAACATTACAGTGTGATTTTTGGACTTATTCAGCAATATTTTACCCCAAAAATAAAGCACTTCCTCAAGCAGACAATATCCTCTTAAAATAGAGTTAACACCCATTTGGTCTTTATCATCGTTAAATGTTACCACTTTAATAAGTGATCTTTTTGTACATTGTACATTAATACGATGTATCCTTGTTTGCAGTTGAACCAGATGGATTTTAACAATCAGGCACCAAGGGGAACCAACAGTGAAGTGGCTGACAAAGACCCACAATTGTCACACGAAGAGCAAGAGGTAGGTGGTGGTCTGGGAGAATCGGAAGACACAGAATCATGATACGAGAAGCAGTCTGTAATACTTTGAGATTTAATCACATATTCTTACTCCAATTCTTATGAATGCATTGACTCTAGTCCCACATGCTAGATGTCGAAAAAACCTCTCAAATTACCTGCCCTTAGTAGGGTGGTAACCAAGCTAAAAGCGACGCCATAGCCGTTGCTATGGCCTGACCTTGCTCGGTTACCCATAACACCCTGCGCACCACGTGAGCACCCGCATCCGTAATAATCATTCTCGACTTTCGACAACACACGGTGGACGTGTCCGAATTTCGCTCTCACTTTTGGCCTTCACATGCCTGCTCGTCCTTGAGACTAGCCGGTTCTTGGGGGTCTACCTGTCCGTCTACCTTTTGGTGAGATCTTTCCTGTTTATGTTTGGTATAAATGTTGATAGCTTTGTGTTGAACACGCACGCAGAAGTTTTTTGTTCTGGGTGACTGTTTTTCGCCGGTCTTAAAATGGCCGACAACAAAGCTAAACTTGGCGCGAGACTGGAAGGTGACAAGGCTCTTAGCCTGGTTTAGAAAACTATTCCTAAGAGTAGCCTAAGAACTTTGATTTGCCTATTATGCGGGTCGTAGATCCGTCAAACAGCACTTCTTTTTATGTTCCTATCCCTCCGAGGGCGGGTTCAGTTCTTTCACAGCTCGCTTCCCCTGTTGGGGTTAATCAACCTTTAGGCTCCTTATAGACTTTTTGTTGGATCGTCATCGGTGCGACTGATGGGGGGGGGGGGGGGGGGGGTGGCCGTGTGGCTATTCTTTCCCCTTTCTCTGAGTAAGAGGAATCAGTCAATGTCCTCCTTTTGGGGGGACTTAACGATGTTTTGGTCTGTATTCTCAGCTGTTTCAGGCGCGATCGGCGGTTCCCGCCCTCCCGTTCGTCAGCTTCGCACTGTGGTCAAGTGCAAATGGCCTGTTCGGTTCAGCCCGTTTTTTGCCTCTGGTGGCTCTGGGCTGTTCGCGAGCACCCCTTCCTTTTAGGAGGGGGGGCCTGCTCCCTGCCTGTGTCTAACCACTCTGATTACCGCCGGTACTTCACAGTGTGTTACGCAGCCCCCCGCTAATGGGGGGGGATAGGGGGGGCGCTCCTGCATCGCACCGTCGCCTGGTGCAAACTGCCAGTTCGGTTCAGTCCTTTCTGCCACTGGTAGACTGGGTTGTTCGCGAGCACTCTCTCCTTTGGGAGAGGGGGCCAGCTCCCCGCCTGCTTTGGCCGCTCGGCTTGCTTTAAAAACAGCACTGCTGGGTCGGTCATGCAGCCCCCTTACCGTGAGGAAGGGGGAGTGGGGGGGCACGGTAAGTCACGGCCTGGGCTTGTCCCACTCTGCCCTTTGCGGGCAGGGGGCCGTGTTAGCTTCCCACCCTTTCCCGCCCCCCGGGCGCGTTCGGGTGGCGGCTTTCCAGGCTACGTTACATACCCCTTCTCTGCTCCATTTGGGGCAGGGTGGAGGGGGTATCAGTGGCTCACCCTTTCCCGCCCACTGGGCAGGATCGGGTGGGGGCTGGAGTAGCGTTCCACCCTTTCCCTCCCTCTGGGTTGGACTGTCTTCACAGTCTGTGCCTCTATTGTCCTGGCCCGACAATCGTTCTCCTCCCCTATCGGGGTGGGTGGGCGGTGGGCTATAGGACTACGGCAGGTGGACGGCGGGGGGTCGACCGTTGCTCGGTTCGTCTCTCTCCGTCGCTCTTACTGCTGTGGCGAGCCATCCCCCTCCCTATCTGGGGCATGGCGTGGCTCAGGCCTTTCTTCACAGCGGGGGTGCTATGTACGGCTTCCAGGCTACGTTACATACTCCTTCTCGGCCCCATTTGGGACAGGTGGCTGTGTTAGCTGCCCGCGCTTGTCGCGGGTCCACCCTTTCCCTCCCTCTGGGTTGGACGGGGTGAGCGCTGTTAGACTGTCTTCACAGTCTGTGCCTCTATTGTCCTGGCCTGACAATCGTTCTCCTCCCCTATCGGGGTGGGTGAGCGGTGGGCTATAGGAATACGGCAGGTGGACGGAGGGGTGTCGGCCGTTTTTCGGTTCGTCTCTTTCCGTCGCTCTTACTGCTGTGAAGAGCCACTCCCCTCCCCATCCGGGGCATGGCGTGGCTCAGGCCTTTCTACACAGCGGGGGTGCTATGTACGGCTTTCCAGGCTACGTTACATACTCCTTCTCTGCTCCATTTGGGACAGGTGCTGTGTTAGCTGCCTGCGCTTGTCGCGGGTAGCGGTCGCGAAACAATGAGCTTGACTCTCTTTTGTTCTCGGCAGGGTGTCTCGCACAGTGGTCAGGGAACAATGAGCTTTGCTCTGTTTTGTTCTCTGCACGG
Organism: Littorina saxatilis; assembly: GCF_037325665.1. Classification (NCBI taxonomy): domain Eukaryota; kingdom Metazoa; phylum Mollusca; class Gastropoda; order Littorinimorpha; family Littorinidae; genus Littorina; species Littorina saxatilis. The sequence goes on along the minus strand of NC_090261.1, from coordinate 4,698,173 downwards.
GCTGTGCCGGCTGTCCACCTGGGACAGGCGGAGACAGAACATACTCTTTCTCTCCAGTCTCCCATTCTTTGTATTCACAAGGGTCTGCGGGGACTCGGCTATAGTATCGCCTGGCCAGTGGTCATTGTCCTTAGCCAGCATAGGTCACCCCCCCCCCCCCTCCTAGGGGTGGGTGAGTGATAGGGCTACTTGACTTCGGCAGGTGGACGAGCGAGGATCGGCCGTTTACGGCCGTTTCTCTGTTTCAGTCCATACCCCCTCTAGGGGTTACGGCTGTGCTGGACCGCCCCCCTCCCCACTTGGGGTGAGTTGTGGTTCAAACCAGGTAGTCTGGTTCTTAGCACTGGGATGCTTCTCTCGCACAGCGGGTGGGGTAAGACGCGCCGGGCCCGGCTTTGTCTTGTTTCTCCACTCTCTCTCCTTCTCGGCAGAGATCTGTGCCAGTTACCAACCCCTCTTCCCCCCACCTCTTGTTCAGGTGAGCGGTTTTGGGTTGGCAGTCAGAGACTGATCACGCTTTTCATCCACACTCTTGGCGGTGTTATCGGCAGGAGGATTTAGTGCGCGACCTCCCTGGTCTCCCCTCCTTTTGTGTTTTACACAACTGGTGGTTAGCTTCGGACTCCTTGTTTGAGGAGGGGGAGTGTATAGGGTTGCCTACTGGTTGTAGGCTTCCCATACATAGAGCGGCTGCTGTTGCAGTTTACTTTGTCCCGGATAGGTTGGGGGTGTCTCTCTTCCTTCCTCTTCCGGGATGGCTTTGGGTTTTCACAGGCTTTCTCGCAATTTGTTTCATTTGCTGAGTCTGCGGTGATTGCCTACCACATGCCACATTTTTTGGCTTGATCCGCACCTTAGGATAGTGGTCTTCAGCCTTCACCTTTCCCGCTGCTTCATACGCAGGGGACTGCTGGCTTCGGGGTTTCAGGCTGCTTCGTCCTCACTTTTAGTGCGGAAGAAGATAGCAGGGAATTTTCAGGCTCAGGGTCTGATCCGGACTTTTTTATTGCCAGGGGCTAGTTTCTGGCTTCGCTGACAGACCACAGGGAACATGGAGTTTTCATGATGTTACTCCTCCCTCTCCTCTCTGGAGGAGCTGGGATGGCATGGTTTGGAGTTTTCTGCTTTGGCTGAGACTCTCTTCTGTGCTTTCTTATGGGCAATCTTATCCTCCCTGAACGCTCTTTTGGGTTAGGGAGGGTGCCTTGGATAAGGCTTTAGCCAGGCTGCTTGCAGCTTGGGCTAGGGTCGTCACTGAGCGGAGGAGTTTCTCGGTGACGTTTTAGGCCCACACTGTTTTTTGCTCGGTGTGATCTCCTTCTTTTACAAGGGGTTTGATTTCACGCTGGTTGCAGGAAGCAAGGGTCAGGCTTTTTCGGGGGTTGTTAAAACCCACTCAATAGCTGGAATCTTTCCCTTCCTTCTTGGGTCTCTGGCAGCGCGTTTATGCGCTCCCGGTTACAAAAGGGGTTTTGGTTCAGTGTCTCCTCCCTCTCTGCGAGAGGTGGGTCGGCATGGGCTAGAGCTTTCAGCTTTGGCTGAGATTTTCCTCGGGCTCTCACATGAGCTTTCCTTCTGCGTTTCTGCACATAGGAAAGGGCTCGGTTTCTGGGGGTGTTGGTCTCTGGACTATCTCGGGGGCTGGTTGAGCTTTTTCAAGGTCAATCAGCTTGTCAGCTGCACTTTCTTTTGGTGTTGAACCAGGCTTTTTGCCTGGTGCTCTCAGTAACCAGGCAAAATTCCGAGCTGTCCTTATCCCAGGTTTTTTACCTGGGCATGCTGTTCGACTTTGTCTCTTGGAAGGTTTGTTCTTCACACAAGAGAGAATAGGGAGGCTTTAAGCTCTTTTCAGTGCCAGACTGGCACGAGAGCAGGCCTCTGCGGGGTCTTTAGACCCGATCTTCGGTCGGACGGTATCGATAGCTATGCTGGCCCTCTAGTCTTTCCTCAAGTTTTTTGGGGGGTTCGGCCTCACAGGTCAGGGACATGAGGGTCCTCCTCCAGAGTGGGTTCCTCCACGTGGGAAGGTGGCTGGAATCCTTTTGGATCGCTCAGGGGACTTTTTTCCCTAGCTTTGTTTCCCCCTGGACTTAGACCGCTTTATGGATGCCTGCACTGGCAATTGCAGTCTTGAGGCTGTGATGTAGACGCAACTCCCTAGGCTTCTCTTTTGCCTGAGGTTAGGAGCAGTAGCTCTTAGTCTACTAGCCTTGCCTTTTTGGCTATTTACAGGCATGTCCTGTTGCATTCGGGCAATTCTTCTGTTGCTTCTTATGTGAACTAGCTGGGGTGAGCAAGTTCTCGCTCCCTGTCAGACAGAGTATAGGGGATTCTGATTGGGTTTTCACACTAAATCATTTTCTCAGTGGAATTTCTCCCCGGCCAGCTCTGCGATCTGGCCGACTCGCTCAACAGGTCCTTTCAGGGCTTGCACAGGGGTTGGCCCATCTGTTTACGGGTCTGGAGGCGTGCTGTTTGTGTTTTAGATCATGGGTTCTGACTCTGGTCTTTGGGCACGAAGCATATATTTCCTCCACTTTATCTGTGTATGCTCCTTTTTTGGCCTCCTTGGCCAATTGGGGATTTAGAGCGGGGGTGCAACTCCTTAGCGCCCCTCTCTCAAGCCAGGTGGTTTTTCACCTCTGTTTCAGTTTTTGGCTTTGGGCAGCTGGGCCTCTTCTTTGAGGTTCCGGCGTCTCGGCTATCTCAGCTGTTTTGAAACAAATAGGCCTCTCTTCTGTTGCTCATGGCTTTCTTGTTGGCATGATCAAAGGACCTTGTTTTACGAGGTTTAGAGGCTCCCACTTGTTAGCGCGTGGGACTTTGTTCTACTTACTCTGGGCCTCAGCCCTATAGGGCAGTGAGGCGCATGCGTTTTTGGGGTTTGCCAGAGGATGTAGCCTTAGGGCTTTTGGTTCCGTTTGTTCACGGTTTTTGGCCAGGTTTTTGGGGTTTCAGAAACCTGGTCAATATCCTCTGGTGTTTGATTCCCTCCTCTTGGGAGGATTCTCGCTCCGGGAGATTCGGATTTTCTAACTGTCTGGTTAGACTTTTTTAATCCCTTTTTTGACGTTACTGTCTTTTGGAACCACGAGCTTTATCTCAGGTTCTTATTTCTTTACATTGGAGCGAAAGAGACATTGCTTCTTGTGCTTGCCCTTGAGTAGCTGTAAGATTCTGTGATGGCTTATATAAATTCTGGAGGATGTAATTTTGGTGCTATAAAGAACCGACGCGCTCACAAAACAAAACGAACACTAGAATTGGAAAATTAATTAAAGTTTATTGAATACTTGTCGATGTCATGGTAATCCGGAATCAGCTCATAATATCAATATATAAAAGGCTAAACATAAATCTATGGAGAGGCTAAGTAACCTATATAGGAGCGTGGCGGAAAAAACTAATCTAAGTTTAGAAAGCGAATTAAAGCTAAAATGTGAAGTAGAAAGAACTAGCTTAGTGAGAGTGCAGAACAGTAGAGTGTGAAGCGTGGAGCATGGAGCGCGGAGCGGTGAGCGAGAAGCGCGGAGCGGTGAGCGAGAAGCGCGGAGCGTGGTGCGAGAAGCGCGGAGCGGTGGAAACTTTGACAGCATCAACAATCTAAAACAGACTCAAGGCGAGCAACTGAACCTGAACTACAAAATAAACTTAAAACAAAACTGAAGGCTGGCAGAAAACACTGGGCCCCGGAACAGAGCAAAAAAATCTATCTATCCTAAAACATCTTGTTCCGTGAACGGCTTCCCAGTAAGTGACGACCAATACAGGCTATCCACCACAGAGGTGAACTAAAAATACTGCGCGTTACTACAATATTACTGTTGCAAAACATGCGTCCCGTGCTCTCCGGGGAAAAACTCCATAGGCTGTCCAGCGTGAGCCATACAGGCACATGAAATTAATATCAGAAAAACGCCGGCCACACTACCTTGTTTATAAATTAGTTCGTTACAATATTTAACGTCATTAAAACAAAACAAAGTTCGTACCAGGACGCTCATACTTAAAAAAGAAAACTAGAGGATAAAGAGCGAGCTAGACCCGCACGCGAACCTACAGAGGTGGCTGCAAAATGGGAACAAATAGGGACAAAAGTGAAATAAGATAATAAAAATGAAAGAACAAAAAGGGGAAGCCACCACCACGGAAAGTCGCATGCGAGTCAAGCTAAAAGCATGACTAAAAAACACAAGCAAAACAAAAAGAATCTAAATACACAGAAGGCTCCTTAGCAGGGGCATTCACATTCCCCCCTCGAAGACATCTTAGTCTTTACAAAAGTCAACATAAAAAATCAACAAAATCATCGAATACAGGCGTGGTTCAAAAACAAAATCCGAAACATTACAGAATCCTTTTGGCATTATCCAAAACGTAGCTGTTCGAAACGCACTCTCATACGTGGTTCAAAATACAAAAAATCCGAAACGTTACAGAATCCTTTCGGCATTATCCAAAACGTAGCTGTTCGAAACGCACTCTCATGAGTCTCAATCTAAAAATCACACGTGTTCTTTCAACAAATGTAACATCATATTTCGTCAGTCCGTCACTGTCAACATATCGTGTCAACATTATTCTTACACCTTTACATAACCCGCAACTCAGTATGAAAGACTGTAGTCGCAACCTACAAAATACAAAGAAAAACATCTTCAGTCGTCTTAAACATAAGCACAGGCATCCGCACGCGGGAAGGACTAAACAAACCGATTCATTAAGCGCTTGCCTCTGTCAAGAGCTTTCGTTCCAAAATGCGGAACCAAAAACATATATACAAATGGAGAGAAACCACAAAGTCACAAAAAATATTTGCATTAAGACGAAATTTTCTCCCCAAATCAAAACAGCGCCACCTGTCAAAAAAGGCGAACGGATTACGTCAGACCAAACATGCACAAACGGTCTGTCGAAAACAGTAAACAGTTCACTGGGAAAGTCATTGAGTGTCCGGGTCTGCCTTCACCAGCACGGTCAGCTTAGAGATGGGGCGCCAGTAGTAGAAAGTGGAATGGCTCGTCTTCGAGGTGACCTTGACAGTCTTGAGCTTGCAGGTTCGCACGAGTCCATCGTCGCTGGGGCGAACCTCCGTCACGAGTCCAAGAGGCCAATCTGCTCTGCATACGGCTTCGTCACGTAGCACGACGACATCTCCGACAGCAACGTTTCGTTGGGGAAGGAGCCACTTTCTTCTTCGTTGTGGTCTTCTTCGTTGTGGTCTTCTTTGTACTAGTCTTCTTTGTACTGGTCTTCTTCGTCGTGGTCTTCTTCGTCGTTGTCTTCTTCGTTGTGGTCTTCTTCGTACTGGTCTTCTTCGTAGTGGTCTTCTTCGTTGTGGTCTTCTTCGTAGTGGTCTTCTCAAAATCCTTTCCATGGCATGGAGGGGGTCGGAGATGCTGGGTTCGGCGAGTGTCGTGCGGTATACGAAAGTGACTGATTCACCTTCGTACTCGCTGGGACAATACTGTTCTGTTAGAGACACGTGCATCACGTCATGGACAGACTGTTTTGGCGACACTTGTCCCAGTATGGTCCAACCCAACGGTGTGAGAACGGCGTATGGGTCTCCCTTGATGACTCTCTCTGGCATGAATAGCTCTGCATGATCGTAGCCAATCAACAACCCGGGAGTGCAGCCTTCGAGCAACGGGGGAATCTCGCTGGCAATATGACTCAAATGCTTGATGTTACGAGCGGTCTCTGATGTTGGTATGTTCTCAGTGTCATTGGTGAGATGGTCCGTCGTGTAGAGCGTTTTCAGGTTGTGGGAAACATTGGAGTTGAGGGCCTTGACACACAATCCGGTCACTCTCTGACATTCGATATGAGTGTTCTGAGAAGTCATAGTGTTCAGCCTCAATGACGCTGGCTCGGAATGAGTGTTCAGCTTGTCACTCAAAGATTCAGTAACGAAGGAGATGCAAGACATGGTGTCAAGCAGCGCGTATGTCGTATGCTCTACCGTGGGATTCTCTTTCGTCGAAACTCTGACCGGAACAATCATGGTAGCTCTGACTGGTCTGTCTGACTTGTTGGTCGTCGCGAATGCTGATCCAGAGGCAGAAACACGGGCATCTTGACTGATACAGACAAACCTTGAAGAATCTGGCGGTCCCCGGGCATTCCGTTGCTGATTGGGCATCTTCTTCCTGTAGCTGGGCGCTCCATGCAGCATAGTGAGATGTGGGCCTTGGCACTTGTCGCATATCGCCCTGGTAGTGCAGTCTACACTTCTATGGTCAGTCTTTCTGGCACAGGAAAAGCACAAGGACGCTTCGTACATGAAGTGTTTCCTGTCCTCAACGGGAATCTCATCGAACCTCTGGCATCTGAGTAGAGGATGAGAAGAAGAGCTGGTCGGAAAACGAACGGTACAAAAGGGACAGACTTCGTCGCAGTTCGTACTCAGGACAGTTTTAGCGTGGTGCTGACATCTGTCACACTCTTGACATGCAGATGTAGTAGAACAATCCGTACTGTACGATGTTTTCTTGGGGACTGCTGAACTGGCGGTCTGTGAGGTGGAAGAGGCGGCAGATTTGCTGGAGGAAAAAAGGGGCTCGCAAAGGATGTCTGCCTCTGTCTTGATGAAAGCTGACAACTCCTCAAAGGTAGGGTAGCGTTTCTTCTCGTTCTTGGTCTTGTTTACTTTCCGCACCCAGTTTCTCACCAACCAATCTGGAAGCTTGCTCATGAGTGTCTTGTGATAGGCTTGGTCTTCCAGATTCTGTAGCTGGCCTATCACTCGGCTCGCCACAAGGCATTGTCCAAGAAAGTCCGAGAAGGCGCGGAGGGCTTGTCCATCTTTGGATTTGATTGCCGGCCATGCATCTAGTTTTTCTCGGAAGGCTCTGGCAACGACGAAAGAACTGCCGAACCTTTCCTCCAACGTCTGAAGGGCCTGCTGATAGGCCTGGGCATCCCTGATCAGAAAGAGTCCCTTGACCGCATCCTTCGCCGGACCGTCCAAGTACTTCTCCAAGTAGAGGAGCTTTTCCTCTGCAGAAACGCCCTGCCGCTCAATCAAAAGAGTGAATGAGGACCTCCAGAGAGGGTACGTCAAAGGATCTCCTGAAAACGTAGTGGGCTCCTGCGTCGGTAACCTGTTGATCAGGAGAGCCTCAGCTAGAGTACGAGCTAGGGCAGAACCCTCGGAGAGCGCTGGCTGGCCTTGCATCTGAGGAAGGTATGCATCTTGCCCGTAGTAGACGTCTGAAGGGCTCGTGACCGGAGCCTCTTGAAAACCATGCTGTGTGTAGTCAGTGTCAGGAGCAAAGCTTGCAGCGTGGTCATATTGCTGCGTTTGCATGGGAGGATGCATGACAGAAGGCCCATATGCAAAGCTTGGCACATAGGTCGGAGACTCTCGGGAGGTCATGGCAGGAAAAGGACCAGGGAAAGGCCCGGGAAAAGGTCTCGCTGATGGATTGAGGGATTTGTGAGGGAAACGGGAAGGCGCGTAGATCTGGCGAGGACGATCTTCGTGGCTTGGAATCTCAGCTTTGACAAACTGAGGCCGAAAGGAGGTCGCGAATTGGCCTCCGACTCTTGTCGTCATCGTGGTGGCTGTAGTCATCGTCGTAGTGGTAGGAGCCGTGGCTGTGACCGCTGCTGGAAGTGGGTGAGAAGCGGAGACAGGTTGGGCAAGGGTCCTGGAGATGCCTCGAAGAGTGTCGCGGATATCCTCGGCGGCCGACTGGAGATGCGAAGGGGCATAAGCCCTGACCTCCGTGGGCTGCTGAAGTGGCGGGAGTCCAGGCTTGGCTGCCGCAGGCTGATGTTGCCCAGAGACGAGGGTGTTGGCTGCCGGCTGGTGACGCGGGCGGGCGTAGGTGTCGGCTGTCGCAGGCTTATATGTATCTTGTGTGTGCTGTGTGTGCCTATCATACCCTACCGCCACATCTCCTATGCTCTCTATGTGTGTACCTACATGCAGGGTGCTGTGAGTACCTAGGTACCTATCAATGGGGCTGTCACGAGGTAGTTGGGGCATGAATCTTTCTCTAGCCCTTTGCTGGTCTTCTATGTCAGTTTTAATGATCTTAAAAACTTCATGCTCTTCCTGCATCTTGCCTTCTCTCTCCACCCTCTCAAGTGCAGTCTTAACTTCCTTTTCTTTTTTCTTCAAAGCTAACCTTTCATCTTGAGCTTCTCTCTCTAAACGAGCACACTCTCTTTCCAACTCTCTTTCCATCTCTGTTCTCTGTCTTCTTCTCAGCCGCCAAAGCTTTAGACCTAGAAGCCTTCTCCTCTAAAAGCAAAAGAGTTTCTTCTTGTCTGGCCCTTTCATCTGCGACCATTTGCTGGGACCTAAATCTTGCTGCGCTAACCGCCAAAGAAGCATCTAGAGAAACCTCTCTAGCACCTCCAGAAGCGACTGTGGAAGTCAAGTCCGAGCTGGAGGCGTACGGGTCTAACTTGGGAAAGAGTCTGTGATATTGTTCTTTGAGCGTCTCCGTTTGCATGTGCATATCGCTCAGATCCTCTTCTATAGCTACATCACTTTCAGCCACTTGACAAAGCCTCGAGTTCGCTACATTCAGCTCATCTAGGCGCTCACAGAGGGTTATTTTATGAGCTTTAAGGACTCTCCTTTTGTCTGGTGTTTCCCTAAAAGCTGTGCACAACTCGCTGATCATAATCTTATGAGCTCGGCTCATGGCCCAGTACTTGTCTGACAGTTCCCTAACCTCAGCATTAAGTCTAGCCCTAACAATGGCGGGGCCTCTTTCTTCTCTACTTCGTTGAGCGAGATGCTCTGCACTTGCAGCCTGTTGGGAGGGCTCAGTTCCTAAACCTTCCTGTGTAGGAGAATGTTCAGCTTGAGAGGGAAAGTTGTGTAGATTCAAAGTGTCTTGGGTCTGAGAGGGTTCAACTAGAGGCTCGCTCTGAGCGCCATCATGGTCGCCTTCATTCTTACGACTATCAGTGTCCGAAGCAAAATGTTCATCCCTTTCTAACTTCAAAGTGTAAGGGGATAGCTCGGCACTCTCATGAGAAGGTAATTTCTCATCCATACTTTAAGTCAAGTGAAAACGTAGAGGTTAACAAAGACTTGCGAAATATAGAGAAACAAAATTCAAAACGGCACACCTCGGGTCACTCACTAGAGGGGAAGAAAATACGAAATACGAAGTGTGCAATGCTATGGTCAACAAACCTAAAAATAATGCCTAAGTTGCTCTGCTCTGGGCCCGACAAAAATAAATTAAAATATTGTTCGCTAGATACGAAACACAGTTCCTTTAAGACAAAAGGTTCATGATCTCTTCACAAGATTCGTAAGGATAAGAAGTTCAAAAGTCAGTGGCCCTAAACACAGGCCTACAAAAGTTCATAAAGTTCTTTGTCGAAAACAATCCAAAATGTTCCAAAAAATATCAGAGTTTCCACTGTGCTTGCCCTTGAGTAGCTGTAAGATTCTGTGATGGCTTATATAAATTCTGGAGGATGTAATTTTGGTGCTATAAAGAACCGACGCGCTCACAAAACAAAACGAACACTAGAATTGGAAAATTAATTAAAGTTTATTGAATACTTGTCGATGTCATGGTAATCCGGAATCAGCTCATAATATCAATATATAAAAGGCTAAACATAAATCTATGGAGAGGCTAAGTAACCTATATAGGAGCGTGGCGGAAAAAACTAATCTAAGTTTAGAAAGCGAATTAAAGCTAAAATGTGAAGTAGAAAGAACTAGCTTAGTGAGAGTGCAGAACAGTAGAGTGTGAAGCGTGGAGCATGGAGCGAGAAGCGCGGAGCGGTGAGCGAGAAGCGCGGAGCGGTGAGCGAGAAGCGCGGAGCGTGGTGCGAGAAGCGCGGAGCGGTGGAAACTTTGACAGCATCAATAATCTAAAACAGACTCAAGGCGAGCAACTGAACCTGAACTACAAAATAAACTTAAAACAAAACTGAAGGCTGGCAGAAAACACTGGGCCCCGGAACAGAGCAAAAAAATCTATCTATCCTAAAACATCTTGTTCCGTGAACGGCTTCCCAGTAAGTGACGACCAATACAGGCTATCCACCACAGAGGTGAACTAAAAATACTGCGCGTTACTACAATATTACTGTTGCAAAACATGCGTCCCGTGCTCTCCGGGGAAAAACTCCATAGGCTGTCCAGCGTGAGCCATACAGGCACATGAAATTAATATCAGAAAAACGCCGGCCACACTACCTTGTTTATAAATTAGTTCGTTACAATATTTAACGTCATTAAAACAAAACAAAGTTCGTACCAGGACGCTCATACTTAAAAAAGAAAACTAGAGGATAAAGAGCGAGCTAGACCCGCACGCGAACCTACAGAGGTGGCTGCAAAATGGGAACAAATAGGGACAAAAGTGAAATAAGATAATAAAAATGAAAGAACAAAAAGGGGAAGCCACCACCACGGAAAGTCGCATGCGAGTCAAGCTAAAAGCATGACTAAAAAACACAAGCAAAACAAAAAGAATCTAAATACACAGAAGGCTCCGTAGCAGGGGCATTCACACTTCTTTTATTGCCGTGTTGCGTTCTGGTCGCCTAGACGAAGCTTTGCAAACGGCTTACTGGAGATCAGATGATGTGTTCATCGGTTTCTATCCTCGGGATTTCTCCTGCACGCGGCTAGATGGCTCCAGTTCATTGCTGGTTTTAGTTGCTGCAGGGCAGGTTCTTACAAGGACATAAGTAGGTTCCCTCCACCTTTAGGGGGAATCTGCATTCATAAGAATTGGAGTAAGAATATGTGATTAAATCGAAAATTTTTAATTAAATTTTGATTTAATATAATATACTTACCCAATTCTTATAGTTAATACCCTCCCATCCGTCCCCGCTGGATTATGTCCTTGGGGTGTTTGTTTGATTAATAGTCTCGAATGATTATTACGGATGCGGGCGCTCACGTGGTGCGCAGGGTGTTATGGGTAACCGAGCAAGGTCAGGCCATAGCAACGGCTATGGCGTCGCTTTTAGCTTGGTTACCACCCTACTAAGGGCAGGTAATTTGAGAGGTTTTTTCGACATCTAGCATGTGGGACTAAAGTCAATGCATTCATAAGAATTGGGTAAGTATATTATATTATATAAAAATTTTCGATTTTAGTTTGTGTTTGCCACAAGTAAAAGACTGGGTAACTGTTATCTGATTAAAAATATGTAGAAGTGGAAGGTGCATTTAGCTGTAACTGTGTACGTGAACTGTGGATACTTCACAGCTAAAAGCAATGAAATCAGCTGCTTGATTCAGTACATTGTAGATCTGCATATTGTTTTTTTTTTTTTTTGGGGGGGGGGGGTGTTTCGAAGATTTGTACCAATGATGCTTACACACACAAAAACCCAGACATGCAAACAAGTAATCTGATTTTCATCACTTGCGATGCTTTTCACTTTTTGGTTTAAAAAGTGCATACCTAAAGTCTTCTTTGAAGGGTGAGGGGGGGGGGTGGGAGTGATGGGGGATACAGGTAGTGTAGTACAAATCTGTTAATGTATCTGAAGGGAAGAGTCATGAATTGTAAGCTGTATTTGACGGGCGCAGTGGCCTAGCGAAGAAGACATCGGCCTCCGAATTGGAAGGTCGTGAGGTCAAATCCCGGCCGCTGCCGTCTGGTTGGTTAAGGCTGAAGATTTTTCTGATCTCCGAGGTCAACTTATGTGTAGACCTGCTTGTGCCTTATCCCTCTTCGTGTGAACACACAAGCACAAGACCAAGTGCGCACGGAAAAGATCCTGTAATCCATGTCAGAGTTCGGTGGGTTATAAAAACACGAAAATACCCAGCATGCTTACCCTGAAATCGGCTTATGCTGCCAGAATGGCGGGGTAAAAACAGTCATACACGTACAGTGATGTACATTTTAGTCGGTCTCCGGTCTCTGACCGATCCAATTTCCCCAGGACCTATAGCTTTAACCCCAGCAGGACACAGGTCCGATTAACCTACAGAAGAAGTGGTCAAGGGTCCGATCGTTTTTGACAATGAAGCGGACATGCGGACTGTTCAATTTTCAAGAGGAAAGCTTGTTTCGGTTTTGCCAAGCGAAAGTAAACACTGCGTGAGGAAAGCTGGTTTCGGTTTTGCCAAGCGAAAGTATGCACTGCGTGTGACCAGTTTGTTGAGTGAACGAGGCACCATATGGGATCTGATTCTTTGAATTAATTTATCCTCAAGTTGGATCAAGAAGAAAAAAAGAAAACCGAACCCATATGGTGCCTCGAGTGCATTCATTGGCTCAGCAATAAATCATTGAGAGAGGATTCAGTGCACAGAACTTGGTGTGCACGGCTCGAAGAAACCGATTGTGTGTCAAAACCCAGGACATGATCCTGAAAGCAAAACTTGAGGGACCCGCAGAACGGTCAGATGCCTACCTGAAAAACATTGTCGACAGATGGGCAGTGAAAAAAAACCGACAACTGTTCAAATAACTTTGAAATGTGATTCAATCCTTTGAGTATCTAGTCATGACAGTCGCGGAAGGTGGAAGAATTTAAACTGAAAAATCTTTTTAAATGCGGTTTTACGAGTCGTGTTTTTGTCCTATTGAAATTGCAATCTCAGGACACTGTGTCCTATTGATTTTCAGTCTTCAGGACAATTGTCCTAAAGGCTGCTAGAAAAATGTACATCACTGCACGTAAAAACCCACTCGTGCAAAAACATGAGTGAACGTTGGAGTTTCAGCCCATATACAAAGAAAGAGAAGAAGTTCTTCTTCTTCTTCTTCGTCGTTCATGGGCTTAGACTCCCACGTTCACTCATGGTTTTAGCACGAGTGGATTTGTACGTGTATGACCGTTTTTACCCCGCCATTCAGGCAGCATACGCCGATTTCGGGGGAGGCATGCTGGGTATTTTCGTGTTTCTATAACCCACCGAACTCTGACATGGATTACAGGATCTTTTCCGTGCGCACTTGGTCTTGTGCTTGCGTGTACACACGAAGGGGGTTAAGTCACTAGCAGGTCTGCACATAAGTTGACCTGGGAGATCGGAAAAATCTCCACTCTTAACCCACCAGGCGGCAGCGACCGGGATTCGAACTCCCGACCTCCCGATTAGGAGGCCGACGTCTTACCACTGCGCCATTTCGCCCGTCGGAGAAGAAGTAAACTGTATCTGAAAGTGAGCATGCCAGGTGTTTGTGTCCCAACCCCCCCAGGAGGAGTGTGCTGCGTTCTCTGCGGCCCTGCTGACCATGCGACTGCTGGCGCGCTTCCTAGGACTCCTGCATTACCTCCCCTACCAGGGTGTGGACCGGCTGCCCAAACATCTCCAGCAGGACAACATCGCCCTCAGGAACAAGGTATAGCTCCTTATACACTAAACACAAACACTGAAGGATTATTTTTTAGCGGTATTGCCCAGATGTTAAAATGAAGTGTTTTGGTCAGAAATGTATGTGGATTTGAAAATCTGTTTCTCTTCTGCTCAAATATGGTTTTATTTGATTTGATCAATATTTGGGAATGACAGCACAGGCGCTTGACCCCACTTCAATAGGGGTGTACCTTAACATCTGCCCGGCCTCCCAAGGCGTATATAAATCGTGTCGGGCAAGTTTAAATTCCTGGTCCACCTGCCAGGCTGTTGACCTCAAAATAGTTTGTTCAGAGTACTGTTCCCAGGTACTGATGAAGTCAGCTTTTACACTGGGTTTTTTTTTCTCTGACAAAGAACAAATTGTCAGATTTTTGTTTCCAGGTCATTTGCAGGGGGGGGGGGGGGGGGGGGGGGGGGGGGGTGGGGGGGCTGATGTCTAAAAAGGATGTGATACACCCCTAGTATCACCTATTGATGTTTGCAATAGCTTTAGAGGCCTGTATCTCAAAAGTCAATGCAGTTGCTGTGGATTTCAGCTTGCCCCGGCGTGGGACCTGTGCCCCAGTGTGGAGAGAGCGGCAGAGAAGGGTGTGCTGGCCCTGACTGTACCCTGGGTAGTGGATTACTTGGCCATGATGGACACTGTCGCTCCCAGGTCCACCCACGTCAGGTACCTCTTGATGTTGCTCAGGCATCTACTCAGGTGAGAACACTTTGGACAGATAGAGAAAATGTTTTGGTGTTTATTTTGTATTCAGCAAGATTTTTGGTTTTATGAGAATCGTATTAGTTAGTACATTTATTTTAATGTTAACAATGTTGTTGTGTTCCGTTTGTCTTCATGTTGATGCGCCACCAATGTAGTTTCTCAGATTTGAGATAATAAAGTTATTTGATTTGAATTGATTTGCTGAACTCGTGCTCTATCTGAGCCATCGAAACTTGTGAGCTTAAATTTTGGTCTTGGATTAATGTACATTATGTTTTTTTCCTTGTTTGTTAGATTAGGCATCTGTTAGTTCAACAATATGAATAATTTAAAAGAAAACAATTTTTTTTAGGATGAAAGCCGCTAGTCCATTTCAATGCTTGTTATTTTCTCATGTGCCACACTCTCACTTACTCTATTTCACATGTCGTATGCATTTAGATTGCTTACTTCCATGTGTTTATGAGATCAAAGAAGATCTGAGTTTTGTCTCTTGCCCATAAGCAGGTGAACCAGGGGAGATGATTTTAAAAAACACACACATTACATTCACATGGTTATGAGATGTGAGGTGGAGTTTTGTTCTTGTATTTAAGGGAATGATCAGTGCTGTTGACATTTACACAACTTGTTGTGCTACTGTTTCAGGTCAGTCTGGGCAGAACTGAAGAGGTCAGGGTTCACCTACAGCCGTCTGTTGGTCGTCACATCTCTCGGCTGGCTCTTTGACGTAAGTTCTGCTGGCTACTCTAATTCACCCGAGTGCTGATGTATGTTGTTGAACACAAACATTTTCACTCGGCTCCATTATGTAAGAAAGTCAAGTTCTTTAAAATAATTCCAAATTTGCAATCTTGCTGACATGATTGACGATTTTCAGAAACAACTCTGTCGGATTTGTGTGGGTTGTGAAGGAGGGAATACCTTTGCTTTTCTTCAATCAATCAAACTTTAATGTTGGATATTTCTTGGACACTATTCAGTCTATCAGTACCAAATTTGGCAAGATGGTGTATGCAGACCTGTTTACACTACACATTGGGCGTAGTAAACTACGAATTTGAATGATATACTACGCAACTACGCAAATCTGTCGTTTTCTACGCAAACGGTATTGTTTCGGCTACGCATATCACAATCCGTAATTATTTTCTTCATCTCGCTTGACCGATCCGTTTTCCAATCCATGGTTTCGGCCAGCAGTCGTTTGCTGCGTGCAGCGCGTAAAGCGCCCGCGGGCGTTGTGTTGTAGCTTGTTAATGCCGAATAGGCTTCTCCAAGCGAATGCCGGGCACAACTGAACGCGTTACTGCCAAACCACGTGGGCGTTTAGACACAATGGCTGAACGCAGAGCACACGAAGATGAGAACTCTGAAGAAAATGTCT
This sequence comes from Littorina saxatilis, assembly GCF_037325665.1. NCBI lineage: Eukaryota > Metazoa > Mollusca > Gastropoda > Littorinimorpha > Littorinidae > Littorina > Littorina saxatilis. The sequence continues at coordinate 4,682,753 of NC_090261.1, read as the reverse complement.
CCGAAAGGCCACCGACCAAAAAGAAAAAGACGTGCAATGCGCCGAACCAAGTCTTTCTGCCAAAGTATCATCATGACTACCCATGCCTTGTCTCTTCGCGGAAAGGAAAACAACATGCTCATTGCACTGTCTGCGATTCTCATTTTTCCGTCAGTCACGGTGGAAAGTTTGATTGCAGCCGTCATGTGAATAGTAAATCCCACAAGGAAATGGACGAAGTGACTCAAGCGAAAGGCAAACCGAAACAAAAGAAAATGGATGGCTTTGTGAAAAAGGGTGCCGACAAGGAGGCAGAGGACAAGGCAAAAAAGACTTTTGAAAGGTCTGTCACCAAGGCGGAGGCCATGATCTGTCACATCATTGCTGATGCGAATCTGCCGATCTCCACAGCTGACAAACTAACCGAAGCCGTAAAAGTTGCATTTCCGGACTCGAAAATTGCTGCCGGTGAGTTTTTTTAAAATTTATTATCATGACGTGTGACACTGTGTGTGTTTTTTGTGTGTGTGTTTGTTTGTTTTTGTAACTAAAGTAAAAGTTTGGTTGTGTTTTGAGCGCTGTGAAATGTTTGTTCTGACATCTAACAACTGCCTTGAACTGGCATACAACCACAAATACACCTGGGCCAAGGAGTCGGTTAAAAATAAAATACATTTATGTGTGAGTTTAGAGGGAACGGTCAGCGACCATAAACTCTATTTAAAAGAGACAGATATGCAGCTAAAAAGGGGGGGGGGAGGAGGTGTTGAGGTAATGCAGGAGGAAGTGATAGCAGAGTCCCGTGGGAACGAATGTGGGCCGGGGAATGGAAGAGGGTTGGAGGGCAGGGGGGAGGTGATGAGTGAACTTAAGGACAGCATCTAGAATGAAACAATGGTAACAGATAAGGGAGTCAGAGAGAGAGAGCGAGGACCGAAGTCATTAGTAATAGTAGCGGCCACCAAGCAAGTTCAGCGATTTTTCAGTTATGCCAACCGGAGGGGGGGGGGGGGGGGGGGGAAGCATTAGTGAGTAGTTTAATGTATATTTTAAAATGTTGTGTGTGTGTTCATTTTGCCACAGCTGTCAAGTGCTGCAGGAATAAAGCAACGGCTGTCATCAAAGAGGTAGCAGAGCAAAGCAAAACATCTTTGCGCGACAGAATGAGGACACAACCATTCACAGTTTCAACAGACGGATCAAATGATGGAGATTCTAAGCAGTTCCCACTTGTGATCAGAACTATCAGTGAATCCACGGGCCTTGTCACATCAGAACTCCTCAGTGTTCCTGTACTGGAAGGATCAGCTACAGGTAATAACATTTAAATTCTTCAAATACATTGATAAGAGAGGTGGAGGGAATGTGTAATTAAATGATTTTACATCTTAAAAACCCAACTCAAATGTGGCTATCTGGTTTTGTTTTTCAGGAGAGAACATTTTCAACTTGATAGCGGCGGAGTTTACGAGAAGCAACATTCCTTGGAGAAACTGCCTAAGTTTGGGGTGTGACAACGCCAACGTGATGACAGGCTGGAAGAAAGGCGTGCTGAAGTACATGAAAGACAAACAAGAAAAGGTAGCTATTAAAATCAAAATGTAAGCCTTAATTTATTACTATTAGTATTGTTTGTTTAAATTGTTTGATATTTTCAGAATGCAGTTATTTTGAAAGTTGATGTTAGTATGCATATGCCTTCATAATTAAAAAACAAACAAACTTTGCTGACTTTTAGCAAGTTTTGCTCCAGATTTTCCTGGCTGGTTGTACACTGCACATGGTCCACAATGCTGCAAAGACGGCTGCCAAATTACTTCCTCCCATCGAGTCTGCGCTGATCGACATTTTCGACAGATTCAAGGGAACACAGGAGCTCTATGATGTTGAGCAGCAGAAGATTCTGAAGCACGGATGCACACGATGGCTGAGTATTGGAAGGTATGTCTCACTTGATTTCTTCTTAGAATGTGACAATGTAAGAGCACACTTAACCCAATGCCACATGAGCAAAGGGGAGTAATAATGTTTGATAACAATCATAACTTTGCAAAGACAATTTGGCAGTTGAGAGGTTTGACATACTACAACATTGCTGTTTGTCAGGTGGGCTACATCATGATCAGGGTCTGTTCTTTGGCAAAGGATAACAATGATAAGGTTTGGTTGCAAAAATGATTAGAAAAATCTGAATAGTATGTTATATTGACAATTGTTATTTTTATTTGAGAGAGCCAAACAGTTGTGAATTTTTTATTTGTTGCAGGTGTGTTCGAAGGCTGCTGCAGAACTGGGAGCCACTGAAAGAGTTCTTCCTAGATGAGAACGCTGCCATCAAGAAGACTTCCAAGTCAACAAGCAGCTACTCTGCCAGCAAAGTGGAGAACATATTTCAGTTTCTTCGTTCGCCAACAAACAAGTTATATTGTTTGTTTCTAGCATACACTGTTGAGTTGTTTGATGATTTCCTGCTGGCCTTCCAGTCGAACAAACCAAAAATTCACAAACTGAAAGCAGAGATGGAGTTGATGCTGAGAAAACTGCTTGGCAGATTCGTCAAACCTGTTGCAAGAAAAAACAAACCAGTTCAGGATGTTGAATACAATCTCCCTTACAACATTCTGCCCAACAGCGAGCTTGCCATTGGCGAAGATGCTCGGAAGTTCTTGGAGGCCAAAGAAAAAAATCATCTGAGGCAGATCAGAATTGAAGAATTCTACAAACAAGTCAAAGCCTACTTTGTGGCACTTGTTGACTACCTCAAATCCCGCTTGCCTCTGGGTGACCCACTGCTAGCCCATGCTCAAGTGGTGGATGTGGACCGCCAAGATGATGCCTCTGTCAACAGTGTCACATTCTTCCTCGCCAGATTTCCAAGCCTGCTGCCTCCTGGATCAACAGTCAACGACATTACAGAACAGTTCTCTTCCTACCAAGCACGAGATGTCCAATCTTGCAAGGCAGAACGGATTGACCAGACTTGGGCAAACATCGGCAACATGACTGAGGAAGGTGACATCAGTTTGCTGGATCTCTCGAAGGTCATGAGGGGCATAATGACTATTCCTCACAGCAGCGCCCACTGTGAAAGAGTATTTTCTTGTGTACGGAAGAATCACACTGCCCAGAGAGCCAGTCTTTCACATGCCACAGTTGAAAGCCTGCTGGTTTTGAAGTCAAACCCTCTGGGACCTGCAGAAGCAGTTCGTCGTCTGACTGACAGTGACCTTGACGCTCTTAAGAGTGCTTACGCCAAAAGCCTCAAACCACAGCCTGAGAAGGAACATGAAATCCTGTAGTTACACTGTATGTGCACATGTTTTTGGTTTTGTGCAGTGCTTCGTCAACCATAAATTTGGTTCTTTAAATCCTTGTGCGCTGTTTAACTTGATTGATAAAGCTATGAATAAATGCAAACTACATCAATACATGTGGTAAAAAGTAGCAATCATTGTTCTTGTTGTTGTGATAGGTCGACGAGAAATTCTACACATTCAATTACAAAACTACACATTTGCCTCATTTTGCTCCCAGAAAATACACATGGAATGTTTTAGGGGTAAACAGGTCTGTGTATGATGACAAGGCCCCAAAAAACATACATAGCATCTTGACCTTGCTTCAAGGTCAAGGTCGCAGGGGCCATAAATGTTGTCTAAAAAACAGCTATTTTTCAAATTTTTCCCATTTTCTCTGAAGTTTTTGAGATTGAATACCTCACCTATATATGATATATAGGGCAAAGTAAGCCCCATCTTTTGATACCAGTTTGGTTTACCTTGCTTCAAGGTCAAGGTCACAGGAGCTCTTCAAAGTTGGATTGTATACATATTTTGAAGTGACCTTGACCCTGAACTATGGAAGATAACTGTTTCAAACTTAAAAATTATGTGGGGCACATGTTATGCTTTCATCATGAGACACATTTGGTCACATATGATCAAGGTCAAGGTCACTTTGACTCTTATGAAATGTGACCAAAATAAGGTAGTGAACCACTAAAAGTGACCATATCTCATGGTAGAAAGAGCCAATAAGCACCATTGTACTTCCTATGTCTTGAATTAACAGCTTTGTGTTGCATGACCTTGGATGACCTTGACCTTGGGTCAAGGTCACGTGTATTTTGGTAAGAAAAATGTGTAAAGCAGTTCTTAGTGTATGATGTCATTGCTAGGTTTAGTTATTTGACCTTGACCCTAAAGGTCAAGGTCATGTCAAGCAGTTCTTAGTGTATGATGTCATTGCTAGGTTTACTGATTTGACCTTGAAGGTCAAGGTCATGTCAAGGTCAAGCATGTGAGTCGTATGGGCTTTGCCCTTCTTGTTTTTTTATGCAATTTATATCGCGCACATATTCAAGGCGCAGGGATTTATTTATGCCGTGTGAGATGGAATTTTTTTACACAATACATCACGCATTCACATCGGCCAGCAGATCGCAGCCATTTCGGCGCATATCCTACTTTTCACGGCCTATTATTCCAAGTCACACGGGTATTTTGGTGGACATTTTTATCTATGCCCATACAATTTTGCCAGGAAAGACCCTTTTGTCAATCGTGGGATCTTTAACGTGCACACCCCAATGTAGTGTACAATGAAGGGACCTCGGTTTTTCGTCTCATCCGAAAGACTAGCACTTGAACCCACCACCTAGGTTAGGAAAGGGGGGAGAAAATTGCTAACGCCCTGACCCAGGGTCGAACTCGCAACTTCTCGCTTCCGAGCGCAAGTGCGTTACCACTCGGCCACCCAGTCCCTATGACAAATAAATTCACACATGCTCTTGTCCACGTGTTTCAGACATACCTGTTTGTCATAGTAAAAGCAAGGGTATTCACTCTTTCACAACCCATACAAAACTCGACAGAGTTGTTTCCCAAAATCGAATATATTCGTATTCCGTCTATTCTCTTGCTGTTGCAAGAGGAGGTACTGGGAGGATTTACAGAATCCTTTCTGGATATAATGAATTGGAAAATCTGCAGCCAAAGTGACCTTTGTTCTGATTTGAGACAATTTCTGCCTCTTAGAATTTACTTTCAATGCATTCCAAGGTTTTCTTCATGGCCCACGAAAGACCCTTCTTTGTAGATGTGTGGACACTATCAATGTTGGTTGCAAAATAAAGTAAATTCAGGAACGTTGTCCACAATAATTGTATCTTAAACATCAAAGATTGCTTTTATGGGAGAAAAACTGAGTGAGAATAAGGTAGAAACATTTTGTAGACAAATAGAAAATGGGTGCATTATTTGGCACCCTCTGTGCAACACTATGTCTGAAATGAGTTTGTGTTTTGTTTTCAGCAACCCTGCATGCCTGTTGGCTACTTTTTCGCAGAGTTGCCGTCTCTAGAAGAAGAAGAGAAAAGTGTCGCTGTTTCTCTTGCTCCCGAGGCAAAGGTCAGTTTGGTGTTGAGGCATTTTGTGTTCATTGGTCTCTGTGTGTTCCTTTTGTCATTTGAAAGTGACAGTAAAGATTGTAATTTCCTGTGCTTTTCCTTTTTAACATCAGATACTTACTTACTTACTGCCTTTCACGCCTGGTGGCGTGTAGGGCAGCTAACATCAGATAGTACAAGTTTTATTAAGCTGAGTTGAGGGCCCCAAAGGGTTTAAAATCGTGATCGTGATTGGCGTTTTTTGACCTTTCTGTGACTGATTGGCGAAATTTCCATTTCTGTGATCGTGATGGGACTTTGCCCGTGATCCGTGATGACAAAAAAAATCAAGTCTCGTGATCGTGATCGTCATTTGTTTTTGTGATCGTGATGGGCATTATTGCAAAGCATTTTATTTTCACAGCTGTATCACTCTATGATCCTCTATTCGTCAAGGTGTTTGTGATCGTGAAAACAAAAATCAAGGTAACTGTGATCGTGAAAGCTAAAATTTCCCTTCCCGTGATCGTGATGATACCCCCCCTTTGGGGCCCTCTGAGTTCTTTTGTAATTTGAAAGTTACAGTAAAGATTGTAATTTACTGCACTTTTCCTTTTTGACATCTGATAGTACGAGTTTTATTGAGCTGATTTCTTCTGTACAGGAAATGTTGGGATAACATGTGGTCTTTATTTATTTGAGTTTGGTTTGTTTGCTTGTTTGTTTCAGAGATTTATTAGCGGATGGTGTGTTTATGTACCAAGTTTTGTTGTTGGTTTTGTGAGAGTTTATAGTTATTTTCTGAGTTAGGAATGCAATGTCTAGATAAGTCTTCTTCTTCTTCTTCTGCGTTCGTGGGCTGAAACTCCCATGTACACTCGTGTTTTTTGCACGAGTGGAATTTTACGTGTATGACCGTTTTTTACCCCGCCAATTAGGCAGCCATACGCCGTTTTCGGAGGAAGCATGCGTGGTATTTTCGTGTTTCTATAACCCACCAAACTCTGACATGGATTACAGGATCTTTTTCGTGCGCACTTGGTCTTGTGCTTGCGTGTACACACGGGGGTCTTCGGACACCGAGGAGAGTCTGCACACAAAGTTGATTCTGAGAAATAAATCTCTCGCCAAACGTGGGGACAAACTCACGCTGACAGCGGCCAACTGGATACAAATCCAGCGCGCTACCGACTGAGCTACATCCCCGCCCCGTCTAGATAAGTGATACAAGTATAAATGTAACAAGCAACATTGTTTTCAGGAGTGCAAAGACTTGGTTACACAAGACCTCTTCTACTCCTGCTGTCCTTATTTTGGTGAGTTTATACATATCCTTTTTTCCCTTGATGTGAAGAAGCGCGCAGTGTTCAAACTTGTGTCACTTTCGCAAGCAATTTCAGCAATTAATGGGAGGTAGGGTAGCCTTGTGTTTAAGGAACTGTGTCCTGAGACGCTGATAAAAAGTGCAACTGATAGGCTGTGGTATTTCGAAAGTTGACATCTCTCCTGTATAAATGTTCATGAGATATGGATGCAAATTACAGTGCAGCTGATAGGCTGTGGTATTTGAGAAACTGACATCTGTTCTGTGTGAATGTGCAGGAGAGATGCGGTACCTGCTAACAGAGTTCTCCCTTGGGTCGAGAGCCAAGACCGAGGTGCGCAAGGTCAACCCCCTCCCTCCCCGACCCAGCTCCGCTCCGGCTGCCCGGACCACGCTCGTCAGCAGAGACCCCAACACCAAGTACACACAGGTCTGTTCCGCAGGACAGTGGAACCCCCCTTTTAAGACCTACAAAAATCTTGGAAAATCAGGTCTTAAAAAAGGGGGACTCTTAAAATTGTTTAAAGTGTATAATTATTTCATGGTTCCACAGTCTAAGCTGCTGGGCAACTTTTTCCACATATAGTGGAACCCCCTTTTAAAACCTAACAAAATCTGAGAAAATCAGGTCTTAAACCGAAGGGATTTTTAAAGTGAGGTGTATATTTACAGATGCTATTGTGCCTTGGTTTGAGATAAATATACTCACAAACATATAAGTTTACCAGCAACATTTATGAGAGGAAATTTGCTAAGAGGAAGCTCCACTTAGGAATTATGGGATTTGTTCATCACGTTTTTGTGTCTGTTTTAAACCGTATGATTGTTTGATCATTCCACAGTCAAAGCTGCTGGGCAACTTTTTCCACATGTACTCCAAGTCCATTCATCGCCTGGTGGAGCTGGTATCAGAACAGAACTCCTCAAACTTCATCAAGGACCTCCGCTACCATGCTCTACCTTCTGCACTGGCCCGTTGTGAGGGAGAGGTACGTCAATCATTTTGTTAGAAGAATCTTTTACATTTAATTTTACAGAGCAAAAAAGTGCCAGTGCGTTTGCTATAGTCTTTTTCTATGATCTTGTATTGCTTTTTTTTTTCACCTGACATTTTTTAAAGTTGAGCTCTAATGTGAAATGGTGAATGTGATGGAGGTGTGTTAGTTGTGTTTGATTTTTAGACTGAAAGAGTAAGAGTGATGGTGATTTCTGTGCTTTGTTCACAGCTGTTGTCTATGTCAGTCATCGGCATAATAGAGATTGAGTGGTAAACATTATCTCTTCTGTATTATAATCACAACTGTCAAAATCAAACTGTTTCTTGTTTGCCTTGGCTCTTTTTTGTAATGTTCCTGTCTTCCATTTTTATCACACACCGTTCATTGTTTGTCAGGGTGGTGCAATGAGCCATGTACCGGAGACAGCACAGCAGATCTACACTCAAACACTGGACAAGATGATGGCTGACCTGGAGAGGTCAGTGGCTTATTCCTTTAAATCAGAAAACAACTACTTAATCGGTAACAATAAATCAGGCAGCGGTAGGACTGGCAGAAGGTTCTTTCTATGCATGAATATTGCATGATGGATTAAGAAAAGTCAGTGATGCAATCTTTCACCTTTGAATCAAACGGTTCCATCTACTTCTAATGCCATGTTTGCACACACTTACTTACTTACTGCAGGTTATGCCGGTTGGCATGGAGGGCAGCAACGAAGGGCCATGTACCCACACATACCCACACAAAATTCTTCATGAAAGCACCCAAGACACTTGACTAATTTTAATTTTCTTGTGCGATTATTTTATTCAAGAAGAAATATGAAATGCTGTGAAATTATGTATTTGATGCACCTTTGGCTACAAAAATGACATTGTGATATTTGCAGCGTGTGTATGGATAAAGTGAAGGGAAGCCTACAGCTGCTTCTGCCCCCAAACAACCATGACACAGTGGGTGCCTTCGCTGTCCAGATGTGCTGTGCTCTGACCACACAGAAAGTCACCAGGTGGATCAAAACACACGTTGAGTTCGGTTAGTATAGCCCTCAGGTTTTATACCATCAGTCTCACTTGACTGAGTCTGCCAGCTTTATTACTTAAACATTACTTGGTCTTACGGTCTCACTTGACTGAGTGTACCAGTAGCTTAATTACTTGAACATTACTTTGTCTTAATTGGTCTCACTTGACTGGGTGTACCAGTAGCTTAATTACTTGAACATTACTTTGCCTTACTTGGTCCTACTTGACCGAGTGTACCAGTAGCTTAATTACTTGAACATTACTTTGTCTTACTTGGTCCTACTTGACTGAGTGTACCAGTAGCTTAATTACTTGAACATTACTTTGTCTTACTTGGTCCTACTTGACTGAGTGTACCAGTAGCTTAATTACTTGAACATTACTTTGTCTTACTTGGTCCTACTTGACTGAGTCTGCCATTGGCTTTGTCTTTACTAAGATGTTGTGTTTGTGTGGTGGATCCATCTCTGTGTGATTGGTAATGGATCTCGCAGCTAGCTGACTATTTATACGTATTCTTAAAAAAGTATGCTGTTGATGTAGGTGAAGTTTTCTTTCAGAGATTTTCAAGTTTATGATGTGGCTGTAGGTCCTTGTCCATGTCTGTATGTGTGTGAGTGCATTATTTGTGCATGTTTTCAGTTATTTGTCATGCTGTTTAGTGGCATTATGTTATTTGTAAGGTAGAAGTCAGCAATTGCATGTATCTGATTGAATGCTGCTTGACTCACAGCAATATCTTTCTGTGTCCCACAGATGCCTTCCACAACAAGCTGACAGCAGGAGCTTCCCACAAATCCAAACTGTCCACTCCCCGCAGAGACGGCCCTCACACCAAACAGCCTGTGAAAAAGGAACAAAAGGGGTCAGCAGAAAAAGCAGACACAACTACACACACCAGCGCTGTGGCATGCCCTGGTGCACCGCAGTTGACTGCAGAAAAACCCGCTGGAAAGGAAGCAAACCAAAGTGAAACGTGCCACAAGCTGGCTGAAAGAATGACTTTGGAGGATAGGTTGTGTAATTCACTTTCTGTGCCTTTGCGGAAAGGTGAAACGGATGGGGCTGACACTTCAGCAGAAGCTGTCACAGGGTTTGGTGCTTTGTCTTCCAGATCTGGAGATAGTAATTTTGTGAGAGTAGCATCAGTGATAGGGAAATCTGGCGATGGATCACCACTGCTGCCAAACAAGCCTGTGGCAACATCATTGGGTGATAGCAAGAGTTATACTGAAGTAACTCTGCCTGGCAACCTTCCAGTGACAGAAGGCAAGTTGTCTTCATCAACATCTTGTAAAACAATCGTTGCATCCCCAGATGCGAAAATTTCTCTGAAAAGTGTGTCTTCTCCGTTATGCACTCTGGCATCATGTCAAGCAGACTGCAAGACTTGCTCTCCATCATCAGCCTATTGTAAGTCCTGCATAACATCAACATCAAGCTGCAACTCTGGCATGACGTCAGCAGCAGACATCAAGTCTTCAGGGACAACAGCAGATACAGCATGTCAGCTGGTATCATCAACAGACTCTACACGTTCAGTGATGACATCAGCTGACAAATTCATTGTGACATCATCAGTGGATGTTAGATCTCTGACATCATCAGAGGTTTGCCCTAGGCGAACGACAAGAAGAAGATCAGAGGTTTGCAATCCTGTGACATCAGAAGTGGATTGCAAACTTGTGACATCATGCGGTGTGATATTAGCTGAAGGTGAACAGACAGCGGCCCCATCATCAGCTGTAGACGACAGAACTTCTGATATTTCAGACAGCAAAAAACCGGCTGGTGTTGAAAGTGGAAATGAGCTCACAAACCCTGCAGACACTGGGAAAACACATGACAGCTGTGATACTGTTAGTGACAAATGCGAAATGGTCGACAGTGATATGATCTGCTACTTGCTTCGAGATACACAGGTAAAGTATGCCTTGAGCAGCTTGCAATCTGTGGCTTGATAAAATCTAGGAAAAATGAGCATTATACAGATATATATCAAGTGATGGATGATAAGATGGGCATCACACTCAGAGACTCTAACTTCTGAAGATAGCGTGACAGCTCTCTTGCACGTTTCATTTCAAACGCTGTTCTGTTTGTTATGCATACTACATTCTGACAGATTGACATCTGCTGATGTCCATATTGCCATATTCCCAGTTCATCACCATTTAAAAATTACTTTTAAAACGAAAAAAAAAACATTTTTGCGTGCAGTGTTATAAATTAAATTTAAAATATTGGGCTGATTGATTTTAGTTGAAAGGTGTGGTAAAAGATAAAGGGTGCATCCTACTAGATCATCCTCCTCTCTCTGTGCATCCTACTAGATCATCCTCCTCTCTCTGTGCATCCTACTAGATCATCCTCCTCTCTCTGTGCATCCTACTAGATCATCCTCCTCTCTCTGTGCATCCTATTAGATCATCCTCCTCTCTCTGTGCATCCTACTAGATCATCCTCCTCTCTCTGTGCATCCTACTAGATCATCCTCCTCTCTCTGTGCATCCTACTAGATCATCCTCCTCTCTCTGTGCATCCTACTAGATCATCCTCTCTCTGTGCATCCTACTAGATCATCCTCCTCTCTCTGTGCATCCTACTAGATCCTCCTCTCTCTGTGCATCCTACTAGATCATCCTCCTCTCTCTGTGCATCCTACTAGATCCTCCTCTCTCTGTGCATCCTACTAGATCATCCTCCTCTCTCTGTGCATCCTACTAGATCCTCCTCCTCTCTCTGTGCATCCTACTGGATCATCCTCTCTCTGTGCATCCTACTAGATCCTCCTCCTCTCTCTGTGCATCCTACTGGATCATCCTCCTCTCTCTGTGCATCCTACTAGATCATCATCCTCTCTCTGTGCATCCTACTAGATCATCCTCCTCTCTCTGTGCATCCTACTAGATCATCCTCCTCTCTCTGTGCATCCTACTAGATCATCCTCCTCTCTCTGTGCATCCTACTGGATCATCCTCTCTCTGTGCATCCTACTGGATCATCCTCCTCTCTCTGTGCATCCTACTAGATCATCCTCTCTCTCTGTGCATCCTACTAGATCATCCTCTCTCTCTGTGCATCCTACTAGATCATCCTCTCTCTCTGTGCATCCTACTAGATCATCCTCTCTCTCTGTGCATCCTACTAGATCATCCTCCTCTCTGTGTGCATCCTACTAGATCATCCTCTCTCTGAGTCTCTGTGCATCCTACTTAGATCATCCTCTCTCTCTGTGCATCCTACTAGATCATCCTCCTCTCTCTGTGCATCCTACTAGATCATCCTCCTCTCTGTGTGCATCCTACAGACCTATTTACTCTTACGGAATGGGCGGAAGTTTTACGGATTTAAGATCGTTTTTCCGCTTGTCCGCGCACTGCTTTAAGTCTTCCGCAATTTGGCGCGATTTCGAGAGAAAATATTTGTGATGTTTTCGGTCAAAAGTCGCGATAGTTTTCTCAGTATTAAGACGTCTTTCGTCCATTTCCGGTTAGAACGGTGTCTTCTTCCGGGACTTAGGTTACACGTGTTGCCTGTTGGTGTCCTTTTGCAAAATGCCTCCAAAAAGAAAGGAACAACACCGACACGAAACTGACGATGAAGAGCGCGATAGTGCGTGTGGGGCAAAGAAGAAGAGAATCTATTATCAGAAGTGGAAAGAAGATTACTCAAAGAAGTATCCGGACTTGACGGTTTCCAGGAAATTTGGACCAAGCCATTCTTATTGCACGCTGTGTGACAGTCAAATATACAATGACGCTATCATGTAATGTAGAATTAAGTTTATAATTTCTTTGCACACAGCAAATTATGAAAAAAAGAGTGTGTTTTATTGCTTTAGAGCGAGTTTGTGGCTTTAAAAAAAATCTTCCGCATGAAGTGGAAAATCTTCCTCATTTTCCTTCAAATCTTCCTCATGGGTCAATGTAAGGGTAAACAGGTCTGATCCTACTAGATCATCCTCTCTCTCTGTGCATCCTACTAGATCATCCTCCTCTCTCTGTGCATCCTACTGGATCATCCTCCTCTCTCTGTGCATCCTACTAGATCCTCCTCCTCTCTCTGTGCATCCTACTGGATCATCCTCCTCTCTCTGTGCATCCTACTAGATCCTCCTCCTCTCTGTGCATCCTACTGGATCATCCTCCTCTCTCTGTGCATCCTACTAGATCCTCCTCTCTCTGTGCATCCTACTGGATCATCCTCCTCTCTCTGTGCATCCTACTAGATCATCCTCCTCTCTCTGTGCATCCTACTAGATCATCCTCCTCTCTCTGTGCATCCTACTAGATCATCCTCTTCTCTCTGTGCATCCTACTAGATCACCCTCTCTCTGTGCATCCTACTAGATCATCCTCCTCTCTCTGTGCATCCTACTAGATCATCCTCCTCTCTGTGTGCATCCTACTAGATCATCCTCCTCTCTCTGTGCATCCTACTAGATCATCCTCCTCTCTCTGTGCATCCTACTAGATCATCCTCCTCTCTGTGTGCATCCTACTAGATCATCCTCCTCTCTGTGCATCCTACTAGATCATCCTCCTCTCTCTGTGCATCCTACTAGATCATCCTCCTCTCTCTGTGCATCCTACTGGATCATCCTCCTCTCTCTGTGCATCCTACTAGATCATCCTCCTCTCTCTGTGCATCCTACTAGATCCTCCTCCTCTCTGTGCATCCTACTAGATCCTCCTCCTCTCTCTGTGCATCCTACTAGATCATCCTCTCTCTGTGCATCCTACTGGATCATCCTCCTCTCTCTGTGCATCCTACTAGATCATCCTCTCTCTGTGCATCCTACTAGATCATCCTCCTCTCTCTGTGCATCCTACTAGATCATCCTCCTCTCTCTGTGCATCCTACTAGATCATCATCCTCTCTCTGTGCATCCTACTAGATCATCCTCCTCTCTCTGTGCATCCTACTAGATCATCCTCCTCTCTCTGTGCATCCTACTGGATCATCCTCCTCTCTCTGTGCATCCTACTAGATCATCCTCTCTCTGTGCATCCTACTAGATCATCCTCTCTCTGTGCATCCTACTAGATCCTCCTCTCTCTGTGCATCCTACTAGATCATCCTCCTCTCTGTGTGCATCCTACTAGATCATCCTCCTCTCTCTGTGCATCCTACTAGATCATCCTCCTCTCTCTGTGCATCCTACTAGATCATCATCCTCTCTCTGTGCATCCTACTAGATCATCCTCCTCTCTCTGTGCATCCTACTAGATCATCCTCCTCTCTCTGTGCATCCTACTAGATCATCCTCCTCTCTCTGTGCATCCTACTAGATCATCATCCTCTCTCTGTGCATCCTACTAGATCATCCTCCTCTCTCTGTGCATCCTACTGGATCATCCTCCTCTCTCTGTGCATCCTACTGGATCATCCTCCTCTCTCTGTGCATCCTACTGGATCATCCTCCTCTCTCTGTGCATCCTACTAGATCATCCTCCTCTCTCTCGTGCATCTTTCTTCATTTTTTCTTCTTCTCTAAACTTGTTTGGTTTGTTTATTGAAGTGTGTTTACCTGTTACAGGATCTGCTGTGGAGTTTGAGAGTGGAGGGAGAGGGAGTGAGTCAAGAAGAGCTGCACACTTTGTTACACAAAGCTGTGCACGCCTTGTCCAGTTCAGAGGTCAGTGTAAATGACATCTGGTGGCCAGGTGTGAGGTGCACCAAGTTGGGTGTCTCCCAGTTTTTCTTTGTGCAGCCCTGGTTTATAGGATGATAACAGTGGACATCACACAACATTCTCTTTCTTTATTTCTCTTTTTACATTTAGTCAAGTTTTGTAAATTTCTGTAAAGTTTTAACACATTCAACAAACGATTCCTTACTGCCATCCAAATAAAGAGTTGTATCGTCCGCAAATTGAGACAATAACACTTCCTCGTTATTCAATTTCAATCCTTTTAATAGTTTTATCACAGAATTATTACGTAACATTAATGATAGTATCTCGGAACATATTAAATACAAATATGGTGAGAGGCTATCGCCTTGTCAGACGCCTCTTCTTATATTAAACCAACCAGAATATTGGCCATTTACTGTAACACATGTCTGTATATCTTGATAAAAAACTCGTATCCACTGTTTTACATCGTTTCCAAAATTGAAAAATCCAATGGGCCAGGACACACTGTCAAACGCCTTTTCAAAATTAAAAGCATGCAGAGTGTCTAGCTACAACAAAGTGAAGAAGGGGAAAGTGATGGTGCAAGAGTATCATGTTCATAAAATACTGATCTTTAAGTTCTTTTGTAAAGGTACAGCTAAGTGTCACTGTCAGTGGAGAAGAACACCGTCACTTTTACTGATTGTTCACACTTGTTGAAGTCATGGGAAAGAGACGAAGGACTCTGAGCTTGTGATTGTCAACTGGTGATTATAACAAAAAAATGAAAAGGGTAGCGCTGTACTGTATGGCAGCTCACTTTCCCCTGTGAGAAAGCGACCCGAATGTCCATGAGGGTAACCACACAGGACTATATGAAATCTTATCTTATCTTATACTTTGTCTTCATGCAGGAGCAGCCTCCCCAGACTCCTCCCTTCCTTGTCGGCAGCATCACACAGCTTAGTGCTGCTGTTGGTAAGTTACACTTTATCACTAACACAGTAACAGTGATGATTCCTTATAAGTTATTGTGTGGTGCATTGTCATCATGTGTAAGAAACCAGTTTAGAACTTTCCACTTTCCACTTTCAGATGCCTGACAATATATGCTGAGTCTGAAGGTAGCACATAGACTGTGGTTGTGGAGGTCAATATGATACTGGCAGTGGCCAAGAGGACGAGGATTTCATTGTTCCTGACAAACTGACCTTCAAACAGAAAGATACTTCTTCTTCGTTCATAGGCTAAAACTCCCACTGTTTTTACGTGAAAGACCGTTTTTACCCTGCCATTTAGGCAGCCATACGCCTCTTTCAGGGGATGCATGCTTGGTATTTTTGTGTTGCTATAACCCACTGAACTTTGACATGGATTACAACATCTTTTAACTTGACCCTGCTTACCAACAATTGCACTAGACCAAACAATACTGAACTCGGGTGTTTGTTTTATTCGTTTGGTCTTTGTCAAACACATGAGTACAGTATTGTTTGGTCTTTTTATTTCTCGCTCTCATACGCAGTCACCATTGTTCTTCTTCTGCTACATGTGTATGTTTCTTCCATATTTGTATGTTTTGTGTTATTTTACATTTGTGTATTTGTTGTATATTTTTATCTCCTAATTTATTTCCCATAGACGTTTCTGATAACTCCCCGTTTTCTTTTTCATGCAGTGTTCTGCCAGCCACCCCTGTGGACGGAAGCCACGTCCTCCCTGTTTGTGGACGTGTGGACCAGAGCTGGCGACATGTGTAAGGAGTTGCACGTTCTGTGCACGTCGGTCTTTCTGGGCTATCTGGAGGAGGCTGAGGACCTGGAGTTGTCTCTCCAGCTGTACTCCAAGCTACTCGTCACCCTCATTGAGAGACAACTCCTTACGCTATCTGGCATTGAACAGGCTTTTGCCTCAGCGCTGCCAGAGTTTGAGGTGAGTTCTCTGTATACAGTATGGTGTATATATATATGTGTGTGTGTGTGTGTGTGTGTGTGTGTGTGTGTGTGTGTGTGTGTGTGTGTATGAGAGACAACTCCTTACGCTATCTGGCATTGAACAGGCTTTTGCCTCAGCGCTGCCAGAGTTTGAGGTGAGTTCTCTGTATACAGTATGGTGTATATATATATGTGTGTGTGTGTGTTTGTGCATGCGTGCGTGTGTGTTCGTTTTGCTATTGTACATCACTGTGAGCTCCGGTGAGAAGGGGCCATTAATTAGTGTTCATTATTATTTTTATTTTTTTTTTTTTATATCACTAGGGGTAACGTTAACAGAAATGTCAATTTTTTTCCCTCAATAAATCTGAAAGTAGCAGAAATGAATTTGCCAACAGGCCATATCTAGCAGTTCGTTTTTGATTTACCAGATGTTTAATTTATGTCAGTGGATTTGACCAGTTGGCTTGACAAAGCAACCATTTTTTATGAGAGCCAGGGTTAGTGCTTATGAAGAGATGCTGGCTATGTACAAATTGGCTAGAGTACTCACCGTCATGTAGGGTATATTATCTTGTATGCAAGCATTCATTTTATCAGCTGTTTACTTACCATTTATTGTGTTTTTATGTTCAGTGGGAACTCACAGGTTTGCTTATTGAAAGCTAGAGAGTCTGGGTGCATATACGCTGACAAGCTTACAGTAGAATCTTGTTCACAAGATTTAATTTATGCATTGTATCTTTAGATGTTTCTGCCTGGTGTAGGGTGCTAAATTGGAGGAAACATTTGACATTTTTCCTTGTGTTTGCAGGAATACACCCAACAAATCCAAGACATCACTCAGCACATTACTGATCACCTGCACAACACCGAATGACGGCGATACACTCACAAGACAGCAAGTCACACTGAGATTTTCACCAAAGTGCTTTCACGCTGAACCAGTGGATCAAGGAATTGAACTTACAACTGTTTATCATGCTGTCAGTCTTGAATCGTCAGTTCTCCCCCGAAAGCGGCGTATGGCTGCCTGGATGGTGGGATAAAAACGGTCATACACGTAAAAGATCTTGGAGTTTCATCCCATGAACAAAGAAGATTCGTCAGTGTGAGCTGCAGGTACATTGGTCTGGATTGTGTTTGGAGTTTTGTTCCTTTTTTGCTATTCTGAATGCATGCCTGCAGTGTTGTTCTCAGGCTTCGGGCTTAGGTCACTGACGCATGCTTTTTTGATCCGTCGCATTGTTCTGACCCCTGGTCATTGGACCGTCCCATAGTTTTGATATGTAGTAGTACATCTTACTGAACAATTTTCTCTTTGCCTTACATTCAGATAATAAAGTTGTGTTGAATTGAATTGAATTGTAGCAAGAACATTTGGACCCATACATATTTTCAATCCAGGTCCAACTCACCTATTATCATCTGAGTCTGGGAACAACACTGTGCCTGTTAGTGTTCTGGAATACTGTTATGTTCATCCTGTTTGTTGGTGTTATTGGATGTTTTCATGTTTGCTTGTTGCCTCACTCAGGCTGCCTGTCGGGATGGGATGGTCCATCTCCAGTCTGTGACTCTTCTTCTTGTTCTCCTTGGCGTTCGCAGGCAGCTACACATTCAGTCCGGCTCGGAAGGTCGTCGTCTTCTCCAGCTCCAGTCGACTCCAGACATGGGAATCTTCTGACTTTTTATTTTTATTTTTATTTTGGTAAGATCTAAGAGACAGTTTCAGGGCAGTTTTGTGATCCATCCTCAGATTTAATGTGTTATTTTGTAACCATAGGTTACGGTCAGATTTTTCTATGCTTGTTCCCATGTGTGAGTGCCTGAACCCACAGTGCTGACAGTGAAAGGACATGATGTCTGAGTTCTTGATAGCAACAGTAAAGACTTTTCTATCCTTGTTCCCATGTGTGAGCGCCTGAACACACGTTGCTGACAGTGAAAGGACATGATGTCCGAGTTGTTGATAGCAACAGTAAAGACTTTTCTATCCTTGTTCCCATGTGTGAGCGCCTGAACCCACGGTGCTGACAGTGAAAGGACATGATGTCCGAGTTCTTGATAGTAACAGTAAAGACTTTTCTATCCTTGTTCCCATGTGTGAGCGACTGAACCCACGGTGCTGACAGTGAAAGGACATGATGTCCAAGTTGTTGATAGCAACAGAAAACAGCAACAAGAATACAAGAACAAGAACCGGTTTCGACTTATCGTCTTCGTCAGCACAAGTTACAAAAACAATAAGCTAAACAGAAGAGTTGACAGAAAAAGAAAATGAAGAGAATGAGCACAGAAGAATACAGACAGAGTGCAACGTGCCCTATATGACTAAGTGCCAAAAGGTGCTCACAGAACAGAAGACGACTTTGTTTTACAATAAAAATGTTTCTAAAAACGTGTGTCTGCTGAAAATTGGTGTGTGTGTGGATGAATGTGCGAAGAGATAGTGGACATAATTTCGTGTGTCTGACTTGAACGGTTTTGAAGTTATCTTTGTTTAAAGTCAAAAATAACGCCAAAACCGGCCATCTGAAAACGGACATCGTGATACCTCGTGTTTTGAATATGCCACAGAAAAATAACAAGAAGCACAAATGAATTGCATTTAGTTTGATTGAATGCCTGAAACATCGCTTTACAGACGAGACCAAACGTCAAATCTAAATCTCGAGAGAATTTTTTTTCTTTCCGATAACCGAATTTTAAGGTGTCGCACGCAAGATGTGTCGTCATCACGGCATACATTTTTCAATCGCAGATATTTACTAAATTTCTTTTTCAAAAATTCTGGAATTGATGTCGACACGTCAAGCGATAACGGTGTATCAAACTGCTGTCTTTCAAGTAATCCAGCAAAGACTGCAGAACTTTTGAACAGCATTTTTGAAAACGATTTGAAAATTTCGTCATATCTTGCGTGCGACAAAATGTTCGGTAATTAACGGTTATTTTCTTTTAAAAACAAAATTTACATGTACAAAGATCTACTTCATCTACGGAACCACGTGACACATTCTGTGTTCAAAATTTGTGAAGAAATCACGAACCACGAATGCGCTATCAAGTGTTGAAATTATGTCGTCAACATCTTTTCAGATCTTGCGTGCGACACCATCTTGCGTTCAACATAAAATGTCACTACCTTATCGAGTTTAATGGGTAAAACTAACTATTTGTTGTCTTAGTTTAATCTTCTTAATTAAAAGCGTAATAAAACTGAACTTCCAAGATGAATTTTAATTGAGATTAGCGAAAGAGCGGGCACGCAAGTCGACCTTAAAGTAAAAGAATGATAACACGAGCGTTTGTCGTGTTGTCTTGCGTGCAACACATTGTCCAAAAAGGAAAATGTATATTTTTCTCAGACGTTTTTTAAGTTGAAACCTTGAAACTTCCCACACATTTGGGGTTTAATCGCCCCCATGCATGGTAAAAGTCTTGTTGACCCTTGTCAGATTTCAAGGTCACGTCTGGGTCACATGTGGTTCAGAAAACGGATGAAACATATTTTTTCAGAGATTTTTTAAGGTAGAACCTTCAAACTTCAAACAACGCTTTTGCTTAATGATTGTTCAACATGGAGAATTCAAGGTTGATCCTTGAGAAATGTGAAGGTCATAGCAGGGTCTCGTGTGGGTAAAAATGAGATTGTTCGGACACTGCATGTAGCATGGAACGACAAAACATAAGTCATGTCATATTTCAGATATCAGTACATTTACAAATGGACAACACCAGCAAACATGAACCAAGTCTGGTCGACCTTAGTCAAATGTCAAGGTCAAAGTGGCGTTATGGTTTGGGTAAAACAAAAAGGAAATTGTATTGAACTTCAATTTATATAAAACCAAAGTCTGGTTGATCTGTTTGGCTCACGAAGTGTAGCCTATGCGATCGTAACTTTGTCTGTCTGTGCGTTTGTGCGTGCATGTGTGTGTGCGTGTGTGTGTGTGTGCGTGTGTGTGTGTGTATGTCTGTGGTAGAAACTTTAACATTTCCGAGTCTATGTGTGAGTGGTTATCCAAGACTATGGATAAAGCTCGCATAAGATTACGTCACGGTCAAAAGTGTTTGACGTCAATTAATGCATCATGACGGCATGCCTCCCTGTAGTCTTTCTCTCTCGCGTGGTGTGTGTGGTCTCGGTCATTGTTATTTTGAGCGGGCCGAGACTATTTGGCAGTCGTGTCCCTGTAAGTAGGCTGCATGCAGACACAGACAGATCTAGATCTAGTGTCTCTCTTTCTTGCACAGTGTCACCTAAGCTTACTGTGTGTGTGGGTGTGTATGTGTGACGGAATGATTGAGTTTGTGTTACTGTTTGTCTATTTCTTACGTGAGCCTTGAAGGCTTCGCCTCTTGTTTAAGATTTAAGGTCAAATCTGTTATTTAAGGTCAAATCAAATAGAAATTTGTTGATGCTTAAATCTTTGAAACTTCCAACAGGTTTGAGGTTTGACAACTTCTGGACTTTGAAATCTGGTATGGTTGATCCTGGTAATATTAATTGGTCAAAACATCAAGATCAACAATTATAAAATAAGCACTTTCACCAATGTCAAGTGAGCAATAGCAGCAAACGTGAGTCTTATAAAGATTATCACTTTTTGTGTGACCTCAACTTGACCCCTCTGAATGCTCTCAATCATGGAAATTGACCACACTTTGATTATAACCAAACAACATCAAAACTTTGGAATGTGTGAAGTTTCAAAGGTGTTGCTTAAAAAGGCGTTCGTGAAAATGACAACTGTATGTGTCTGACTTCAATGCGACCCCGCTGCGACCTTGACGTTTGATTTTATCAACCAGACTTTCATCATGTGTGAATGACTTCAAACACTATAAAACTAGTTGAAGAAATTGACAATTTTTCAAAGTTTAAGCCAGATGGCACTGCTGTGACCTTGAAATTTGACAAACATTAACCAGGCGGTCACCTTTTTTAGAAAATATCCTTAAAGGATCTTTAACCTTATTGTGACCTTGGAATTTGATGAGGTTTAATTTAACGTGCGTAGTGTGCCACGTTTCAAGGCCCTAGCTTCAAAAACATATGAGAAAACCTCATTGAAAAATGTATATGTTTGACCTCAACGCGACCCTGCTGTGACCTTGACTTTTTCAACCAGACTTTAATCGTGTGTGAACATTATACACTAGAACTGTGTGTATTTTCAAAGCTCGTGCTATAAACGCGCTGAATAAATTGAAAATATTCCACATTTGGACCAGATGTGACCCTGCTGTGACCTTGAACTTTGACAAAGATTAACCAGCAGGTCACTTTTAATGAGGTTTTATAAAAATGCTGAAAGTATGTGAAGTATGTAAAGTCTAACTGATCTAGTATTAAAACATGTAAGACGTGACAACGACAATTTTCCAGTTTGCAAAGGAAATTTAACCTCGCTGTGACCTTGAAATTCAATGTTGTTTAATGTGATGTGCACCATACCTGGAGGTCATTATACTTTGGTTGTGTGCCAAGTTTCAAAGCCCTTTATTAGCTTTAAAAACGTGCGAGATAACCTTAATGCTATGACTCAGTGCCGTTTTGAATGATATAACGAACAAAATTATCGTTATTTGTAAAATCATTTGGGTAAATTTATCTTTTCTTTTCGTAATTGGGTTCCAGCATCTGTTGTCTTAACAAAAATCACAATATCAGTCGTGTTTGTCAACTTTTATTTTTTAGCCCCTTTGTCCGCTTTTCGTGCGCACCTTTTGGCACTTAGTCATATATATATTAGTACATATTAGATTCTTACATAAATTCATGATTTTCCATACATTTCATACCCAAGAATCCGTTCCCAAGATTCATGCAAATCTGTTTTGAAAATGTCAGGGTGTGTGTACATGAACGTGAAGTGAAACCTGTGTATACCGACCACCCAAGGGAAGGTACCAACCAAAAGTTGTTTTTGAGAGGTGGTCGCCATGAAAGGTAAATATTATATTTAAGAAACTGACCTGGTGTTGGATTCTTTTGGGTGCTTGTTATTTGTCTTCTTGTTTTCTTTTCTTATTTGTATGGTATGTATGCATATTTGATCTATATACGTCGTTGAAGGTAAACAAGGTTTGAGGCAAGTTTTCTCGGATTTTAATTGCCTTGTTTCTTAAATGCTGCTTTTGAATAATGAAGTGATAAATAGTATATATTTTTGTGATGGGTTTTACCTCACTAATATTTAAAATGATTTCCTCACAATTATTTCAAATGTAATTGACGTTTTCCGGAAATAGCAGGATTTTCAGCAATCTGGTAGAGTAAGAGCTCCTTTAGCTCTGACAAGCTTTTCACAAACATCCGAAGCATGTTCCACGTTTCCGATTGGCTTTATTCTGCGATCAGGGCGAACAACTAACTATGATGTGTATGCAATGCAGCGTGCGCTAAATATGTTACCATGATGTTGTGAAGGGCTTGTCTGTGGTAAAGGGACTCTTATTCTTCCAGACCGCTGAAAATCCTGACAGAGTTATTTTTGAAATTTTCTATTGAGTCAATTTCATATCACCAATTGTGCATTATCATGATCATGTCTCACATTTCTAACTTAATCCCTTTTTGTATATAACTTTGATAAGTCTATGTCATTGCCAGTAAAGCCTTGAATAGATGTACTTGAACATAATTACATAAATTCCACCAAACTGTGTTCTGTGGTAAATTTTGTTTGACTTTGCATTTAATTTTTACCAAGAAAACTCAGGTACAATATTTATCTACTGACTCTTGATTTATGCCTAGTTTGTGATGCAACTTGAACAAGCATGAGAGTGTTTGTATTAGGCTGTGTTGATTACCCGGTGAGCCATGTTGGAAATTCTCCACTGTGTCTTAGAGAGAAAAGAGATGGCCTTTTCAATAATCTTGATTTGTTGAAGATTTTTGGCTTCCCCAAATAGCGGCATATGACCAGGGCCGGACCCAGGGGGGGGGGGGGGGGGGGGGGTTCCAGGGGTTCCGGAACCCCACCCCTGGAAAAAGCATGTACCTTGCTTTGAGTGGGTTTTTTTTAATTTTTTTTTTTAAATAAATTTTGTGTGTGTCTCTAACAAATTTTATTCAATGTGAAACCCTCAAAACAAGGCCCAGAATGCACCAGATTGCACAGATTTTAACCGTTTTTCAAAAATTTTCCGGGGGAGCATGCCCCCGGACCTCCCTAGTTCGCGCGCCTGCTTTGCAGGCGCGCGTTTGTGGCTTCGCCACTTCGCTGATTTGCCCCCCCAAAAAAGGAGGAACCCACCCCCTTACAACTCATTTGGTCCGGCCCTGTGTGACTGCCTGAATGGTGGGGTAAAAACGGTCATACACGTAAAAGATAGTGGGAGTTTTCACCCGTGAACAAAGAAGAACTTTGTCTTCTCCTGAAAGAGGCATATGACTGCCTGAATGGTGGGGTAAAAACGGCCATACACGTAAAAGATAGTGGGAGTTTTCACCCGTGAACAAAGAAGAACTTTGTCTCACCTCCAGAGCATTTTGGAGTCATGTATTTGAATTACGTATTAATATATTTTTATTTGTGAATTCTTAACCAGTGTTTTTACTTAACCTTAGCGCCTGTGGTTTGTGCTCTGTGGTATTGTCTTATTTATACTGTAATTAAACACACATGATGAAAAATAATCCGTTTCATTGGCCAGTTGCAACAGTTAACACAATCTTACAGGTGACCCAAAACCTGCTACACGTACCAGCTTGTCTGGCAGACTGACTGTTACTTGTAAAACTATTTTCTTTGTTGTTGTGAAAAATAAGGAAGTTGTTGCAACAGTTAATGATCAAACCAGGAAGACCTTTCAATGGTTTCAGGAGAAAAAATGAATAAAAGGACATGGACATTTAATCCTTTAATATGTGTGTGACAGTGTGTGTGTGTGTGTGTGTGTGTGTGTGTGTGTGTGTGTGTGTGTGTGTGTGTGTGTGTGTGTGTGTGTGTGTGTGTGTTGCTCACTGCTGAGCATATGCACTTATGTGAAGACATAGAGATGGCTGGATGAAGGTGTTTTGTCTTCTTTTTTTAGTTCTATTGCCATCAATATGTTTTATTAACAAAACACAGTGCAAAATAAGTACACACACTTGTATCAGTTATAGCATGTTCTGTTTCAACCTACAAAAGGGACTTAATTGTTGTTACATTCTATAGCGACTTGCCCCCCTTGCACTCGTTTTATTGGTAACAATTAGCTCATAGCCTAATGTGATTAATGATTGATTAAGAGCCATTAATGCATAATAAATCAGCTGTACGTAACCAAGTTTTTTTTACACTTCATTAAGAAGTCTCGCCCTGGAGTAATTAACCTAGACCCTCGCAATTTGCCCATTGTTGTGTGGATACCCTTTACTCATTTCTAGTGCACTTGCTGTTACGGATTGAAAATTAATATAATAGAAAATAGAAATTAATATTGTAAAGCGCATTGAGCATATATATGATTATGCGCTATAGCAAATGTCCATTGTTATTATTATTAAAACGACGTTAAACACCAAATAAAGAAAGAAAAGAAAGAAATGCTGTTACGGATTCATTAAAGGTACCTTCCTTCTCATCATTAAAGGTACCTTCCTTCTCATACGGACATTCATGTTAACCAGCTTAGATCTGTTCAGGCTTTTACATGCAACAAGAGCATCCTTCCACTTGGCAGGCATGGGAATTGTCCCCCAAAAGGCAGATTTCTGCTGAAATAAAATCGCCTTCTTGCAAAACAAAACATAAGTCCTTATCAACAAAAACTGGCTATGTTTTTAATACATAAATTCTTCCAAAATCAATAGCCTTCCGTTGAATATTTCCTTTCTGGAGAAGCCTCAGAATTGCTCTGAAAACAAGCAGGAAATCAATTTCTGGGACTGCTTTTGCCTGACTTGGACTCACACCAAAAATCAAAATTGCTCTGAAAACAAGCAGGAAATCAATTTCTAGGACTGCTTTTGCCTGTCTTGGACTCACACCAAAAATCAAAATTGGTCTGAAAACAAGCAGGAAATCAATTTCTAGGACTGCTTTTGCCTGACTTGGACTCACACCAAAAATCAAAATTGCTCTGAAAACAAGCAGGAAATCAATTTCTAGGACTGCTTTTGCCTGACTTGGACTCACACCAAAAATCAAAATTGCTCTGAAAACAAGCAGGAAATCAATTTCTAGGACTGCTTTTGCCTGACTTGGACTCACACCAAAAATCAAAATTGCTCTGAAAACAAGCAGGAAATCAATTTCTAGGACTGCTTTTGCCTGACTTGGACTCACACCAAAAATCAAAATTGCTCTGAAAACAAGCAGGAAATCAATTTCTAGGACTGCTTTTGCCTGACTTGGACTCACACCAAAAATCAAAATTGCTCTGAAAACAAGCAGGAAATCAATTTCTAGGACTGCTTTTGCCTGACTTGGACTCACACCAAAAATCAAAATTGCTCTGAAAACAAGCAGGAAATCAATTTCTAGGACTGCTTTTGCCTGACTTGGACTCACACCAAACATCAACAGCCTGGCTGCTTCTTGTGCAGAGTGGACATTGATTTGCTGAAACATTTTTTAAGTTTCAATTACAAAATCAATTCCGCAAAACTGCTGACCACACAGAAAGCAGCCCGATGATTGATTTGTCCAAATTTGGTGTGTGTCCAATTGAAAGATGACATTATAGTGGAACCCCTAGGACTCCCTCCCTTTTGAGACCCTGTTTTCACATATTTTCTGTTGATAAAATCTGCAAATGTACTCCCATTTTAAGACTCCCTCCTTTTTAAGACCTGTTTTTCTCAGTCCTAAAAGGGGGGTTCCACTGTATTTCGCGCAATACCATGGACAAATGTATGGTGGTATTCATGCTCTATGCCAGAAGAAAGATATTAAAGGTACTGTCTCCGAGAATGAGAATGTAAAGCAAGCCCCTGGAGCAAATTTTTGATTAGTGCTTTTGTGAACAAGAAACAATTGACAAGTGGCTCTATCCCATCTTCCCCCTTCCCCCGTCGCGATATAACCTTCGTGGTTGAAAACGACGTTAAACACCAAATAAAGAAAGAAAGAAAGCATGAGCAGTGGAGTGAGAATGGAAAGCATGAGCAGTGGAGTGAGAATGGAAAGCATGAGCAGTGGAGTGAGAATGGAAAGCATGAGCAGTGGAGTGAGAATGGAAAGCATGAGCAGTGGAGTGAGAATGGAAAGCATGAGCAGTGGAGTGAGAATGGAAAGCATGAGCAGTGGAGTGAGAATGGAAAGCATGAGCAGTGGAGTGAGAATGGAAAGCATGAGCATTGGAGTGAGAATGAAAAGCATGAGCAGTGGAGTGAGAATGGAAAGCATGAGCAGTGGAGTGAGAATGGAAAGCATGAGCAGTGGAGTTGTAACTTTCTTCCTGGTACCTTGGGCCACACCAAAATATATGTTGGTTTAGGGTAATGTGACCAAATTTGATAGGGTCGGAAGGTCGGCTTTTCTTAATCTATTTTTTTTAATTCAGTCGCTTTTAAAGGATGTTACTTCCCTTAGTCTCGGTATGGTTCACAAAATGTACCAAAAGTTCGTGTGTTTTTTAGTAATGAAAAAATTTTTGGGGGTTGGCGGGGAAAAAATAGGGTCGGTCGGGTTAACCTAAACCAACATATATATTTGTTTGGCCTTAGTTTCTCTAGAGGCGTGCACATTTTCTTAACAATCTGATGGAAAGCTTGGAGTTGGTTTAATTGCTTCATCTTTTTCTTCTATCATTCACTTTAACATTCCTTCCTTTGCTTGATGTTTGTTGCTTTGGTTACTGGTTTGTTTGTTTGTTTATATTCATTGACTTGAGCATTTTTTCTCTGCTACAATTGTCCTAAGCCCTAAAGAATCCTGTACAAGCCCTAAAACAAACAATACAACAACAAAAAAATTAAAAGGAAATATCCTAGTTACTGTTGAAAAAACATAATCTCACGTATTTGTGCTTTTATTTTGTTTTCATACTTATTATCAGTAGAAACGCTGGCATGCGGAGAAACATTGCTCTTTAGCTCAACCAATGACCACCACCTGATGGGAAATTGCAACGTGATATTTCTGCCACATATACTTTCTCCAATTACTTCAACAGCAAACGGCATTTACACCATAACCTTTGAATCGCACTGGTGTTATGGGTTAAGTAATTGTGTTAATGAGCAATTAACGAGTTGAGGATTAATGAGTTGACCAATCTGTCAAAGCAAGCCAACACCTCGATATATTAAAAATTGCAAACACCCCCGAATCAGTTTTGCTCCTCGACCCAAAGTGTGCGGGCGGTCTCAATTTTTATTGCTGAGACTTCGGTTTGCTGTGAAGCTGACTTTACTTTTTTTACGTGTTTGTGTTTAGATACAACATTGGCTGAGATGAAACTTTTCTTCCATTTTGTTATCATTGGTGAGTAATATAGACACCTGATATTTGCAATTTATTTGAATTTTTGTAACCTCTTTTTGATATGTTGCCATTTTTTTTGCACATGAAGATTGTATGTAATTTGGTTTAGATATATGTGTTTAATGTAATGCAGCAATAGGGAAAAAAAGTACACA
This sequence comes from Littorina saxatilis, assembly GCF_037325665.1. Taxonomy (NCBI): domain Eukaryota; kingdom Metazoa; phylum Mollusca; class Gastropoda; order Littorinimorpha; family Littorinidae; genus Littorina; species Littorina saxatilis. Next base: position 4,654,894 of record NC_090261.1, on the reverse strand, counting down.
CACATAAACACTTGAGTATACGTATATTCTGTACTATATAGGAAATAGAAGCTGTTATTTAGTTTATTTAGATACAAAAAGGACACAAAATACATTAGACCAAACAAAAATATATGTTGGTTTAGGGTAACATATGACCCCAAAAAATAGGGTCAGTAGGTCGGCTTATTTAAATTTTTAATTTTTAGTCTCGGTATTGTTCGCAAAATGTGCCAGAGGTTGTTTTTTTTGGGATTTTTTGTGAGAAATGAAAGAAAAGTTTTAGGGTCGGTGGGAAAAAATAGGGTCGGTCGGGTTACCCTAAACCAACATATATTTTTGATTGGCCTTACAAAAAAAGTTTGGTTGCTAAGCTTGTGTGTGTTATTCAGAAAATATCGTGCCTCGGTTCCATACAGTGCCTTTTTTTTTAAAAGCAAAAAAGAAACAAAGACAAAAAATAAGAAAGAACAATTAAACATGCATACACAATTACACACACGGACGCAAACACACACACACACACACACACTCACACACACACACACACACACACACAGACAATGACAGGTGTTGAGCAGTTGCTCTGTCACAGGTACTAACACGTGTGCACGCATACAATCACACATGAACTGATTGTCAGGGAAAATGCAAGTAGCAAATATTACACCATTGACAAACATGCTGCTCATACATGGTATCCAAATGTGAATATGGGTAATGTTGAACTTTTTGCATTGTAAATTCCAAGCTCACAAACCAGTGGCATTATATGTGATATTTGACATTAGTCACTTTTATAAAAGCAAAGAATACTTCCAGTGAAAGTAATTGACGGAATGAACATTAAAATTGCCTGTCTGACACTTGGTCTGACTGCTACACAGCTGTGTGGGTGAGCGCAGTGCGCTGTGCAAGGCGGGTGGACGCCAAGGAACAGCTCGAGAAAAGCCTGGCGTCACTGGGTGGATCTACCCACCGTGCAAAGCGCGAGGCTCGCAGACTGTCCGTCCGGGACCTCATGGGAGCTGGACCAGAAACAGACCTGCAGGTAACTTGTCGTCTGCCTTCTGGTCAAAGACATTCCATCACACCTTTTTCTTCCTTTCCTTTCTAAGTGGATATCTCGTTTCTCTTGTCTCTCTCAATTTGGTTGGAAAATGAGGTCGTGAAAGTGCCGCCTCAACTTTCACAAAAAACAGATATGACGTCATCAAAGATATTTATTAAAAATAAAATTGGGTGAAAAAACCCATCTAGGGGTATTGCGGTACTTGGGAGAAGCATTGTATGTAAAGTTTCATCAGTGAAGACGGGTCCAGGGTTTGCTCTGAATCGTAACAACTTTTGTGAAGTACAGTCTACCCTGGGAAATGAAAGTCTGTGCCTGTAAAGGCCTTTCTTTGACGGATGAAAAGTAGACGAGACAGTGCGTGACGGGGACGAGCCGCACACAGGGGCAGAGAGGTGTACGTTAACGTTAACCACGAGTGACTTACAGTCCGTAGCGCGTGACGTACGTGCAGGTGACGGGCACGAGCCGGACAGTGCAGGGCACCAAGCTGTGGAAGATGGGCGAGACGTTCAGGGGCAGAGAGGTGTACGTTAACGTTAACCAATAGTGACTTACAGTCCGTAGCGCGTGTCGTGCAGGTGACAGGCACGAGCCGGACAGTGCAGGGCACCAGGCTGTGGAAGATGGGCGAGACGTTCAGGGGCAGAGAGGTGTACGACGCTCAGCTCACCGTGGAGACTGACGCTGACGGCGATCACGTGCTGGACGCTACGGGATCCTTTGTGCAGGTAATGGGTCACGTTGCTTCTCCCCCACCCGCTCTTCTTCCTCCGACCTGAATGTGTGTGTGTGTGTGTGGAGGCCGGGGGGGAGGGGGGTGGGGGGGGGGCGTGTCTGGATTTGTTTCTGTCACTGTTTCTGTCTATACCTCTGTCTCTGTGTGTATGTATGTCCTGTGCGTGTACCTGTGTCGGCCTGTATCCTCATAACTCATAACTCATAACTCATAACATTTATTGATCCAACAAAGGAAATTAAATTGGTCATCAGCACATATAGGTTATTAATTAATAATTATAAAAGAATAAGAGAAGAAAATTAATAAAACCCATGATAACAAAACAAAAAACAAAAAAAAATAAATCTAAAGTAATATATTGTACAACTACAATACCCTTTTTACTTGCACACTTGACACACCGTGGTTGTGTCTGTCTCAGTATGTGACTCTCTCTGTTTATGTATCCATACGCCTGTCACAAATACTCTGCCGAAGTGGGCGATGACTCATAACTCAGGGCTGGACCTGAGAGGGAGGGGCTTCCAAATTAAGGAAGAGGTACAGGGGCTGGCTAGGCGGATCTGGGGGGTGGAGGGGGTGGTGGTAAGGCTTCCCGGATGATGTTGACATTTTGCATTTGAAAGTGGTATTTTGTGTCTCGCCTTTAGACAAAACGTTAATTTGCCGGGTAAAAGGGGGTTGGGTGGAGTGGTTTTCCGTAAATCAAGAACTCCCCCTCAGATCCAGCCGAGTAACTGTAGCAACTGACGCAGAACAACTGTATTTCTTCAGGACATAGGGGAGGACACTGACGGCAGCGTGGATGTCTACACCAACGAGGCGCTGGACAACGTGTTGCTCGAGTTCGGGGATAACAAGGACCTCGCCAAGGACGTCCTGGTCGACCTCAAGATCTTCATTGACGAAAATGGAAAGGCCTTCACCGGTTATTTAGTGAGTTCCACTGTGAATATTTTCGTTTTCAGTCATTGACTTCAAGATCTTCAATGAAGACGTTTTGCCAACTTGGCCTTAACACATCGGGAACGATTTCAAACCAAGAAAAGTTGAGGAAAAGTTGGTTGAAAGTCTGCCATGTGAACGACACTTTAGAAGACGGTATGAAGAGAAAGCCTATGTTGTAATGAGACCAGGGCTGAGGTGCACGAACCAAAAGTGGATGCCACCCAACCGGGTGGAATAAACCGTGGAATCTGATGCTTTAAAATCACTACAAATCTCAATTTCAACCAATCCAACACTGCGGCTGACTCCCACCCTTTTGGTAACTTTCTCGTGCAGCTCGGCCCTGAATGTGACGTGTATACTGTGTTTGATTACAGGTGGAGTACCGCATAGAGGAAGAAGGTCAACCCAGAAGACCCACAGCTATAGTCGACGGACGTGACGGGCACGTGATGATGAAGTGGAACTCCATGACCACCTTCTGTCCGGACGCTCAGGGTGTGGGGGGCAACGAGAAGGTAACTCCGAGGATGGGGAGGAAAATCACGATAACACACACACACACACACACACACACACACACACACACACACACACACACACACACGCACGCACGCACATACATACACACACGCACACACACACACACACACACTAACACACACTAACACACACACACATACATACATACACACTCGCATACACACAAACACACATACACATACACACACACACACACACACATATACACACACACATATACAGACCCACACTACGCACACAGTCTCTCCCTCCACCCCAGACAGGAGAGGTTCTGTACAACGGCCTAGACCCACACTACTCACACAATCTCTCCCTCCACCCCAGACAGGAGAGGTTCTGTACAACGGCCTAGACCCACACTACGCACACAGTCTCTCCCTCCACCCCAGACAGGAGAGGTTCTGTACAACGGCCTAGACCCACACTACTCACACAATCTCTCCCTCCACCCCAGACAGGAGAGGTTCTGTACAACGGCCTAGACCCACACTACTCACACAATCTCTCCCTCCACCCCAGACAGGAGAGGTTTTGTACAACGGCCTAGACCCACACTACTCAAACAATCTCTCCCTCCACCCCAGACAGGAGAGGTTTTGTACAACGGCCTAGACCCACACTACTCACACAATCTCTCCCTCCACCCCAGACAGGAGAAGTCCTGTACAACGGCCCAGACCCACACTACTCACACAGTCTCTCCCTCCACCCCAGACAGGAGAGGTTCTGAACAACGGCCTAGACCCATACTACTCACACAATCTCTCCCTCCACCCCAGACAGGAGAGGTCCTGTACAACGGCCTAGACCCACACTACTCACACAATCTCTCCCTCCACCCCAGACAGGAGAGGTTCTGAACAACGGCCTAGACCCACACTACTCACACAATCTCTCCCTCCACCCCAGACAGGAGAGGTTTTGTACAACGGCCTAGACCCACACTACTCACACAGTCTCTCCCTCCACCCCAGACAGGAGAGGTTTTGTACAACGGCCTAGACCCACACTACTCACACAATCTCCCCCTCCACCCCAGATAGGAGAAGTCCTGTACAACGGCCTAGACCCACACTACTCACACAATCTCCCCCTCCACCCCAGACAGAAGTCCTGTACAACGGCCTAGACCCACTGGCACTACTCACACAATCTCTCCCTCCACCCCAGACAGGAGAGGTTCTGTACAACGGCCTAGACCCATACTGCCTGGACGTGACAGAGCGTGACGGCGTGTGCTACCTGGAGAACGAGCACGTGCGCGTCGTCAACATGGGGGGCGAGCGCTTGTACAACATCACCCAAACCATGTCCTACGACTGCCACAACGCCACGGACGGCATCAACGGGGCCTACTCTCCTGCCCTCGATGCCTTCTACATTGGCACTCAGGCTTGTGAGTCAGTTTGTAGATTGGTAACATTACCGTGTGTGGAAATTTTTTTGTGAGAGTGTTGTAGGAAAGGGGACAGTTAATGTTAGCTTAGTAACAAAAATATATCTAATTTGCCACTGCTGCCACTTGAAATGTTACATCTGAATTTCATTTTATTTGAAGGGTGCGAGAGGGAGTAACATGCTTCGTTGTGGAAGTTTCACACACTTATACGCACTCACAATCTCGCGTTGATACTTTTAGCATTGGCAAAGGCACAATCATTCATCACATAAACACTTTCATTTCGTGTTTTTCGGCACAACATTCGGCCATGGACGCACACGCACGCATGCACGGACACTCACACTGACGCACGCACGCACTTACACTTACACAAAGACAAACTTGCAAACCGCACACGCACGCAAGCACACATAAACGCCCAATAACACACACACACACACACACACACACACACATACACCGACACAACGGGTAAAAACGCACTCGTGCACAAAATACGAGTGAACGTACGTGTGAGTATCAGCTAGCCCATGAACAAAGAAGAAGCAGAAGACCACCACCCCAACCTCTTACGCACACACACTCTAGTATATACAGTCAGACAAACACTAACCTAACTACATCTCCCCTCTCTAGTTACAACCAAAATCAAGCCCCCACGAAACTGTACACTGTATTTTCCCTCCGTGCAGACAAGATGTTCCGTGAGTGGTACGACATGAGTCCAGTGACGAACGAAAAGCTGATCATTCGTGTTCACTTCGGCACGAACTATCCCAACGCGTACTGGAACGGAGTCAACGCCACCTTTGGCGACGGTCGTGGGTCCTTCCATCCCTTTGTGTCCGTGGATCTGGTCGGCCATGAGGCGAGTCAAGATTATCCTTAGCGGATTATGACTTTATTCAGTTATTCTGCAGAAAAGACAAATGCTGGAGAAAAAACGTTCTTTTCTGCAGCATTTCTGCATAATGTCATCTTTCGCCGAGGCAGCGTTTTTTTTCTGCAGCAAAACATTTTACTGCAGTAAATTTGAAATCAAGAATGCTGCAGTAAAACGGTGCTGTTGTTATACTGCAGAAAACCTGTTTACTGTTTTTCTGCAGAATAACTGAATAAAGTCATAATCCGCTAAGGATACAAGACAATCGTTGACGCAGCATAGACTCTGTGTGTGTGTGTGTGTGTGTGTGTGTGTGTGTGTGTGTGTGTGTGTGTGTGTGTGTGTGTCTGTCTGTCTGTCTGTCTGTCTGTCTGTCTGTCTGTGTGTGTGTCACAGTGGAACCCCCCATTTAAGACCTTCAACAATCTGTGAAAATCAGGAGGGAGTCTTAAGATGGGGGTAAATTTACAGATGTTTTGAACACAAAATCAGAAAAACCCCACTGCGTTAAAAGGGAGGGAGTCTGAAATCGGGGAGCCTTAATAGGTGGGTTCCACTGTAGTCAGCTTGACGCGGAGCTTTTTCTCGGGGATTGTTGGTGTGAAGGATGAGGAGGCTGACAAATGTGAACTATTTTGTGAACAATCGCATGAAAAAACCGGGTATTAAAAGTGAGTGAATCTTATATCAAGGAGTCTTAAAGGGGGGGTTCCACTGTACCCACAGTTGTGTAACTAACCCTCGCTGTTACAGATCGGCCACGCGCTGATCGAGCAGAACTCCGGGCTGATCTGGTACCAGCAGCCAGGGGGGGTCAACGAGGCCTTTGCCGACATCACGGGGGAGGTGCTGGAACACTACATCAAGGGGGAAGACTGGCTCACCGGGGCAGACATCACAAAGAATGACGATGCTGTCAGGTTAGTCAATTATTCGTGCGTATTAGGTTCCAAGGTTGAACTCAGCCTCAGGTTAGTGAATAATGCGTGCCTAGTAGCTTCAACGGGCTTCTTACTTTGAACCCTGCCTCAGGTGAGTGAATTATGCGTGCCCAGTAGGTTCCAGGCTTGTTATTTTTCAACCCAGCCTCAGGTTAGTGAATTATGCGTGCCAAGTATGTTTCAGGGGTACTAACTTTGAACCCAGCCTCAGGTAAGTAAATTGTTCCTGCCTAACGGGTTCCCGGGTTTTTAACTTTGAACCCAGCCTCAGGTGAGTGAATTATGCGTGCCTAGTAGGTTCCAGGCTTGTTATTTTTCAACCCAGCCTCAGGTTAGTGAATTATGCGTGCCAAGTATGTTTCAGGGGTATTAACTTTGAACCCAGCCTCGGGTAAGTAAATTGTTCCTGCCTAACGGGTTCCTAGGTTTTTAACTTTGAACCCAGCCTCGGGTAAGTAAATTGTTCCTGCCTAACGGGTTCCCGGGTTTTTAACTTTGAACCCAGCCTCAGGTAAATCTGGGAACCCCTAATCCAAAAGGCATGCTGTTTTTATCATGTTCTGACGCTTCAGCATGATGAGTATACGTGATTGAGACAGAGTTTAGATTGCCAGAGTCACAGCCTCATCTTAATAATAATGGAAACTTATAGAGCGCTTACCTAAAAGCTCCAAGCGCTTTACAATGACATTATTATACACATGTACAAAACCAAAATACAAGCATTAAGACACAAAAAGAACAGGAGTACAAAAGCAAATTCATCAATTTGGGAAGATGGTTTGTCGACTGACTGATCTTTTGGTTTCCTTTTCGTAGGCTGTGTCTTTCGGTCGATGAAGTGAACAGCGGATGAGCCTGATGGCCTTTTCTGGGTTACTCACTCAGTTACTTGATAACATCACGAAGAACCGAAATGCGATTAGGAACACAGTTTAAATTAAAGCAAAACGAGAAGGTCAACACTCACGGGGAAAGCCCGTATCACGTTGTGTAATCTGAAATTCTTTCTGTAGATATATCATCAACCCCTAGGACAACTTTATCACAGATATATCATCAACCCCTAGGACAACTTTATCACAGATATATCATCAACCCCTAGGACAACTTTATCACAGATATATCATCAACCCCTAGGACAACTTTATCACAGATATATCATCAACCCCTAGGACAACTTTATCACAGATATATCATCAACCCCTAGGACAACTTTATCACAGATATATCATCAACCCCAAGGACAACTTTATCACAGATATATCATCAACCCCTAGGACAACTTTATCACAGATATATCATCAACCCCTAGGACAACTTTATCACAGATATATCATCAACCCCTAGGACAACTTTATCACAGATATATCATCAACCCCTAGGACAACTTTATCACAGATATATCATCAACCCCAAGGACAACTTTATCACAGAACAGATAGACTGCTAACGTTCCAAAATTCAGAATCAAAAAACAAGAATGATAGGTAATTTGAACGTTTATTATTGACAAAACAAAACGCTACATTTACTAGTACGTCGACCCAAATGTCTTTGAAGAAGACAGACACGCACTTATGAAACAGATAAACAAAAACAAAAACTTATCTCAAGATCGTGTGGCTCGCTTGCAAAATGCCGGGGAGATATTTCATTAACTACGACGATAACTTTACCACTTGTGTGTTGCAGATATTTCATCAACCCCGAGGACAACTATATCAGTATCGGCAGCATGGACGACTACATCAACTACATGGAGCCCCACGAGACGGGCGGCATCCTGGCACACGCCTTCTACCGCCTGGTGGCGCTGCACGGACAGCCCATCAAAGAGGTGACGTCAATTTCCTCTGTTCTCCCCCGAAAGCGGCGTATGGCTGCCTAAATGGCAGGGTAAAAACGGTCATACACGTAAAAACCCACTCGTGCAGAAACACGAGATTACGTTGGAGTTTCTGCCAATGAACGCAGAAGAAGACTTACCCCTGCTAGCATGGGGGGACTTTCGCCAGAAAGAGTGGTGAATTTAAGTGTTCTGGAAGAATGTGGAGGAATTAAACTAGATATGAACAAGAAATTCCTCCGATAGGAAAAACACCCCCGTCAAAGCGACAAAGGGAAATAACCTTCTCAGTTGGTGGCAGTGAGAATGGTTATTTCCCTTTGACCAACGGGGGTGTGCCTCTATAAGTCCTTGTATAATTTTAATCCACCAATAACTCCCTAACCGTGTGTTTGACTGGTCCCAATTTTTGTAAGGACCGTCTCAGGAATGTATAGAACCTGTTCACCAAGTTTGGTGACGATCGGTCCGTTCATTCTTGAGATCTACTTGCGAACACAAACACACAAACAAACACACAAACAAACACATCGAGTGAAACCTATACACACCCCTATACCGGGGGTGTAATAAGGATAAGATTTCACATAGTCCTGTGAAGTTACCCTAATGGAAATTTGGGCTACTTTCTCACTGGGGAAAGGGAGCTGCCATACAGTACGGCCCTACCCATTTTGTTCTTTTTCCTGCATGCGTGTATTCGTTGTGGCGGACATTCCATGAAAGAAGTGCGTTCACTCCGTTTTAGCATGGAGCCTTTATGCAGAGAGACAGAGAGAGAACGTGGAGAAGGTAGATGTTGTTGGTGCATAGCTCTGCATCGGTGTCATTTTTAACTCACCTGAGTAATCGGGTCTTAAAGGGAAGGGAGTCTTCTAATAGTAATCGGGTCTTAAAGGGAAGGGAGTCTTCTAATAGTAATCGGGTCTTAAAGGGAAGGGAGTCTTCTAATAGTAATCGGGTCTTAAAGGGAAGGGAGTCTTCTATTAGGGGGGGTCTTAAAGGGAAGGGAGTCTTCTAATAGGGGGGGTCTTAAAGGGAAGGGAGTCTTCTAATAGGGGGGGGGGGGGGGTCTTAAAAGGTGGGTTCCCATGTAAGCAGACATGACGAAGGCGAGTCGTATAAACATTAGCTTTTCTTGTTTCTGTCAGGCATACCGGGTGTTCCTCCACGCCAACAAGATGTACTGGCACCACATGTCTAGCATGAAGAGCGCGGCCTGCGAGCTGATGAAGAGTGCATACGATCTCGGCCAGCCTGGAGATGTGTACAAGCAGGTAGGAGTTCACTCAGGCATGATGATCAGCTCAACACCACTGTCATGGCTGGATGATTATGAATGTATATATCTGGATGTATTATAGAAATGACGCGAGGGGGGTGGGGGGTGTTAGTGTGTGTGTGTGTGTGTGTGTGTGTGTGTGTGTGTTAGTGTGTTAGTGTGTGTGTGTGTGTGCACGCACAGGCGCACGCGTGCTCCTCGGCTGTGTCTTCGTTACAACTATCACAACGCAGGGCCATTAGAAATACTAGAACAAGAACAATAATATGATAACCCTTATGATGCTACCACTACTACTACTACTGCTACTTCTACAACTACTGTTAATAATAATAAGAGTATTCATATGGCGCAAATCCTAACATAGTTCTAAGTGCCTTACAAAAATAATCATAAAGCATATGAGCCATTGTCCTAGTGTGGTTAAGCATCGTTGATCAACGCTTGAGATATTGGAGCTTGGGAGGTGTTTGAGGGTATGTGTTGTGTGGTAACTTGCAGGCTCTGGAGCACGTGGGCATCGAGGTGTGCGACATTGCGGACCACGTGGTGGGACTGCGTAGCAACCAGACCTACAGCGACATCCAGCTGTCCAACGCCACGCGGCCTGTCTTCACGTTCGGCGTGCCTGGCGAATGGACCAACACCGTCTATGTCAGGGTAGGTGTCACCAACTGGGTTTATCAGCGCTTTGAGCTGGATACATGCGCTTTATAAATATTATACATTATAATTATTATAAAAAGAAAACACACCAGTAACCAGGTTAGGTACGTTTATATCTATATCAATATTTCGGCATGTTACTGCCTTCTTCGGGATGGTATGGTAATAATTATAATTATTATTACTCTTTTAACGTCAGTGAATGCCTTTGGGAACACATTGTGAATAGCAGTGGGTTGGTTGTAAGGGAGACTTTGCTGATGTTAGGTTGACATACACAAACAAAATGCAAGCATCAACACCCCTCCCCCCCCACCCCCCACCTCAATCCCTCTCTCTTCACACTCGCCCCTTCATATTGTGACAGGGGAGGCTACCGCTCCTTTCACAGCAGACTCTGCACCCGAGTTGTTGGCCTTTAAACGTCAACACCCGTGGATTGTAGGATTCTGTTTGTGATGGGGTCTGGTGGTTTTCGATTGTCTGTGTGTTCATGGAAACCTTCGGGTTTGCATAACAGTTTTTATAGGGCTAAGAAATTAGCCCTAACATTTTCAATCCTGTTTGATTGCACTTCGCTTCCCGAGGTGATCGCAGTGTTTCGGCACTCGGTTACAATATACACACATAATATATATATTTGGAGATGCTTTTACCAGCAGACGTTTGTGTGTCCTATAAGCAGTCAGGGGAATTTAAAATGAAAAGTGTTATTGTTGTTTAGTGCTCCCGTTAGACATGTACTGCAATTAAGCTTACGAGATATATTTCCAATCCGAGTGCGTGACGACGTTTTGAGAGAGAGAGAGACAGAGACAGAGAGACGGAAAAGGAGAGCGAGAGAGAGAGAGAGAGAGAGAGAGAGAGAGAGAGAGAGAGAGAGAGAGAGAGAGAACAAGAACAAGAACAAGAACAAGAACAAATCTTTAATTGTCTAAGGCCACAGCCCCTTACAATAGTGGTTAAAATAACAGCAATAGTATCTGCACAGTTATAAATTATAGTCACGCATAAAATTCAACAAATACATTAAAACCCTGATGACATATCACTGAACCTCATTTATAAGGGTTCGTCTCTTCTGTAGCATGAAGAACACAAATCTGCTGAAGCTGTTCATCACATTTTCCTCATTATTGCCACAGAAATACACAAGTTGTTGTTGCAGCGTCTTAGAGTTCGAGATTTTCAAATACTTTGCTCGAAGGTCTTGATAAAAAGGACATAAAAATACAACATGGTGTTCATCTTCTCTATCAGCTGTACAGAGAGGACAGTTTCTTGTCGTTTGGTTTGGTGCGAGAGAGAGCGAGAGAGACAGACAGACAGACAGACAGAGAGAGATCCAGAGGGTATACAGACGTTTCGCACTTTCGCCGTTTCGCACTTTGACGATTCGCACTTGTGCGAATCGTCACAAGGAAAAAGTTCGAACCGTCAGCATCAGGTGCGAATCGTCATAGTGATAGGTGCGAATCGTCACAAGGAAAAAGTTCGAATCGTCAGCATAATAAGGTGCGAATCGTCATAGTCATAGGTGAGCGATTTTGGTGTTGTTGTTGGGCGCAAAGTAAGAATCCGGGGCAGAGTTGGAATAATCGGGATTTCCCGAAACCTCATTTGATTTCCAACAAAGCGCCGCATTTCCGGAAACGAGCTGCCTCGTTCTAGAAATGGCAACCCTTCGACTGGCACAAAAAAGTATACCCTTTTCACAGGTCATGAATAAGGTATATGTGAAAAAGCAAGGTCTTATACAGGGGAAATCTTGGGGGGGTGGGGGCATTACACTGTGTAACAATTCTCTCAGTGACACTCAGCGCATGCAGCTAGCTAGTTGCTGCTGTCTCGATCTATTTTGAACACAATGATTTTTTTTTCTCAGAGTAGAGTGTTAGTTTGTTACAACAGGCTGAAATCATCTTTAATTTGAATCAACATTTTGCAACAATCAATCACATCAATATAGCGCACAGACTTACACATCACGTTTCAAGAGCCGAGAGAGAGAGAGAGAGAGAGAGAGAGAGAGAGAGAGAGAGAGAGAGAGAGAGAGAGAGAGAGAGAGAGAGAGAGACTGAGAGAGAGAGAGAATTGCATGGCTTGTTGTGACAGGTGTCATGTTGATACAATGTTGCCATTGTATCATGGAAAACAAATTGATGAGGCTTGGTGTCGCAAGGTCGTGTTAACGAAACGTCAAAAATGACGTCAAAATAGCAGAATGCTAAAGCCGGCATGCGATCATACTGGAAAATCACCTACGCACACCAGATCCGCTCTTTGCCGGCTCACATATATATTTGAGGCCAGTACTATCATAGGGCCGCCCAACTCATGTCCCAAAATAGGTCATAGCTACCTGAGAGGACGTAAACTCCACCCCCTTAGTTTCTGAATAATCATAACCATGAAGCAAAGATCATTGCTGTCGTTTCTGCCTCCAAGAGGTCAGAAAAGCCCCTAATTGTCAGACACTGAAACTGAAAGTGATTCACGGCCTAGTAGGCTACGTCAACCGCCTGATGATGCTACGATGGCATAGCAAGTCACTCGGTGATTTTGACATCGGCTCTGCGCGTCAACACTTTTTTGACAACCAGGGGGGGGGGGAATAACCCGAATTTATTCCACAGAAAACGTCTGCGTGTCGATGGCATTGATAAACATTGATTTAGTCAATGTTTGCATTTGACTGGTTGCATTGGCAGGTTGATTTTCGTGAGAGCATTGTGCCGCTCATGATGTCATACCGGTTTGAAAGATATCTAGCGCGATCACTGAATATAAATATAAGCTCTTTACAAATTTAAAACTAAAAATAAATATTGAAAAACAACAACATGCAATTTCCCCAACTGGCCACGTAGCTAAAATTATCAAGCCAATCATCCTCACTAACACTCCCTCAGCCTGCTCAAGTTAGAAATTGCACAATCACTCATGAACGCGCCACCCTTCCTTGCAAGCGTTTCTCCTATCGGCAGTATTTTTTGTGAAGGCATGCAGTGAGTGGCGACTCAGTGCGCTATCTGTATTGGGTGAGCGCGCTAGGCGAAAAATAACAGACCAGTATTTAAACACAGATTAACACGCGCGCACACACACACACACCGGCACACACACTCACACACACACACTCACACACACACACACACACACACACACACACTCTCTCTCTCTCTCTCTCTCTCTCTCTCTCTCTCTCTCTCTCTCTCTCTCTCTCTCTCTCTCTCTCTACCAGGGACCTATATTATTCTCTACAAACTAAGAAACACACACACATATCCACAACTTTGCTTCCGAAGTTCCCACTTTCAAATATAAATGACAATGACGTTTCGCACCTCTTGGCAATGACGTTTCGCACATCTTGGAAAAAAGTACGAAACGTCATTCTGAAAAGTGCGAAACGTCATAAGTAAAATGTGCGAAAAGACAAAAAAAGTGCGAAACGTCATGTCCAAATTGTAGATAAAGTGCGAATCGTCCGAAGTGCGAACCGTCAAAGGTGCGAAACGTCTGGTATTCGATACAGAGATACACAGAGAGAGACAGAGAGGGACGGAAAAGGAGCGAGAGAGAGACAGAGAGAGAGAGACATAGAGAGAGAGAGAGACATAGAGAGAGAGAGAAAGAAAAAAAGAAAGATTATAAAAAAAGAAGAGAGACAGACAGAGACAGAGAAAGACAGAAACACAATGAGAGACACACATGGGAGAGAGATAAATGAACTGAAGAGAGAGGGATGGGTAGGCTCCACTAAAGAACTTCAATATTACGTTGTTGTTGGTGTTGTTGTTTTCAATAGGCCAGCAGTAGTCACGGGGATGTTCACATCTCCATTTCTGACAAAACCTGGATGACAGCGTACGACCCAGCCGCCACTGACACTCTCGCTGAAGGTTACTCTCACGCCGCGTTCACCGTCACTGACATCACGCTGTATTACGTCACCGTCACCCTGTCGTCTGACTCGCCTGAGATGTGGAATGACGTCACTTTGGAGGCGGGCTTTACGTGCGTGGCAGCCAATCAGACGAGTCACGGCTATTTTGAACACTTGAGAAAAGAAAACTGCGAGGGTCGCAGCTATTAACCAAGACACTGATCTAATAACGTAGTGTTCCCTTTTATCGGATTTTTAATTGGAATTTAACTCTTACATTAAAAGAAAAGCACCAACGTGCGAGACAGAATTAAAATCTTTTTTGTTGTCCTTCTCTTTCAGTACGTCAGTTCCTCGCATGAAGCCTGGTGACTGTCTCCGTCTCTGTCTATCTCCGTCTCTGTCTCTCTCTCCATCTCTCTCTCTCTCACACACACACAAACACACACACACACACACACACACACACACACACACACACACACACACACACACATATATATATAGGCTATATATGAAGTCTTATATCGCGCGCGTATCTCCAGACTCGGACTCAAGGCGCAGGGATCTATTTATGCCGTGTGAGATGGATTTTTTTTTTTTACACAATACATCACGCATTCACATCGACCAGCAGATCGCAGCCATTTCGGCGCATATCCAACTTTTCACGGCCTATTATTCCAAGTCACACGGGTATTTTGGTGGACATTTTTTTTATCTATGCCTATACAATTTTGCATGCCAGGAAAGACCCTTTTGTCAATCGTGGGATATTTAACGTGCACACCCCAATGTAGTGTACACGAAGGGACCTCGGTTTTTCGTCTCATCCGAAAGACTAGCACTTGAACCCACCACCTAGGTTAGGAAAGGGGGGAGAAAATTGCTAACGCCCTGACCCAGGGTCGAACTCGCAACCTCTCGCTTCCGAGCGCAAGTGCGTTACCACTCGGCCACACACACACACACACACACACACACACACACACACACACACACACACTCTCTCTCTCTCTCTCTCGGCGTTTGGCATGATTGCCTATTCTCTCATAAAGAGAGAGATTGAGTGGCGGGGAAAGGGGGGGGGGGGGGGTTGGCGTAGGCTTGCACAAGATAAATATCGTCGATTAAGTTCTAAGTGTGCAGATCATGTGCCTCATCTGTAGGACCTAGTTTGTGTTCAATTCCCCACGTTGACATTATTTTTGCTGTATCTTGTTGCGACCTCTCACCACGGCGTGTTTTGTTATGCATGTCATGTCCAAATTGGCAGTCTCCTGGCAAATGACTCAGCTTGCGCACAAAACTGGAGGAAAAGTGAAGGGTCTGTCAAACCGGGTAAGTGCAGTAAGCAACCCAGAGATCCAGATGCGTAACGCTCCACGTGTTATGTTCATGTACTGTACACCACAAAAAGTAGCAATTATGGGGTCGCACTTTTACACTTTCGAGTTCTATGGCTTATTGCTTGTGAAGGTTGATATGCGGAAGTCAACGCTGACTTTTTTTTCTAAATGTTAAATCAGTTAAGATTTATTCTTGGGAAGAGGTTTAAGTCGAAAACTAAATGAACATTTTCCACTTCATCGGCAGCTTCAAATACGGATGTTTCAGTTCGCCATAATTGTCGTGTGATTTGTTTTTTTAACTTGCGTTTGACATTAGGAAATTAACCCAATTAAAGGCACTTATGCATTGCACGGAATGATGAAATGATGAAACTATGATACGAGAAGTAGGGCCTACGTAATCGGCCCATGAGACGTAAACCCCACGACCAGCATCCAGTGGGCGTCCAGATTCAGTGTTGTGCCGTCGTCCGCGGCCGGAGCGATCACGTAATTCGCGCAGAGATAAAAACGGTGAATAGTGCATATATTGGGAGCTGCCAGTCTGTTTCCAGTCATTGTCACTATCTAGCAGTCATGAGGGACCTCCGTGCCGCCTCTCTCCTTGTAGGTGAGTCGACATTGTATTTTTTACACCCCCGGTATAGGGGTGTGTATAGGATACGGTCCATGTGTTTGTTTGTTTGTTTGTGTTCGCATATAGATCTCAAGAATGAACGAACCGATCGTCACCAAACTTGGTGAACAGGTTCAATACATTCCTGAGACGGTCCTTACAAAAATTGGGACCAGTCAAACACACGGTTAGGGAGTTATTGGTGGATTAAGATTCTACAAGGACTTATAGAGGGACATACCTTCTCAGTTGGTGGCAGTCAGAATGGTAAGGACGGGGGTGTTTTTCCTACCTCGGAGGAATTTCTTGTTTTATACTGGTACGCGCGTGGTTTATATCTGGGGTCTGGACGTTTGGACACAAATAGTATAAGTTCAGAACCGTGACCTCAATTTAAGGAAGCTGTTCCAAACTTTGCTGACAGAGAGAACCGTTCTAGTGAATGTTCAAATTGAGGAAAAATCGTGATGAAGAGCGATAACTTTTGAATTCAAAATTCAATTCATTTCTGTAAACTTTATCCCCGAGTACGCAGTAGGAGGGTCCAGCAGACTTTAATTGTGTGTCTGTCTGTCTGTCTCGACTTAACAGCTTATTGCTGGGAAACTGCTGGGCGCAGTTCTTTCAAAAGTTGATACACTAACTTGATAATAGGTCCGATTGATCGTATTAAAACTTCATAATGTTACCTGGGACCTAAATGCGAAATATTCCACAAAAACGACTCTTAACGGCGGGCGCGATTCGCGGTGGGATAGAACAGCCGTTCGGCTTATAGAACCGCCCAGCCAAGCCAGCGACACCACACGCTTTGCGTGCGTGCGTGCTTTGCGTGCGTGTACCACTGCGCGAGGACTATAGGCATTATTGAGTTCACTGGTGAATGTCAAATATGTTGGCTTGGTGGAAAGCGTTTCCGACTATGGCCAAAGTGAACTTGGTTCGATTCCCGGCATGGGCGGTCTATATTTTTTTAATTTTTTTTTAAATTCTCGTTTACTATTGTTTATTATGAACGTTTTAATGTTTTATTTCACTCCAATAATTTTTTTAATTGTGTAAAATAAATAAATAATTTTTTTTTTTTTTTTTTTTTTTTAAATCCAAGTGACCTAGGTTCGATTCCCGGCATGGGCGGTCTACATTTTTTTAATTTTTTTTTAAATTCTCGTTTACTATTGTTTATTATGAACGTTTTAATGTTTTATTTTACTCTAATAATTTTTTTAATTGTGTAAAATAAATTAAAATTTTTTTTTTTTTTTAAATCCACGTGCACAAGACAAAAACTTTCATACTGGGGGAGCGAGCCAGTCTGAAGAGTACTCGGGTCCAGCGCCAGCGTTTTTATATTTAGTCAAGTTATGACTAAATATTTTAACGTAGAGGGGGGAATCGAGACGAGGGTCGTGGTGTATGTGTGTGTGTGTGTGTGTCTGTGTGTGTGTGTAGAGCGATTCAGACCAAACTACTGGACCGATCTTTATGAAATTTGACATGAGAGTTCCTGGGTATGAAATCCCCGAACGTTTTTTTCATTTTTTTGATAAATGTCTTTGATGACGTCATATCCGGCTTTTCGTGAAAGTTGAGGCGGCACTGTCACGCCCTCATTTTTCAACCAAATTGGTTGAAATTTTGGTCAGGTAATCTTCGACGAAGCCCGGGGTTCGGTATTGCATTTCAGCTTGGTGGCTTAAAAATTAATTAATGACTTTGGTCATTAAAAATCGGAAAATTGTAAAAAAAAATAAAAATTTATAAAACGATCCAAATTTACGTTTATCTTATTCTCCATCATTTGCTGATTCCAAAAACATATAAATATGTTATATTCGGATTAAAAACAAGCTCTGAAAATTAAATATATAAAAATTATTATTCATCTTATTCCTTGTCGGTTCCTGATTCCAAAAACATATAGATATGATATGTTTGGATTAAAAACACGCTCAGAAAGTTAAAACAAAGAGAGGTACAGAAAAGCGTGCTATCCTTCTTAGCGCAACTACTACCCCGCTCTTCTTGTCAATTTCACTGCCTTTGCCGTGAGCGGTGGACTGACGATGCTACGAGTATACGGTCTTGCTGAAAAATGGCAGCTACTTGACTAAATATTGTATTTTCGCCTTACGCGACTTGTTTATTTTCCCCGAGTACGCAGTACTAGGGTCCAACAGACTTTAATTGTGTGTCTGTCTGTCTCGACTTAACAGCTTATTGCTGGGAAACTACTGGGCGCAGTTCGTTCAACAGTTGATACACTAACTTGATAATAGGTCCGATTGATCGAATTAAAACTTCATAATGTTACCTGGCCTGGGACCTAAATGCGAAATAATCCACAAAAACGACTCTTGGCGGTGGGCGCAATTCGCGGTGGGATAGAACTGCTGTTCGGCTAATAGAACAGCGTCACTGGGCCTGAGCACACATACGCTGCGTGTGCCACTGAGTTCGCGTGCTGCGCGACCTAATTTTATGAACGAGCGAAGGGAAGCCAGCCGGCTTCATACCTCTTGTAGTCTTTTTTCTCTCGCGCGGTGTGTGTGTATGTTCAAGATTTTGTGCACATGTGTTAGTGTTACTGTTTGTGTGTGTGTGTATTTGTGTGTGTGTGTATGCGCGCGTGCATGAGTCTGTACTCGTGTGTGTGTGTGTGTGTGTGTGTGTGTGTGTGTGTGTGTGTGTGTGTGTGTAAGGAAGAGAGAAAGTGAGGAAGAGAGGGAGAGAGAGAGTGTGTATGTGTGTGTGTGAATGTGTGTGTGCATGAGTTTGTGTGTGTATGAGTGTGTATATGTGTTTGTTTGTAAAGCACATCCTCGGCTCGCATGGAATGTATTTATATAGCAAAGGGAATGCCTGTAATTCACACAGAGCAATCACTTGGTCTTAAACGTGCACAAGACAAAAACTTTCATACTGGGGGAGCGAACCAGTCTGAAGAGTACTCGGGTCCAGCGCGAGCGTTTTTTATTATGATAGAGGGACATGATAACATGGCGGACTGTTGTATGAGAAAGTTAATTTATGAATGAAGGATCAGAATTAATGTTTTCTGCTCATATTTCTCTCAGTCATGAAAAATATTTGTGTCCAAGATTAGTTTTAAAATGCTTACATCCCTAATACATAAAACGGTAACTACACAATTAGGCTACAACAGCACAAAATGTCTTTCGGTGAGTCTGCTGTGACATGCTCCGAGAAAACACACACAGATATATTGAAACAATTTCAAGTTACGTTCACTAATCATGAATGGTAGGGGTAGTTTTGATGGTGGTAGTGGTCGCCTTTGTTCTGGTCTAAGTTGTAGTGTCAGAAGTGATTGAGATACTGTTGACATCAGCCCGCTGTGTCTTCTATTTCAGTATGCCTTGCACACACGTCTCTCGGGGCCGAACGCGTCGACATCAAGGCTCTGCTTCAACACGTCATGCGAAAACGTCACGCGGTATCAGAACCGGTGACGTCATATCGCTCCATACGTGACGCCAGCAAGGTCCGTAGAGACGAACTTGATGACGTCATGGCCTTGGGACAAGACACCAAACTTGACATCGTCAAGGTAAAGAGCACAGTGCAAGGGACACAACTGGTCAAGATGCAGGAACGATATCAAGGTAAGTAAGATTTGCTCTGAAGTATCAGTATCATTCAGGACGCTTTAAGACCAATACCTCAAATGTCAGTTCAGCGAACGGTTAAAATGGTTTGCGCGCATGCTGGGCATACAGGATATGATCAGTCTGATGATATGTGCCGTAAGAACTGTTCATCCTCATGTTTCAAAATGTATTGCTGGCGAAAGGCTAAAATGTGTCGTTGTCATTTAGCTCTGACCGTGTTGGTTGACAATATTTCCTTTACAGACTAATACGTCTTTTTCTCATTTCTTTTTGAAAGGTCGGGTGGTGTCCGACGGCATTGTTACCATAGAAACGGACAGCTCAGGTGATCACGTGCTGGACGCCAGTGGCTCTGTGTACAGGAACATTGGCAGTGACCTTGACCTGGAGAGAGAAGAGCTGGACCCGGAGCAAGCTCTCACTGTGTGTCTCAGCGAGCACGCCGATGAAGGTCTGCGTGACGACATCACACATGTCAAGGTTAGATACCCGTACCCCGTCCTCTCTCTGCCTGTCTAGTTGTCTGTCTCTCGTCTTCTGTCTCGCTGTCTCTCCTTTGAGTCATTTGGATCTTGCGTGTGGATAATGTGTGTGTATGAGTTCCAAAATTTACACACACACATTATCCATGGCTTTGTGTTGGAACAGAATATGATTCAGCATGTGGAAAAAAAGGTTCATCTGATTCGTCAGTTCTGCTCCCAGTTTTATCGACAATGTAGCCTCCAGTTTGCTCTCCCAGAAGTTTCGAATCGGCAACCCGAAGTACGGTTGAAGCTTTTTTCCATGACACAAAAATAAATTTTGTGCATACAATTTTGGAGCTGTAGCGTCTATAGAGAAGTTCCCATCGGCATGATTGCTGTTTGGTTGGAAAATGCGACAAGAAGGCATAGTCGTTTTGACCGAAAAAAGAAGACTTTCAAATTCCGTATGCCCAATGACACTGAAAAATGTTGGACAATAATGTAATTGTATCTGCAGCGGTATCATTCCTTTAGCCAGCACAGTTGTTAACCCGTGATTTGTAAAATTGTTTACTAATCACGTTTTTGCGCCCGATATTTTCTTGTCATCTCCACAGTCAAGGGACAAAAACGAAATCCCTTGACTTTTGGGGTAGCTTGACTTACTTGACTTGACTTATTCCTGCAGACTCCCTGTGGAGCATAGGGCCGCAAAACTTTGGGGTAGCTAGCGCGACTCTGTTAATTTTAAGAAATTTTTTTTTTCATTTTTTTTTTTCATTACTAGGATGTCCCATCGTTGGGAAATTCCGGTCGCTTCCTCCCAGTGGAAAGCTAGCAGTTACAGAGTCGCACTACCCCAAAGTCAAGGGATCTATTAGTCCCGTTTCGCCGTTATCCCATTTCACCCCCATCCCATTTCGCGACATTTCACAGGCCAAGTGACATTTTACCACCATATCATGTACCATTAGCTCCACTTCCCATTTTGGCACAATCCCGTTTCGCCGTTAGCCCATTTCGCCCCCATCCCATTTTGCCCCCATCCCATTTTTGCGACATTTTACGGGCTAAGTGTCATTTTACCACCATGTCATGTACCATTAGCTCCACATTCGCCCCCATCCCATTTTTGCGACATTTCACAGGCCAAGTGTCATTTTACCACCGTGTCATACCACTAGCGCCACATCCCATTTTGTCGCCATGCCGTTTTGCCGTCATCCCATTTCGCCGCCATCCCTATTTCGCGACATTTTGGATTGTGGCAAAAATGGGATTTCGCGTAAACGGAATGTCTTCCTGGTTGAATAACGCAGTATAATAGTATACTGAGGCTTGGCAAGAAGAATAAATCAAAAATGGGATGGCGGCCAATGGGATGGTGTCAAAATGGGATGTCGCGCTATTGTTATGACGTCACACGGTAGTAAAATGACGCTTGGCTTGTGAAATGTCGCGACAATGGGATGGGGGCAAAATGGAATGGCGGTGAAACGGCATGGCGGCTAAATGGGATATGGTGTCAAAATGGGATGTCGCGCTATTGTTATGACATCAATCAATCAATCAATATGAGGCTTATATCGCGCGTATTCCGTGGGTACAGTTCTAAGCGCAGGGATTTATTTTATTTTTTCAATTTTTATTCAAGGCGCAGGGATTTATTTATGCCGTGTGAGATGGAATTTTCCCACATGTTAGTAAAATGACGCTAGGCTTGTGAAATGTCGCGAAAATGGGATGGAGCAAAAAATGGGACGGCGGCAAAATGGGATTGCACCAAAATGGGATGTGGATCTAAAACCACCCCCACCACTGAGCGTAGAGGCTCTAAACAAGAAAAATTATTAATAATAAAAGGCATGCATTATTTTGTGGAATGCGATATTTTTACATTTTTACATTTTTACAAATCGCAGTTTTAGGTTCGACGTGATTTGTAAAATGTTTTTACATTTTTACAAATCACGGGTTAACAACAGTGAACAGCATGACATGACTCCGGAAATGACTCTGTCGGGTTTGTATTAGTTGTAAAAGAGTGAATGATCTTTCTTTTAGTGAGGCAAGCTTTCTACACGTGCTCTTGTCTAATTGTTTCAGACACACTCTTCGCTAGTGACTGGCCTATAATGTCACGTGGTAAAGTTTGGCTCACTAAAAGCAAGAATAATAACCTTTTTTTTGTCACAACCCATTTTCTTCTTCTTCTTCTTCAGCGTTCGACGTCACAACCCATTGAAACCCAACAGTTATTTTCAGACTTCGTCTATTACTGAAACTTTATGTCACACTGTTCACTCTGCTGGCCAAAGGACTGGTATCACCCGCTTCAGATTTAATTGCACCCCTTCCAAAATCGTTTAGTGTCACTTTCACAACCCATTCAAACCCGACAGAGTTATTTCCGGGCATCGTCAATTGCTACGGTTGTTCTTGTCTGCAGGTGGAATCAGAGGTGCTGATCGACGACGAGATGGCGGCGTACGGAGCCTACCTAGTGCAGTACCTGGTGCTACTGGAGGGGGAGGACGAGCGCCGCCCCACCTGCATCGTGCACGCGACGCACGGCCAGGTGGTGATGGCCTGGGACGCCCTGGACTCCTGCTCGGACTGCACGGCCACGGGCACCGGGGGCAACCTCAAGACGGGCAAGGTCCGCTACGGGGAGCTGCAGCGCTGCCTGGACGTCCGGCGGGAGGACGGGAAGTGCTACCTGGAGAACCAGTATGTGCGCGTCATCAACAACAACCACACGGAGGTGCTGAAGAACGAAACGTGGGAGCCCGAGGCGGAGGTAGCGTGGTACGACTGCGTGGAGATAGAGGACCAGGTGAACGGAGCGTTCTCCCCGCTGCTCGACGCCTTCTTCTACGGCACGGTGGTGGTCCGGATGTACGAGGACTGGTATAACACCACGGCTGTCGGGGAGCGCTTGACCCTCAAAGTTCATTTCGGCGCTAACGTTTCTAACGCTTTCTGGACCGGCTACGAATGTCTGTTCGGTGACGGGGGCGAGGAGTTCTACCCCCTGGTCAGCCTGGACATCGTGGGGCACGAAGTGGGGCACGCCTTGACGGAGATGAACGCCGACCTCTACTACTTCAACCAGTGGGGAGGCATCAACGAGGCCTTCTCCGACATGGCGGGGGAGACGGCAGAGGCCTATCTGCAGGAGGCCGACTGGCTGATCGGCATTGACGTGGTTAAAGGGAGCAAACCGCTCCGCTTCATGGACGACCCGGAACGCGACAACAAGTCCATCTCACACGTCAGCAGTTACAACGATTCCATGAACGTTCATTTCAGCAGCGGCGTCTTCAATCACGTGTTCTACGTCCTCGTGCACAACTACAGCATTCCCGCCAGAGACGTCTTCGGCACCTTCCTCCACGCCAACCAGATGTACTGGCATCATATGTCCTCCTACGTCACAGCGGCCTGTGACGTCATGATGGCGGCCTACGACCTGGGTCAAGATGGCGGCAAGTTTCGCAGCGCGTTCCGGGCGGTGGGGATCGAGGCGTGCGACGTGGACGACCACGTGGTGTGGCTGAGGGAGGAGGACGAGTACACGGACATCAGCGTGTCAGCCCACGCCTCCCCCACCTTCTTCTTCGCCATCCCTAGCTTCGCGCGCTCCGTGACGGTCAACGCCAGCAGCCCCAGCGGGGAGGTGTACCTGTCGGTGTCCAACGCCACCTGGGGAGTCGAGCAGGGCGAGGAGGGAGAGGTGGAGGTCTTCGCTGAGGGCTTCACCCTCCTTCACTTTGACGCCCCCGTCAACACGTCACTCCACCTGTCCATCACGCTCTCCACCAACTCTTCCGCCCCTCTCAGTGACGTCATGCTGCTCGCGACCTACGACTGTGTGGAGGCGTTCACGCCGGACTATAACGACCCGAGTTCCTTCGACGTGTACCGCTTGTGGAAGAAGACCTGTGACACCCAGGACGACGCAGACGATGAAGACAAATCTGACGAGGATTGCGATAAAGACAACGGAAATGAGGACGAAGAAAAGGACGAAGAAAAGGACGAAGAAAAGGACAAAAAATGATGAGCGTGAAAAGAAGATGAGATCTGTGAAACAAAGGGACGAAAGGGCACTTAATGTGGCTGATATGTGAAACAAGTTGTACCGTTTTTTGTCTCATTACCCGCTAAAACGGCTTCGAAAACCGCCTTTAATGGCTTCTGAGAAGACTGACACATACAACCTTCAGCGTGCTAAAACGTCATTGTTGGAAAAGATAGGTGAACAAAACTGACTTTTTGGATACATGTTTGTAAGTTCTTTCCATTGATATCCAAAACTTGTTTTTGCTGTTTTGATTTGTTATGGTTTTAGCGCTGGGACCTTGCTTTTCTGAATTTGATTTTTTTGTGATACATTTTTTAACGTTTTTTTCGATTGACATCCAAAACTTGTTCTGTTTTAGCTGTTTTGATTGTTTATGATTTAAGCGCGGGGACCTTGCTTTTCTGAATTTGATTTTGTGGGGATATCTGTGTTGTAGGTTCCACCGAACTGACGGACACTGTCTTCCAAGTTATGTAAAACAAATCTGGTTGCTGAATATGGTAGGGAAATTAATGGCCTTTCCAGTCATATAACTGGTTTTACAATAAACGGTATTATCACAAAGATATGAACTTAAACATATCTGCCTTGGTTTTTTTTATGACATGTTAGGGTTTTATATTGATCAACACATGTGTTTCTTGTCAGTTGAACCAATTGTCATCGTGTACACTGCTTGTTTGCTACTTTATTTGCAACTGAATCAGCAATGTTGAGTTCTTCTGCGTGCGTGCGTGTGTGTGTGTGTGTGTGTGTGTGTGTGTGTGTGTGTGTGTGTGTGTGTGTGTTTATGCGTGCGTGCGTGTATGCGTGCGTGCGTGTGATGCTTTTTAGATAATGCGAACACGGACATCAATGCAGAGCAGTTTCTTTTGCACTTTTATATCTTTTCAAGATGGATGGAACGACATCCAATAATGTTACAGGACGAAGAGAAAAGTAATATAACAGTATCAATAACTAACAACAACAACAATACAAGGCAAAATGTGTTTCCATGACGATAGCGGGCTGCCTTGAGCCTTTAGCAAAAACAGTGGTACCTGCCATGTAAAGCCCTCCAATGAGCGGACACCTGCCACAAAAGGACACACTCATTTTGTTGTCCCTTTGTCTATCATCTTTACAAAAATATACCTGTTATAACATGCCACTTGCAAAAAAGGAACGGTACCATTGTATGCCCTTTTCATTGTTTACACATTGTGCCTCTTTCAGGCAATAAATTTGACTTTCAGGACCAAGAATAACGACATTTAAATGTTGAAGAGTCAACATTCCAGAGAGAAATTTGCTCTGTGGGAAACCTTGTCCGACATTGTTCTCATAAAATGTATGTGCAATTATCATATTAGCACATACTTGCAGCTGTGTCAGTAAATAACATATAATAGCAAGTCTCCTCACGAGGGGTTGCACAGAGGTGGTTGCTGGCTAATTCGCATTGTGAGGGAATTATGGAGAGCATTACGCCTGGCCTTTTGCTGCCACAGCACAGTTGATAGCTATAGTTATTTCCTAGCCCGATTGGTGTGTGTGTGTTTGAGTGTGTGTGTTTGAGTGTGTGTGTACGTGAGTGTGTGTACTACGTGAGTGTGTGGGTGCGTGCGTGCGTCTGTCTGTCAGTCTGTCTGTCATCGTAAGTGGGACATAGACTGTACAAGACATGAATCTTTGCAAGTGATTGCACAGGTGTCATTGTAAGTGGGACATAGACTGTACAAGACATGAATCTTTGCAAGTGATTACACAGGTGTCATCGTAAGTGGGACATAGACTGTACAAGACATGAATCTTTGCAAGTGATTATACAGGTGTCATCGTAAGTGGGACATAGACTGTACAAGACTACACACATTAAATGGCTGCCATATTCGCGCAAAATCTAATCATTCCTTCTTCTTTTCAATTACCGTAGGTATTTATTTATTACCGTTGTTTAATATAATTATCGATTTATTTATTCATCCTTTATCTCTTTGCTTACACTACCAACAAAGTTAACGTTTGCGCCATTTTCTGAAAGCGGTTAGTTTTGAGTTTGATTGTACACGATATATAGAGAAGTGTACAAAAGTGAAAAAGCCTAACGGGTTCGTGGTTTGTGCGCCCGCAACTGTTTTGACACGTGCAAGCTATCAAGAAAGGGTAAAAGTGGCAAAATTAATGGCATTATTTTGAGCGCTCTAGCACTGTTAGTTTGTCAGAACCGGAGGTGGCCCTTATTAGGAACGGTTCCATATCAGGCGACCTTCCCCTACTGTGTCGTAAAACGTCATTCTTGCATCTTCAGCGCATTGTCTCGTTGTCGATGTCTTCGGCGCTTCGTCCATATTAGGTGACCTCCCCCTACTGTGTCGTAAAATGTCATTCTTGCATCATCTTCAGCGCATTGGTCTCGTTGTCCATGTCTTTGGCGCTTCGTCCATATTAGGTGACCTCCCCCTACTGTGTCGTAAAACGTCATTCTTGCATCTTCAGCGCATTGGTCTCGTTATCGATGTCTTTGGCGCTTCGTCCATATTAGGTGACCTTCCCCTACTGTGTCGTAAAACGTCATTCTTGCATCTTCAGCGCATTGGTCCCGTTGTCCATGTCTTTGGAGCTTCGTCCATATTAGGTGACCTTCCCCTGACACGTGCAAGCTATCAAGAGAGGGTAAAAGTGGCAACATTAATGACATTATTTTGAGCGCTCTAGCACTGTTAGTTTGTCAGAACCGGAGGTGGCCCTTATTAGGAACGGTTCCATATCAGGCGACCTTCCCCTACTGTGTCGTAAAACGTCATTCTTGCATCTTCAGCGCATTGTCTCGTTATCGATGTCTTTGGCGCTTCGTCCATATTAGGTGACCTTCCCCTACTGTGTCGTAAAACGTCATTCTTGCATCTTCAGCGCATTGGTCCCGTTGTCCATGTCTTTGGAGCTTCGTCCATATTAGGTGACCTTCCCCTACTGTGTCGTAAAACGTCATTCTTGCATCTTCAGCGCATTGGTCTCGTTGTCCATGTCTTTGGAGCTTCGTCCATATTAGGTGACCTTCCCCTACTGTGTCGTAAAACGTCATTCTTGCATCTTCAGCGCATTGGTCTCGTTGTCCATGTCTTTGGAACTTCGCCCCATGACGTTTTCCTCAAGGTTTTGTGCGCGTGTTTGATCGTTGGAAGCGGCGAATCGCGCGTATGTTGCACAGATTTCAGACACCATCATGGCCATGAAGACCAAGCCCCCCAGAAGCCACAGACTGACCAGGATCGTGTGGGTCGCTCCGCCATACGCACCTTCAACAAACACAGGCAGGACTTTTTTAAATTCAAATTTTTAACCTGGCAGTTTTAATACTTATTAGATCCTTCATGAATTCTCAAATTTACACCAAGCTTTATGATTTTGCACAATGTTTCTCCACACCAAAATACCGACATTGCAGATGTCCCTCTCTCTCTCTCTCTCTTTCTCTCTCTCTCTTTCTCTCTCTCTCTTTCTCTCTTTCTCTTTCTCTCTTTCTCTCTCTGTCTCTCTCTCTTTCTCTCTCTCTTTCTCTCTCTGTCTCTCTCTCTCTCTCTCTTTCTCTCTCTCTCTTTCTCTCTCTGTCTCTCTCTCTCTCTCTCTGTCTCTCTCTCTTTCTCTCTCTCTCTCTCGCACAGAGACATACACAGACACACTCACTCACTCTCTCTTTTTCTCCCCCCTCTCTCTCTACCTGCTATCATGTCTCCAAAGCCAATGGTGGAGAGGGAGATGACACAAAAATAGACAGCTCCCAGGTAAGTCCAATTGTCCTCCGTGTGTGCAAACACTATTGCAGGTATCAGCGTCATCACCGCAGTCCCAACTCCAAACACAACGGCCGACTGAAACACACGCACACCGTCTTATATTTTGGACAGTGCTCATAAGAGTAAAAGACTTAAAGACACACATAAAAGTGTGTGTGTGTGTGTGTGTGCGTGTGTGTGTGTGCGTGTGTGTGTGTGTGTGTGTGTGCGTGTGTGTGTATGTGAGAGAGAAACAGAGACAGAGAAAGTCTGGTTAAGAAAAAGAAGGAAGGGACTATAAAGACAGCATGCAACAATTGGGACTGCTGCGACACCCACTCCTCCTGCCTAACGGCTAGACGGTTAACACCCTCTATGACGCTTTCAATACACTCACATTTGCAAAGTAAAGGCAGTCCTATGCGGTAGCATTATTTGTAACTCAGAATCTAATGGTATAACTTTGGAAGCGATATGAGGGCCTTTTTGACTCACATGCGAAGCAAAAGTGAGTCTATGTACTCACCCGAGTCGTCCGTCCGTCCGTCCCGGCGGCGAATTTGCGATTCCTAAACGCCTTAGGGAACGACTGACGTCACAGCCGCTTCGGCCTTTTCCGGAGGAACACCGCGTGCCACTTCGATCGCGTTGCACTTGCAGTCATTCGGCGATGCCACCTTGATTATCAGTTAATAAAGTTATTATTCAGGCATATGAAAGAAATTAGTATTTTCTTTTGTTACACTTACACATAGTTTTATGAAGATCAATTTCAGACTCGGCAAAATAATGGTTGTATCATGAGCGACTGTCAGAAGCGAGAGGTGCGGTTCGGTCAGTAGGTCAGTCACTTTCGAACTGTTCGGTGCGAAGCACGGTTTTGTTTCTGGTAACTATATTGATTTCTTCAAGTTGTACTAATGTTTACGCTTTGCGCTGCGGTTTAATATGTGTGCTTGTTATTGGCTAATACGGTGAGCCCACGCCGTTTAGTTTGCAGACCGTGCACATGTGAGCTTTGTGTAATCGCGTTTTCATCATAACATACCACCGTGCTAAACCGCTTTGGGGGAAATGGTTTAAAAAAATATTTAAAAAAATAAAAAATAAACGGAATGCATCAGGGTTGAAAAGATTGAAGGGTGGAGTTAAGGACACAAAATAGATGACAACAATAAAGCAAACAAGAAAAACAAATTAGCCAGGATGGGAGTCGAACCCGAGACAGCTGACATTCCAGCTGGAGCACAAACCACTAGGCTACGACAGCATGTGACAGACAGGGCTACAAAAGTGAAGGCATTTCAGGGTTAATCCGTCGTATGTGGCGTTTCTCGCGCATGAAGGTTCTGTTACCAACTCTACGAATAAGAAAGGTTGCATTTGAAGTTAAATGTCCACTAAAATATCAAAGGGAACACCATTTCTGAACAACACAACGGTTTAACACACCAAGATGAATGAAACAGTGGCACGGTTTTCGTTGCGAAAATGTGCAATGGCAGTGCTACGCGATCGAAGTGTGTATTATGTACACGCGGTGTTCCTCCGGAAAAGACCGAAGCGACACGTGACGTCAGTCGTTCAGTGGGGCGTTTAGGAATCGCAAATTCGCGTCCGGCCGGCCGGCCGTCCGGAAAACTTTAACGTTGGATATTTCTTGGACACTATTCAGTCTATCAGTACCAAATTTGGCAAGATGGTGTATGATGACAAGGCCCCCCAAAAAATACATAGCATCTTGACCTTGCTTCAAGGTCAAGGTCGCAGGGGCCATAAATGTTGTCTAAAAAACAGCTATTTTTCACATTTTTCACATTTTCTCTGAAGTTTTTGAGATTTAATACCTCACCTATATATGATATATAGGGCAAAGTAAGCCCCATCTTTTGATATGTCACGAAGTGGTTTGCATGTGAATTTATTATGCGTGTTCTGCCCTTTTGCACTGTCTCTACCCTTTCACACCAAACACTTCAAAAACAGAATTTGGGAGGATGCAGGCTCATTATTTCCTCAACCAAAAACAACATACTTCTTCACTTTAAATACATCAATACGAACAACTTTTCAACACACAGTTCGCACAATCTTCCAGCTTTCACTCAAGGCATGTAAATACATATTATAACAATTCTTTCTCAAGTATAGATTAACGCACACAAGAAGGTACCAACAGACACTCACGAGTTCGTATCACGGCTCACTGCATGTCGCCAGTTCACTTACTTGTCCCGCTGAATCGTCGTAGAATAATGAAATCGGATGCCAACACACAGAGATGCTAACACACACCTTTCGCTGAAGATGCCAACACACACCTTCCACTGAAGATGCCAACACGCACCTTTCACTGAAGACGCCAACACACATCTCACGGACGATGCCCACACACACCTTTCAGGTTTCTCCCCGAGAAACCCTTCCGCCCGTAGCGGAAACAACCGTCGTCAGCTACGACCGGTCTCGATGAAGACTCCACTCGTCTAGTCATCTGCGCAGAGGTGGTCCCTTGCTTCCACCGTCGTCTAGCGCTTCTCTCGTGTAAGGTCCCTCCCTTATACGCCATGGAAAACCCTCATGGAAACTCCTTAAGAGACCCGTCTCTTGAAAGAGTACTTGTTCCCAGAACAAGTCTGACACACGCTGAACAACCTTCCCGGTTGGAAATCTCACACGCTGTGACGTTATTTACCTCAGACCAGCTACATGTCTCAAACACAACTCACATCAAGCTAAGCCAGTTTTGCGTGCAACACCCGAAACACGTGAATAACGCCAGTCCGGTCAGCTACCATCGCCTCTACAACATTTAGGGAGGTTAAAAACACGACGTGGTTTCACCTCACAAATATGCTACTCACATCTTTGTGACATGATACCAGTTTGGTTTACCTTGCTTCAAGGTCAAGGTCACAGGAGCTCTTCAAAGTTGGATTGTATACATATTTTGAAGTGACCTTGACCCTGAACTATGGAAGATAACTGTTTCAAACTTAAAAATTATGTGGGGCACATGTTATGCTTTCATCATGAGAAAAATTTGGTCACATATGATCAAGGTCAAGGTCACTTTGACCCTTATGAAATGTGATGGTAGAAAGAGCCAATAAGCACCATTGTACTTCCTATGTCTTGAATTAACAGCTTTGTGTTGCATGACCTTGGATGACCTTGACCTTGGGTCAAGGTCACATGTATTTTGGTAGGAAAAATGTGTAAAGCAGTTCTTAGTGTATGATGTCATTGCTAGGTTTAGCTGAAGGTCAAGGTCATGTAAAGGTCAAGGTCAAGCATGTGAGTCGTATGGGCTTTGCCCTTCTTGTTTTCTTAGATATTATCCCTGTCAGACTTTGTGTAGCGTTTGCAACATTGGAGTTCAGCTAAGCCCGCAAGAAAGTACACTGCTACTACTACGTCTTCTCCTACTACTAACACTACCACTACTACCACCACTACTACTACTACAACTACTACTACTAAATAACTTACAGCGGGAGTCCCAGCAATTGGCTCAAGGCGCAATTTCTTACAAGGGGAAGGTGATGCAGACGTGACTTACCTTGATGAGTTTGTCCACCTTGAGGTTTGGGGGGTAGACTACAGGTGTGGCGTGGTGGAGCCAGGTGAGAGGTGGCCGCAGCTCAGTGCAGAGAGCGGCCAGGGTGGTGACCACCAGGGGAATGCCCAGTAGCACGTAGAAGATGCAGAACACCCGGCCTTGAGTCGTCACGGGGCAAGTGTGTCCGTACCCTGTTTCACACACACACACGGTTCTTCTTAGTGTGATAAATGTATGATCACCAGTCAGTGAAGGGAATGTTGGTAGCGTAACTTGTTCTGTGTGTGGGTGGGTGATGGTGTGTGTGTGTGTGTGTGTGTCACGTGTGTGTGTCAGTGTGGGTGGGTGACGTGTGTGTGTGTGTGTGTGTGTGTGTGTGTGTGTGTGTGTGTGTGTGTGCGTGCGTGCGTGCATGTCACGTTTGTGTGTGTATGTGTGTGTTATCCTGAGCCAAAAATTGTAGGGAGGGCAAAAACACAATCATAAAAATTCAAAACGAAACAACGAGAAATGGTGAGAATGGAGAATATACAACCATCCCAGCACCCGATTTCTGATTTGCAGTCGTTTGAGTGGAAGACAGAGAAATAAGGCTGCTTACCTATGGTGGTAACAATAGTGACGCACAAATAGATGGCCTCGTTGTAAGTTGTCATATATTGATAGTTGTCAAGTGCGAGGAATATTCCTGCGCCTATGAGAATGTAGGCAAGGCAGAGAACTGAGACCACCACGACTGCTTTCCACGCCATTTTCTTTTGCAGCTACCGTTTACTTGGGGGCTTTTCCCTCTGTGTTCTGTGGCTCTGTTTCAGCTTTTCACGCGCAGTAAAGTCAAGCGCACACCTGTATAGAAACAAGAAACAAGTCGCGTAAGGCGAAAATACAATATTTAGTCAAGTAGCTGTCGAACTCACAGAATGAAACTGAACGCAATGCCATTTTACTCGTAGCATCGTCAGGCCACCGTTCATGGCAAAGGCAGTGAAATTGACAAGAAGAGCGGGGTAGTAGTTGCGCTAAGAAGGATAGCACGCTTTTCTGTACCTCTCTTTGTTTTAACTTTCTGAGCGTGTTTTAATCCAAACATATCATATCTATATGTTTTTGGAATCAGGAACCGACAAGGAATAAGATGAAAGTGTTTTTAAATTGATTTGGACAATTTAATTTTGATAATAATTTTATATATTTAATTTTCAGAGCTTGTTTTTAATCCGAATATAACATATTTATATGTTTTTGGAATCAGCAAATGATGGAGAATAAGATAAACGTAAATTTGGATCGTTTTATAAATTTTTAATTTTTTTTTTACAATTTTCCGATTTTTAATGACCAAAGTCATGAATTAATTTTTAAGCCACCACGCTGAAATGCAATACCGAAGTCCGGGCTTCGTCGAAGATTACTTGACCAAAATTTGAACCAATTTGGTTGAAAAATGAGGGCGTGACAGTGCCGCCTCAACTTTCACGAAAAGCCGGATATGACGTCATCAAAGACATTTATCAAAAAAATGAAAAAAACGTTCGGGGATTTCATACCCAGGAACTCTCATGTCAAATTTCATAAAGATCGGTCCAGTAGTTTAGTCTGAATCGCTCTACACACACACACACGCACACACGCACATACACCACGACCCTCGTTTCGATTCCCCCTCGATGTTAAAATATTTAGTCAAAACTTGACTAAATATAAAAAGGGTTGATCAGAGATCAACAGGGCCAAAACATGTTGTAGAACATGGGGGGGGGGGGGGGGGAGGGGGGATTAGTTGTGTGTGCGACTTTGAAAACGTAGAATGGAACTCCGCATAAAAGAACGTTCCAACGTAAAATCAAACTAACTCCTTTATACCGTATTTTGCCATGTTTAGGCACGGTCATGAAAGGGGTTCCAATGGTGCAGCCATAGTCGTATTTTTAGAGTATGCACAAACACACGCCTCATCCCCTAGATCATTGGTGACCTGAAGAAAGCAGTTAGAGCTGGGTTCAAGGCCATGCCTATTCAGGAAAGCTTCCGCGCCATTGACAATTTCGGAGGTGTAATTTGATAACACCTCAGTTTTGGAGAAAAGGTAAATGTCCGACCAGTTTACCTATAGACTCGAAACTTTGTAGAATGGTCGTGGACGAACTAAAGTTCATGCACAACAGCTATCAAAATATTTGTTAAATTCAAATGACTGAAAAAATAACCCCTTCGTTGTAAAGTTTTACTTGCGCAATATGCGCAAATTTAATCAATGATATGAACGCATTCATCCATGGGAAATGTCCTGATCCTGCCTGCAATTGCTGTATTGAAAGCATTGATTGTCTAATGTTGATTAATGTATACTATGTCATTTGAATTACCCCAATCCACTCATATACAGAAAAATGAACGACTGAAACGGGAATCAAAGGTGGGAGCAGCAATGCAACTTCAATCACGGTATCATCAGTGGAAGAAAAGTGACTAAAAAGGAGGAAGCACCAATCCACACATAATCACAGTAACATGTAACACAAGGTGACTCGGATGAAGCAGCCACCCAACTAATGTATTATGACAATGAGCAATCTGCACATAACATAAAACCATCAAAGCGATGTTCCTTAAAATAAAATGGTATCCAGGTCACTTGGGTTCAGTTATGTCATAGCATAAAACAGCTCACTGCTCCCATGAATTGTTCTGAGCCTTGCAATGATAAGTAAAGCAATGAGAGCAGATCTGATGCAGTGCACTGTCAATCATTGGCCGGCTGAAATATACTGCAATCTTGATGCAAATTACCATGTAATTTTCTTGGTGATATGGTCATCACTGCAGGCAGTAAAAGATCACCCAACGTTTTGCAATGAAGAACAATGAAGTTATTAGTCGAACAAAAAATAAACAGACGAATAAAGATTGAAAATTGTCAAATGCAATGGGGCTGGATCTCCCTGTTGAAGAACTTTGAGCAAAAGACCACAAATGAGCTAACAAAGAATACTGTACGAAAGTACGAAATGTTACATGCACTGCAAGATCTCCCTGTTGAGAAACTTTGAGTAAAAGATACCCATTTTATTGCAAAGAAGACATACAGAGTAACATGCATATGAACAGAGTGCGAAGACTTCAAACAAAGAAGACCCGACATTTTTAAAATTATGTCAAATGCAGAGTGGCGGAAAATGTGTTTCGTGAGGAACTTACAGCACACACAAACACAACTATTTGCAAAGTGTAAAAACAACACGAAGAGAGTGAGAAGAACGAGTAACAATTAAAAACATTCAAGAAATAACAAAATGTCATATGCAGTGACGATTCTGCTGCGGAACTTTTAGTTTTAGTAACAAGTTACGAAGTTCCTGTAAATAGTTAACACGGTGTTCAAACAACATGAACAAAATGAGAAAAAGAGCAAAATAAATGCAATGGTGACAGTTCTTCGCGTACAGAAATGTTCAGTGTGTCGGTGACCAAAACAAGGAATTCTTGTGAAACCTAGACATATTGCATAACACCAGCGGCGGAGCCGGCACGCAAGAATAATGGTTCGATATGAAGACTCGACAGAGTAAACCCTATCATTATCTCCAGAGCGCTTCCAGTAGAGGCTGCCCGCGCTCGTTCACTGATACAAAAAGGTACCAAGTGTCGGTGTCTAACTGTCCCTCTCAGCGGGAGAGTTGCTTTGTCATAACCCCCTCCACTTCTGTTGTTTCAATGCCGGGGTGAGGTCAACGGTCAATCACAGCCCACCCCAGTCGCGAGACACTCAGCTGGTCGTGGGCTTTGCTTTGCTTAATCCGAATGTTGTACTCCGATGTAAGTAGACATAGAGTGGCACAGTGGTGCGTAATCCCAACGGGCCCTTTGACGCACATAATGGAATTGTAATGGGATATTTTCATATCTACGCCGATGGTGCAAGGCGCACTAGTAAAACAAATCATGAACTTGATGTCTGTCCCTATTCTCCTGTTGACTGTTTTTGGAAAGAAAAACAAGTACACTAAGACGTGATTAGCCATTCAGCTGATCGAGTGCACTGAATAATATAATGTCCGGTTCTCACTATCCTTACATAGAAATAAGAGAGAGAGAGAGAGAGAGAGAGAGAGAGAGAGAGACAGACAGACAGACAGACAGACAGACAGACAGACACAGAAAGAGAGAGAGAGATAGACTGAGACAGAGACAGAGAGAGAGAGAGGGAGAGACTGAAAGAGAGAGAGAGACAGACAGACAGACAGAAGGAGAGAGAGAGAGAGAGACAGAGAGAGAGAGAAAGAGAGAGAGAGAGAGAGACAGAGAGAGAGAGAAAGAGAGAGACTGAGAGAGAGAGACAGAGAGAGACAGAGAGAGAAAGAGAGAGAGAGAAAGAGACAGACAGACAAACAGAAGGAGAGAGACAGAGAGAGTAACAGAAATAGAGAGAGAGGCAGAAAAAAAGAGAGATAGAGAGCGAGACACTGAGATAGACAGACAGACAAGTAGACCGACAGATAGACAGGAGGAGAGATAGACAGAGAAAAAAATAGAATAGAACAGTTTCAGTACAATGGCGCCCTATGTTATGCATATTGTGTAAAAACAAAATTTAAAAATTTTAAAAACTTCAAGAGGCAACTGGTTGCAAACGCTATTCAAAAACTCGGCAAAACTAGGCGATAGAAAAACATTGTATGTACTTTTTGGACTGTGCATGCCCAGCTGGGGATGAGGGAAAACTGACCGTTCCAACTGATGGCAATGACGCCGAATGGTGTGCATAGTATGTAAAGGAAGGCGACTGGATGCAGACAGAAATCAAAAACTTGGCAAAACTGGGAAAAAATAGTATAGAACAGTTTCTTTGGTACAATCTTGGTAGTTTGTAAGACTTGTGACGCATATCGATTACAACTTGAAAGATGATACACTTGTGACGCGTGCCGGCGTGCAGATTACAACTTGTGAAATCATGGGCTTGCCCTAGAAAAAAACTAATTAGACCTTTAAAAGTCTGTCAACTGACAATTGCACTCCAGAATGATTTAACCAAAATAGCAGACCCCAAAAAATTCCATCAGAATACTCGCCGAGAGCGGACCTTGAATCCGGGACCTCGATGTTCGCAGCGCAGCGTCTAAACCGTTGGGCCACGCAGACTTCAAGATTCAGTGGCAATAAAATTATAAAAATATAAGAAAACTTTCATTTTAATCTACATTTACATGGAAATTTGTCGTTTGGCACCACATCGCATTTCATGAAGCGCCCTAGAATAGCACAAATACACGGTTAAACCTGCCGACATTAGCGCATGCGTAAACGCCTGCCGTGAGCCTCATGAGCTCCCAGCTAACCATACATGAGAGCAATCGTATGTCACCAAACACTGCAAGTGTGCAAGTGCAAGAAAATTCAACAGAAATCAAGAAAGTAATTGAAAACTGTCAGATTAATGATGCATACACTGTATAGTGTATCCAGGGTGAAGAACTTTCACTTTCACTGTTTCAGCAAAAGACCACAAGTAAGGTAACACTTGCAGTATTAAAAAACAAAGAATTAACTTTCAGTGTGAAGTTTGAAGATCTCCCTGTTAGAAAATTTGGAGGAAAAGATATACAGTAACAACAGGGTGAGAGCAAGAAAACAGAACACAAAATGACGACTTCGAACTAGTATATGTAAAGACAGACGTACATGCTAACATAATATAGGCCTACACACAAAAGAATACAAACCATTTTCAGTCTGCGCAGTTCCTTGTCTTTTCTCAGCTCGAGTTAGCGTCGGGTCAACGTTTTCTCTTCCAATCAACTTGTACGCATGCGCCGAATGTCATGACATTTGTCTACATGTGAAAGTTTGTGTTGACTATACGACGCCGCATCAAGTTTAATATTAGACTTCTCTGGAGCAAAAACGCAAATCGCACAAGAATAAACATACGTTCATAGAAACATCTTGTTCTGAACGAGCCTTGCCTTACAACATGATCAATAGTTGGCAGACAACAAAAATATTTATAGAGACGTAATTTCATTGCAGAACAGTATTTTGGAAGGAGGTACTTACGTTCTGCCCTTGACAGGTCAGCGGTCACGTACATGACTGCGAGGTGTGTTTTTTTGGTAAGGGAGGGTGGGGGGATGGGGGGATGGGGATGGGGCTGCATGAAGTCTGTGTGTGTGTGTGTGTGTGTATGTGTGTGTATGTGTGTGTGTGTCTGTGTGTGTTTTAAATTCATAGATTACAAGCGTAAGCTTGAAGTCACAAAAAGAGGGGAGGCAACTCGGTCGTGTAAGTCAGTGATGTCGCTCAGTTGCCCAGTATCATGAGTATGCATTTTGAACAAGTGTGAACAAGCGCAGAACACACGCTCTAAAAATTATTATTAAAAACTAATTCGACCTTAAAAAATGTGTCAACTGACACTTGCACTCCAGAAGGATTTCACAAAAATAGGAGACCAAGAAAAATGTAATCTAAACCGTTAGGCCACCAAACCTTCGCTCATGACAGGCAATAAATTATAAAAATATAAAAACTGGTTGAATTTTATTTACATGGACATTTGTCGTTTGTCACCCATCGCATTTTATAAAGCGCCCTTGAATAGCACAAATACACGATCATAAAGCATTATCATGTCCGGGGATCAAAAAAAAAAAAGAAGGCCGACATAAGCGCATGCGCAAACGCCTGCCGACACCCATAAGCTTTCAGCTATACATACATGTATGTGAGCCAACACCAGTGTAGTACTAGGGCTCATGGCCCTAGAATAATATGATAACCCTTATGATACTACCACTACTACTACTACTTCTACTACTACTGCTACTTCTACAACTACTAATAATAAGAGTATTCATACCATGATATGGCGCAAATCCTAGTTAGCGCCTTACAAAAATAATCATAAAGCATATAAGCCATTGTCCTAGTGTGGTAAAGCATCGTTGATCAACGCTTGAGATATTGGAGCTTGGGAGGTGTTTGAGGGTATGTGTTGTGTGGTAACTTGCAGGCTCAGGAGCACGTGGGCATCGAGGTGTGCGACATTGCGGACCACGTGGTGGGACTGCGTAGCAACCAGACCTACAGCGATATCCAGCTGTCCAACGCCACGCGGCCTGTCTTTACGTTCGGCGTGCCTGGCGAATGGACCAACACCGTCTATGTCAGGGTAGGTGTCACTAACTGGGTTTATCAGCGCTTTGAGCTGGATACATGCGCTTTATAAATATTATACATAATTATTGTAAAAAGAAAACACACCAGTAACCAGGTTAGGTACGTTTATATCTATATCAATATTTCGGCATGTTACTGCCTTCTTCGGGATGGTATGGTAATAATTATAATTATTATTACTCTTTTAACGTCAGTGAATGCCTTTGGGAACACATTGTGAATAGCAGTGGGTTGGTTGTAAGGGAGACTTTGCTGATGTTAGGTTGACATACACAAACAAAATGCAAGCATCAACTCCCCCCCACCCCCACCCCCACCTCAATCCCTCTCTCTTCACACTCGCCTCTTCATATACACACATAATATATATATTTGGAGATGCTTTTACCAGCAGACGTTTGTGTGTCCTATAAGCAGTCAGGGGAATTTAAAATGAAAAGTGTTATTGTTGTTTAGTGCTCCCGTTAGACATGTACTGCAATTAAGCTTACGAGATATATTTCCAATCCGAGTGCGTGACGACGTTTTGAGAGAGAGAGAGACAGAGACAGAGAGAGAGTCAGAGACAGAGACAGAGAGACGGAAAAGGAGCGAGAGAGAGAGCGAAAGAGAGAGAGAGAGAAACAGAGACAGACAGACAGAGAGAGATACAGAGAGAGAGACAGAGAGGGACGGAAAAGGAGCGAGAGAGAGACAGACACAGAGAGAGAGAGAGAGAGAGAGAGAGAGAGAGAGAGAGAGAAAGAAAAAAAGAAAGATTATAAAAAAAGAAGAGAGACAGACAGAGACAGACAACATATCCTCACCCTAGGCTCACTAGTCGCCAAACTGTACATATTGTTTTTATTACCACGGCCTTCGTGGCTTACATCTTAATCCTTTTATTTTTTAAAAGTTTTGAGATTTATTGTTCGTGTTCCTCTTACTTGCTCATCTATTTGCTTTTATTGGTGATCCTGAAAGGTTCCACTCTTTAACTCGTTTTGAATAAAAAAAATCATTTTACAAACCCATTATTCAAGATATAGAATACAGACTTATAATTCTTACCAAGAAACATCTCAACTACTTTTCATTTTAACAAATTCCACAGAGCATTATCAACTCAACCCCACCCCCTGCCCTCCTCTCCTTATTTTTTATTTTTTTTATTTTGTTTTTATTTTGTTTTGTTTTTTTGTTTTGTTGAAAGCGGACAAACACTCAAGTCCTTAATGGCTCAAAACCGTGGGACTTTTAATATTAATTTTAACGAAACAGAGACAGAGAAAGACAGAAACACAATGAGAGAGACACACATGGGAGAGAGATAAATGAACTGAAGAGAGAGGGATGGGTAGGCTCTACTAAAGAACTTCAATATTACGTTGTTGTTGGTGTTGTTGTTTTCAATAGGCCAGCAGTAGTCACGGGGATGTTCACATCTCCATTTCTGACAAAACCTGGATGACAGCGTACGACCCAGCCGCCACTGACACTCTCGCTGAAGGTTACTCTCACGCCGCGTTCACCGTCACTGACATCACGCTGTATTACGTCACCGTCACCCTGTCGTCTGACTCGCCTGAGATGTGGAATGACGTCACTTTGGAGGCGGGCTTTACGTGCGTGGTAGCCAATCAGACGAGTCACGGCTATTTTGAACACTTGAGAAAAGAAAACTGCGAGGGTCGCAGCTATTAACCAAGACACTGATCTAATAACGTGTTCCCTTTTATCGGATTTTTAATTGGTATTTAACTCTTACATTAAAAAAAAAAGCGCCAACGTGCGAGACAGAATTAAAATCTTTTTTGTTGGCCTTCTCTTTTAGTACGTCAGTTCCTCGCATGAAGCCTGGTGACTGTTTCCGTCTCTGTCTCTGTCTACCTCTCTCCCTCTCTCTCACACACACACACACACTAACACACACACACACACACAACGCGGGAAACACACACTCACACACACACACACACACACACTCTCTCTCTCTCCGCGTTTGGCATGATTGCCTATTCTCTCATAAATAGAGAGATTGAGTGGCGGGGAGGGGGGGGGGGGGTGTTGGCGTACACAAGATAAATATCGTCGATTAAGTTCTAAGTGTGCAGATCATGTGCCTCATCTGTAGGACCTAGTTTGTGTTCAATTCCCCACGTTGACATTTTGCTATATCTTGTTGCGACCTCTCACCACGGCGTGTTTTGTTATGCATGTCATGTCCAAATTGGCAGTCTGCTGGCAAATGACTCAGCTTGCACACAAGAATGGAGGAAATGTGAGGGGTCTGTCAAAGCGAGTAAATGACTCAGCTTGCACACAAAACTGGATGAAAAGTGAAGGGCCTGTCAAAGCGAGTAAATGACTCAGCTTGCACACAAAACTGGAAGTGAAGGGTCTGTCAAAGCGAGTAAATGACTCAGCTTGCACACAAAACTGGAAGTGAAGGGTCTGTCAAAGCGAGTAAATGACTCAGCTTGCACACAAAACTGGAAGTGAAGGGTCTGTCAAACCGGGTAAATGACTCAGCTTGCACACAAAACTGGAAGTGAAGGGTCTGTCAAACCGGGTAAATGACTCAGCTTGCACACAAAACTGGATGAAAAGTGAAGGGTCTGTCAAAGCGGGTAAATGACTCAGCTTGCACACAAAACTGGAAGTGAAGGGTCTGTCAAAGCGGGTAAATGACTCAGCTTGCACACAAAACTGGAAGTGAAGGGTCTGTCAAACCGGGTAAATGACTCAGCTTGCACACAAAACTGGATGAAAAGTGAAGGGTCTGTCAAAGCGGGTAAATGACTCAGCTTGCACACAAAACTGGATGAAAAGTGA
The DNA here is from genome assembly GCF_037325665.1 of Littorina saxatilis. Classification (NCBI taxonomy): domain Eukaryota; kingdom Metazoa; phylum Mollusca; class Gastropoda; order Littorinimorpha; family Littorinidae; genus Littorina; species Littorina saxatilis. The sequence goes on along the minus strand of NC_090261.1, from coordinate 4,613,231 downwards.
AGGGTCTGTCAAACCGGGTAAATGACTCAGCTTGCACACAAAACTGGATGAAAAGTGAAGGGTCTGTCAAACCGGGTAAATGACTCAGCTTGCACACAAAACTGGAAGTGAAGGGTCTGTCAAAGCAGGTAAATGACTCAGCTTGCACACAAAACTGGATGAAAAGTGAAGGGTCTGTCAAAGCGGGTAATTGACTCAGCTTGCACACAAAACTGGAGGAAAAGTGAAGGGTCTGTCAAACCGGGTAAATGACTCAGCTTGCACACAAAACTGGATGAAAAGTGAAGGGTCTGTCAAACCGGGTAAATGACTCAGCTTGCACACAAAACTGGATGAAAAGTGAAGGGTCTGTCAAAGCGGGTAACTGACTCAGCTTGCACACAAAACTGGATGAAAAGTGAAGGGTCTGTCAAAGCGGGTAAATGACTCAGCTTGCACACAAAACTGGATGAAAAGTGAAGGGTCTGTCAAACCGGGTAAATGACTCAGCTTGCACACAAAACTGGATGAAAAGTGAAGGGTCTGTCAAAGCGGGTAATTGACTCAGCTTGCACACAAAACTGGAGGAAAAGTGAAGGGTCTGTCAAAGCGGGTAAATGACTCAGCTTGCACACAAAACTGGATGAAAAGTGAAGGGTCTGTCAAACCGGGTAAATGACTCAGCTTGCACACAAAACTGGAGGAAAAGTGAAGGGTCTGTCAAACCGGGTAAATGACTCAGCTTGCACACAAAACTGGAGGAAAAGTGAAGGGTCTGTCAAACCGGGTAAATGACTCAGCTTGCACACAAAACTGGAGGAAAAGTGAAGGGTCTGTCAAACCGGGTAAATGACTCAGCTTGCACACAAAACTGGAGGAAAAGTGAAGGGTCTGTCAAACCGGGTAAATGACTCAGCTTGCACACAAAACTGGAGGAAAAGTGAAGGGTCTGTCAAAGCGGGTAAATGACTCAGCTTGCACACAAAACTGGAGGAAAAGTGAAGGGTCTGTCAAACCGGGTAAATGACTCAGCTTGCACACAAAACTGGAGGAAAAGTGAAGGGTCTGTCAAAGCGGGTAAATGACTCAGCTTGCACACAAAACTGGATGAAAAGTGAAGGGTCTGTCAAAGCGGGTAAATGACTCAGCTTGCACACAAAACTGGAGGAAAAGTGAAGGGTCTGTCAAACCGGGTAAATGACTCAGCTTGCACACAAAACTGGATGAAAAGTGAAGGGTCTGTCAAAGCGGGTAAATGACTCAGCTTGCACACAAAAATAGATATAAAGTGAAGGGTCTGTCAAACCGGGTAAATGACTCAGCTTGCACACAAAACTGGATGAAAAGTGAAGGGTCTGTCAAACCGGGTAAATGACTCAGCTTGCACACAAAACTGGATGAAAAGTGAAGGGTCTGGGGTAAATAACTCGGCTTGCACACAAAACTGGATAAAAAGTGAAGGGTCTGTCAAAGCGGGTAAATGACTCAGCTTGCACACAAAACTGGATGAAAAGTGAAGGGTCTGTCAAACCGGGTAAATGACTCAGCTTGCACACAAAACTGGATGAAAAGTGAAGGGTCTGTCAAAGCGGGTAAATGACTCAGCTTGCACACAAAACTGGATGAAAAGTGAAGGGTCTGTCAAACCGGGTAAATGACTCAGCTTGCACACAAAACTGGAGGAAAAGTGAAGGGTCTGTCAAAGCGGGTAAATGACTCAGCTTGCACACAAAACTGGAGGAAAAGTGAAGGGTCTGTCAAAGCGGGTAAATGACTCAGCTTGCACACAAAACTGGATGAAAAGTGAAGGGTCTGTCAAACCGGGTAAATGACTCAGCTTGCACACAAAACTGGATGAAAAGTGAAGGGTCTGTCAAACCGGGTAAATGACTCAGCTTGCACACAAAACTGGATGAAAAGTGAAGGGTCTGTCAAACCGGGTAAATGACTCAGCTTGCACACAAAACTGGAGGAAAAGTGAAGGGTCTGTCAAACCGGGTAAATGACTCAGCTTGCACACAAAACTGGATGAAAAGTGAAGGGTCTGTCAAACCGGGTAAATGACTCAGCTTGCACACAAAACTGGAGGAAAAGTGAAGGGTCTGTCAAACCGGGTAAATGACTCAGCTTGCACACAAAACTGGATGAAAAGTGAAGGGTCTGTCAAACCGGGTAAATGACTCAGCTTGCACACAAAACTGGATGAAAAGTGAAGGGTCTGTCAAAGCGGGTAAATGACTCAGCTTGCACACAAAACTGGATGAAAAGTGAAGGGTCTGTCAAACCGGGTAAATGACTCAGCTTGCACACAAAACTGGATGAAAAGTGAAGGGTCTGTCAAACCGGGTAAGTGCAGTAAGCAACACAGAGATCCCGATGCGTAACGCCCCACGTGTTATCTTCATGTACTGTACGTACACCACAAAAAGTAGCAATTATGGGGTCGCACTTTTAGGCAATGTTTACACTTTCGAGTTCTATGGCTTATTGCTTGTGAAGGTTGATATGCGGAAGTCAACGCTGACTTTTTTTCTAAATGTTAAATCAGTTAAGATTTATTCTTGGGAAGAGGTTTAAGTCGAAAACTAAATGAACATTTTCCACTTCATCGGCTGCTTCAAATACGGATGTTTCAGTTCGCCATAATTGTCGTGTGATTTGGTTTTTTAACTTGCGTTTGACATTAGGAAATTGGCCCAATTAAATGCACTTATGCATTGCACGAATGATGAAATGATGAAACTATGATACGGGAAGTAGGGAGCGATCACGTAATTCGCGCAGAGATAATAACGGTGAATAGTGCATATATTGGGAGCTGCCAGTCTGTTTCCAGTCATTGTCACTATCTAGCAGTCATGAGGGACCTCCGTGCCGCCTCTCTCCTTGTAGGTGAGTCGACTTTGTATACAGAGAGGCATAAATTCCGCAAACTGAACTTTAAAAAATCACAAAAAATCAACTCAGTGGTGAATGTTTTCAATGTTTGAGTATTTTATTTATTGGCCATTTTAGTGTTTATAAACCTTCGCTTTATTGATTTTGAATAGAACATCATGAAATGACAATTTTTCAAAAAAAGTGACTGAGTCCAAGCGCAATGATTTCGGAAAACGTTCAGTGTTCATCATGTTCAATGCTTTGGCCAGCTCTAAGCATCCCAATCGCTTGCTGTCTCTCTCCTTCATCAAGTCGTGGCATGATTGCGATATCTGATACAGCCAAACAGCCAGTTGCATTTTATAGGGCCATACACTATCTTTTTTACGTTATTGTCTCCCGTTCAGCCCATTGTCTTTATTAGCACAGTGAGCTGTGGCTGGATCAGCAATACTGCAAAGCGCACGCTGACAGCGTGAAACATTTGCTCCGACACTCAAGATGTCAACTACAAATTACAGGTTCAATCTGATTTTCGTTTGAGAGCAAAATCGTTCAATGCACTATTTGCAGAATGTATGCCTTTCAGTATATTTTTTTTATACTGGTACGCGCGTGGTTTATATCTGGGGTCTGGACGTTTGGACACAAATAGTATAAGTTCAGAACCGTGACCTCAATTTAAGGAAGCTGTTCCAAACTTTGCTGACAGAGAGAACCGTTCTAGTGAATGTTCAAATTGAGGAAAAATCGTGATGAAGAGCGATAATTTTTTAATTTCTGTAAACTTTATTTTCCCCGAGTACGCAGTACTAGGGTCCAACAGACTTTAATTGTGTGTCTGTCTGTCTCGACTTAACAGCTTATTGCTGGGAAACTACTGGGCGCAGTTCGTTCAAAAGTTGATACACTAACTTGATAATAGGTCCGATTGATCGAATTAAAACTTCATAATGTTACCTGGGACCTAAATGCGAAATAATCCACAAAAACGACTCTTGGCGGTGGGCGCAATTCGCGGTGGGATAGAACTGCTGTTCGGCTAATAGAACAGCGTCACTGGGCCTGAGCACACATACGCTGTGTGTGCCACTGAGTTCGCGTGCTGCGCGACCTAATTTTATGAACGAGCGAAGGGAAGCCAGCCGGCTTCATACCTCTTGTAGTCTTTTTTCTCTCGCGCGGTGTGTGTGTGTGTTCAAGATTTTGTGCACATGTGTTAGTGTTACTGTTTGTGTGTGTGTGTATTTGTGTGTGTGTGTGTGTGTGCGCGCGTGCATGAGTCTGTACTCGTGTGTGTGTGTGTGTGTGTGTGTGTGTGTGTGTGTGTGTGTGTGTGTGTGTGTGTGTGTGTAAGGAAGAGAGAAAGTGAGGGAGAGAGGGAGAGAGAGAGTGTGTGTGTGTGTGTGAATGTGTGTGTGCATGAGTTTGTGTGTGTATGAGTGTGTATATGTGTTTGTAAAGCACATCCTCGGCTCGCATGGAATGTATTTATATAGCAAAGGGAATGCCTGTAATTCACACAGAGCAATCACTTGGTCTTAAACGTGCACAAGACATCTTTCTTTCTTTATTTGGTGTTTAACGTCGTTTTCAACCACGAAGGTTATATCGCGACGAGGGAAAGGGGGCAGATGGGATAGGGGAAAGGGGGGGGGGGAGATGGGATATAGCCACTTGTTAGGGGGCAGGGTCACCCAGAATTTGAAAAAGATCGTTTTTTTGGCAAACACAAAAGTGTTTAGGCTTATTTTAAAGTTTGATTTCTCCTCTTTCAGACACTGTTTATATTTTTTCCCTACACAAAGGCATTCGTGAGATATGTGCTTTCAAAAAAGGTATGTGTGTGTGTCAACACAACACAAAATTACATAAACAATCTGCACGCGAAACTTTCATCAAAAATCGAAAAAATCGGTTTTTTGGCAAACACAAAAGTGTTTAGGCTTATTTTAAAGTTTGATTTCTCTTCTTTCAGACACTGTTTATTTGTTCTCGATACACAAAGGCATTCGTGAGATATGTGCTTTCAAAAAAGGTATGTGTGTGTGTCAACACAACACAAAATTACATAAAAAAATCTGCACGCGAAACTTTCATCAAAAATCGCGCATCAGACACACTCTTTTTATCATAACTTTATTACATGTTTACCAATTGTCTTGAAATTTTGCACACTTATTCTTTGATGTGGTATCCATGGCCGGTACCAAAATCAAGCAGATTGAAAGTAAACAGAGAAAATACAGGTATTTGTCTTTTATTATTGTACTAATATTTTTTCAAAAATTTGGCCCATGCGTTATGATAACAGTTCTGATGAGTACAAATACGATTTTGGTACCAGTCACAGGCAAGACAGTCAAAAGCAGTCATGAAAAAAATCAGACATGCTGATATAAATCCAAAGCCACTATGTTTCTGACAATTATGGCTTTTTTTATTTTCGCACAATATAAAATATATGTTTATTATACATTTTTACTAAAAACGCAAAGTTATATCACCAATTAGACTGTACAGATTTATTTTAGAACCCTTCCTGTAGGTCTTGGCCAAATTTGAAGTAAAAATACCCAATAGAACCTGAGATACAATTTTTTGCAATTTTGGTACCGGAATTTTGGTGACCCTGCCCCCTTAAGCGTTTCTTGTTCACAAAAGCACTAATCAAAAAATTGCTCCAGGGGCTTGCAACGTAGTACAATATATGACCTTACTGGGAGAATGCAAGTTTCCAGTACAAAGGACTAAACATTTCTTACATACTGCTTGACTAAAATCTTTACAAACATTGACTATATTCTATACAAGAACCACTTAACAAGGGTAAAAGGAGAAACAGAATCCGTTAGTCGCCTCATACGACATGCGGGGTGCAGAGAAATAAGGATGTGGAAAAGAAGACTTTTGGTAAGTGAAATAAAGGTGATGGATCCAGTCAGGTAGAAATAAGACAACAAGAAAAGAATTGGAAAACTGCAGGGAATAGTAGGGAGAGTTTTCTTGGAAGGAAATATAGGTGAAAGGACTGGTAAGGCAAAAATAAGACAAACAAGAAATTCCTCCGAGGTAGGAAAAACACCCCCGTCCTTACCATTCTCACTGCCACCAACTGAGAAGGTTATTTCCCTTTGACCATTAATATGTCCCTCTAGCTCTATAAGTCCTTGTAGAATCTTAATCCACCAATAACTCCCTAACCGTGTGTTTGACTGGTCCCAATTTTTGTAAGGACCGTCTCAGGAATGTATAGAACCTGTTCACCAAGTTTGGTGACGATCGGGACGTTCATTCTTGAGATCTATATGCGAACACAAACAAACAAACACATCGACCGAATCCTATACACACCCCTATACCGGGGGTGTAAAGAAGAGAAGAAACAGAACCGTTAGTCGCCTCTTACGACATGCTGGGTAGCATCGGGTAAATTCTTTCTAGTCCCAACCAATATGGGACTCCCCCTAACCCGCGGGGGGTATGTGCACAAGACAAAAACTTTCATACTGGGGGAGCGAACCAGTCTGAAGAGTACTCGGGTCCAGCGCGGACGTTTTTTATTATGATAGAGGGACATAATAACATGGCGGACTACTGTTGTATGAGAAAGTTAATTTATGAATGAAGGATCAGAATTAATGTTTTCTGCTCATACTTCCCTCAGTCATGAAGAATATTTGTGTCCAAGATTAGTTTTAAAATGCTTACATCCCTTATACATAAAACGGTAACTACACAATTAGGCTACAACAGCACAAAATGTCTTTCGGTGAGTCTGCTGTGACATGCTCCGAGAAAACACACACAGATTGAAACAATTTCAAGTTACGTTCACTAATCATGAATGGTAGGGGTAGTTTTGATGGTGGTAGTGGTCGCCTTTGTTCTGGTCTAAGTTGTTGTGTCAGAAGTGATTGAGATACTGTTGACATCAGCCCGCTGTGTCTTCTATTTCAGTATGCCTTGTACACACGTCTCTCGGGGCCGAACGCGTCGACGTCAAGGCTCTGCTTCAACACGTCATGCGAAAACGTCACGCGGTATCAGAACCGGTGACGTCATATCGCTCCATACGTGACGCCAGCAAGGTCCGTAGAGACGAACTTGATGACGTCATGGCCTTGGGACAAGACACCAAACTTGACATCGTCAAGGTAAAGAGCACAGTGCAAGGGACACAACTGGTCAAGATGCAGGAACGATATCAAGGTAAGTAAGATTTGCTCTGAAGTATCAGTATCATTCAGGACGCTTTAAGACCAATACCTCAAATGTCAGTTCAGCGAACGGTTAAAATGGTTTGCGCGCATGCTGGGCATACAGGATATGATCAGTCTGATGATATGTGCCGTAAGAACTGTTCATCCTCATGTTTCAAAATGTATTGCTGGCGAAAGGCTAAAATGTGTCGTTGTCATTTAGCTCTGACCGTGTTGGTTGACAATATTTCCTTTACAGACTAATAGTAATACGTCTTTTTTCATTTCTTTTTGAAAGGTCGGGTGGTGTCCGACGGCATTGTTACCATAGAAACGGACAGCTCAGGTGATCACGTGCTGGACGCCAGTGGCTCTGTGTACAGGAACATTGGCAGTGACCTTGACCTGGAGAGAGAAGAGCTGGACCCGGAGCAAGCTCTCACTGTGTGTCTCAGCGAGCACGCCGATGAAGGTCTGCGTGACGACATCACACATGTCAAGGTTAGATACCCGTACCCCGTCCTCTCTCTGCCTGTCTAGTTGTCTGTCTCTCGTCTTCTGTCTCGCTGTCTCTCCTTTGAGTCATTTGGATCTTGCGTGTGGATAATGTGTGTGTATGAGTTCCAAAATTTACACACACACATTATCCATGGCTTTGTGTTGGAACAGAATATGGTTCAGCATACATGGGAAAAAAGGTTCATCTGATACGTCAGTTCTGCTCCCAGTTTTATCGACAATGTAGCCTCCAGTTTGCTCTCCCAGAAGTTTCGAATCGGCAACCCGAAGTACGGTTGAAGCTTTTTTCCATGACACAAAAATAAATTTTGTGCATACAATTTTGGAGCTGTAGCGTCTATAGAGAAGTTCCCATCGGCATGATTGCTGTTTGGTTGGAAAATGCGACAAGAAGGCATGGTCGTTTTGACCGAAAAAAGAAGACTTTCAAATTCCGTATGCCCAATGTTGGACAATAATGTAATTGTATCTGCAGCGGTATCATTCCTTTAGCCAGCACAGTTGTTAACCAGTGATTTGTAAAAATTTTTACTAATCACGTTTTTGCGCCCGATATTTTCTTGTCATCTCCACAGTCAAGGGACAAAAACGAAATCCCTTGACTTTTGGGGTAGCTTGACTTACTTGACTTGACTTATTCCTGCAGACTCCCTGGGGAGCATAGGGCCGCAAAACTTTGGGGTAGCGCGACTCTGTTAATTTTAAGAATTTTTTTTTTTCATTTTTTTTTCATTACTAGGATGTCCCATCGTTGGGAAATTCCGGTCGCTTCCTCCCAGTGGAAAGCTAGCAGTTACAGAGTCGCACTACCCCAAAGTCAAGGGATCTATTAGTCCCGTTTCGCCGTTATCCCATTTCACCCCCATCCCATTTGACATTTTACCACCATATCATGTACCATTAGCTCCACTTCCCATTTTGGCGTAATCCCGTTTTGGATATCGCCGTTAGCCCATTTCGCCCCCATCCCATTTTTGCGACATTTTACGGGCTAAGTGTCATTTTACCACCATGTCATGTACCATTAGCTCCACATCCCATTTTGGCGCAATCCCGTTTCGCCGTTAGCCCATTTCGCCCCCATCCCATTTTTGCGACATTTCACAGGCCAAGTGTCATTTTACCACCGTGTCATACCACTAGCGCCACATCCCATTTTGTCGCCATGCCGTTTTGCCGTCATCCCATTTCGCCGCCATCCCTATTTCGCGACATTTTGGATTGTGGCAAAAATGGGATTTCGCGTAAACGGAATGTCTTCCTGGTTGAATAACGCATATAATAGCATACTGAGGCTTGGCAAGAAGAATAAATCAAAAATGGGATGGCGGCCAATGGGATGGTGTCAAAATGGGATGTCGCGCTATTGTTATGACACGGTAGTAAAATGACGCTTGGCTTGTGAAATGTCGCGACAATGGGATGGGGGCAAAATGGAATGGCGGTGAAACGGCATGCCGGCTAAATAGGATATGGTGTCAAAATGGGATGTCGCGCTATTGTTAAGACATCAATCAATCAATCAATATGAGGCTTATATCGCGCGTATTCCGTGGGTACAGTTCTAAGCGCAGGGATTTATTTTATTTTTTCAATTTTTATCCAAGGCGCAGGGATTTATTTATGCCGTGTGAGATGGAATTTTCCCACATGTTAGTAAAATGACGCTAGGCTTGTGAAATGTCGCGAAAATGGGATGGAGCAAAAAATGGGACGGCGGCAAAATGGGATTGCACCAAAATGGGATGTGGATCTAAAACCACCCCCACCACTCAGCGTAGAGGCTCTAAACAAGAAAAATTATTAATAATAAAAGGCATGCATTACTTTGTGGAATGCGATATTTTTACATTTTTACATTTTTACAAATCGCAGTTTTAGGTTCGACGTGATTTGTAAAATGTTTTTACATTTTTACAAATGACGGGTTAACAACAGTAAACAGCATGACATGACGTTTCAGTATTAGACGAACTCCGGAAATAACTCTGTCGGGTTTGTATGAGTTGTGAAAGAGTGAATGATCTTTCTGTTAGTGAGGCAAGCTTTCTACACGTGCTCTTGTCTAATTGTTTCAGACACACTCTTCGCTAGTGACTGGCCTATAATGTCACGTGGTAAAGTTTGGCTCACTAAAAGCAAGAATAATAACCTTGTCACAACCCATTGAAACCCAACAGTTATTTTCACAATTCGTCTATTACTGAAACTTTATTTCACACTGTTCACTCTGCTGGCCAAAGGACTGGTATCACCCGCTTCAGATTTAATTGCACCCCTTCCAAAATCGTTTAGTGTCACTTTCACAACCCATTCAAACCCGACAGAGTTATTTCCGGGCATCGTCAATTGCTACGGTTGTTCTTGTCTGCAGGTAGAATCAGAGGTGCTGATCGACGACGAGATGGCGGCGTACGGAGCCTACCTAGTGCAGTACCTGGTGCTACTGGAGGGGGAGGACGAGCGCCGCCCCACCTGCATCGTGCACGCGACGCACGGCCAGGTGGTGATGGCTTGGGACGCCCTGGACTCCTGCTCGGACTGCACGGCCACGGGCACCGGGGGCAACCTCCAGACGGGCAAGGTCCGCTACGGGGAACTGCAGCGCTGCCTGGACGTCCGGCGGGAGGACGGGAAGTGCTACCTGGAGAACCAGTATGTGCGCGTCATCAACAACAACCACACGAAGGTGCGGAAGAACGAAACGTGGGAGCCCGAGGCGGAGGTAGCGTGGTACGACTGCGTGGAGATAGAGGACGAGGTGAACGGAGCGTTCTCCCCGCTGCTCGACGCCTTCTTCCACGGCACGGTGGTGGCCCGGATGTACGAGGACTGGTACAACACCACGGCTGTCGGAGAGCGCTTGACCTTCAAAGTTCATTTCGGCGCTAACGTTTCTAACGCTTTCTGGACCGGCTACGAATGTCTGTTCGGTGACGGGGGCGAGGAGGTCTACCCCCTGGTCAGCCTGGACATCGTGGGGCACGAAGTGGGGCACGCCGTGACGGAGATAAACGCCGACCTCTACTACTTTAACCAGTGGGGAGGCATCAACGAGGCCTTCTCCGACATGGCGGGGGAGACGGCAGAAGCCTATCTGCAGGAGGCCGACTGGCTGATTGGCATTGACGTGTCTAAAGGGAACAAACCGCTCCGCTTCATGGACGACCCGGAACGCGACAACATGTCCATCTCACACGTCAGCAGTTACAACGATTCCATGAACGTTCATTTCAGCAGCGGCGTCTTCAATCACGTGTTCTACGTCCTCGTGCACAACTACAGCATTCCCGCCAGAGACGTCTTCGGCACCTTCCTCCACGCCAACCAGATGTACTGGCATCATATGTCCTCCTACGTCACGGCGGCCTGTGACGTCATGATGGCGGCCTACGACCTGGGTCAAGATGGCGGCAAGTTTCGCATGGCGTTCAGGGCGGTGGGGATCGAGGCGTGCGACGTGGACGACCACGTGGTGTGGCTGAGGGAGGAGGACGAGTACACGGACATCAGCGTGTCAGCCCACGCCTCCCCCACCTTCTTCTTCGCCATCCCTAGCTTCGCGCGCTCCGTGACGGTCAACGCCAGCAGCCCCAGCGGGGAGGTGTACCTGTCGGTGTCCAACGCCACCTGGGGGGTCGAGCAGGGCGAGGAGGGAGAGGTGGAGGTCTTCGCTGAGGGCTTCACCCTCCTTCACTTTGACGCCCCCGTCAACACGTCACTCCACCTGTCCATCACGCTCTCCACCAACTCTTCCGCCCCTCTCAGTGACGTCATGCTGCTCGCGACCTACGACTGTGTGGAGGCGTTCACGCCGGACTATAACGACCCGAGTTCCTTCGACGTGTACCGCTTGTGGAAGAAGACCTGTGACACCCAGGACGACGCAGACGATGAAGACAAATCTGACGAGGATTGCGATAAAGACAACGGAAATGAGGACGAAGAAAAGGACGAAGAAAAGGACGAAAAATGGTGAGCGTGAAAAGAAGATGAGATCTGTGAAACAAAGGGACGAAAGGGCACTTAATGTGGCTGATATGTGAAACAAGTTGTACCGTTTTTTGTCTCATTACCCGCTAAAACGGCTTCGAAAACCGCCTTTAATGGCTTCTGAGAAGACTGACACATACAGCGTGCTAAAACGTCATTGTTGGAAAAGATAGGTGAACAAAACTGACTTTTTGGATACATGTTTGTAAGTTCTTTCCATTGATATCCAAAACTTGTTTTTGCTGTTTTGATTTGTTATGGTTTTAGCGCTGGGACCTTGCTTTTCTGAATTTGATTTTTTTGTGATACATTTCTTAAGTTTTTTCGATTGACATCCAAAACTTGTTCTGTTTTAGCTGTTTTGATTGTTTATGATTTAAGCGCGGGGACCTTGCTTTTCTGAATTTGATTTTGTGGGGATATCTGTGTTGTAGGTTCCACCGAACTGACGGACACTGTCTTCCAAGTTATGTAAAACAAATCTGGTTGCTGAATATGGTAGGGAAATTAATGGCCTTTCCAGTCATATAACTGGTTTTACAATAAACGGTATTATCACAAAGATATGAACTTAAACGTATCTGCCTTGGGTTTTTTTTATGACATGTTAGGGTTTAGTATTGATCAACACATGTGTTTCTTGTCAGTTGAACCAATTGTCATCGTGTACACTGCTTGTTTGCTACTTTATTCGCAACTGAATCAGCAATGTTGAGTTCTTCTGCGTGCGTGCGTGCGTGTGTGTGTGTGTGTGTGTGTGTGTATGTGTGTGTTTATGCGTGCGTGTGTGTGCGTGCGTGCGTGTATGCGTGCGTGTGATGCTTTTTAGATAATGCGAACACGGACATCAATGCAGAGCAGTTTCTTTTGCATGTACTTTTATATCTTTTCAAGATGGATGGAACGACATCCAATAATGTTACAGGACGAAGAGAAAAGTAAATAACAGTATCAACAACCAACAACAACAACAATACAAGGCAAAATGTGTTTCCATGACGATAGCGGGCTGCCTTGAGCCTTAAGCAAAAACAGTGGTACCTGCCATGTAAAGCCCTCCAATGAGCGGACACCTGCCACAAAAGGACACACTCATTTTGTTGTCCCTTTGTCTATCATCTTTACAAAAATGTACCTGTTATAACATGCCACTTGCAAAAAAGGAACGGTACCATTGTATGCCCTTTTCATTGTTTACACATTGTGCCTCTTTCAGGCAATACATTAACCTTCGTGGTTGAAAACGACGTTAAACACCAAATAAATAAAGAAAGAAAGGCAATACATTTGACGTTCAGGACCAAGAATAACGACATTTAAATGTTGAAGAGTCTCAACATTCCAGAGAGAAATTTGCTCTGTGGGAAACATTGTCCGACATTGTTCTCATAAAATGTATGTGCAATTATCATATTAGCACATACTTGCAGCTGTGTCAGTAAATAACATATAATAGCAAGTCTCCTCACGAGGGGTTGCACAGAGGTGGTTGCTGGCTAATTCGCATTGTGAGGGAATTATGGAGAGCATTACGCCTGGCCTTTTGCTGCCACAGCACAGTTGATAGCTATAGTCATTTCCTAGCCCGATTGGTGTGTGTGTGTGTTTGAGTGTGTGTGTGTGTTTGAGTGTGTGTGTGTGTGTGTATGTGTTTGAGTGTGTGTGTGTGTGTGTGTGATTGTATGTGTGTGTGTTTGTGTGTGTGTACGTGAGTGTGTGGGTGTGTACGTGAGTGTGTGGGTGCGTGCGTGCGTCTGTGTGTCATCGTAAGTGGGACATAGACTGTACAAAACATGAATCTTTGCAAGTGATTACACAGGTGTCATCGTAAGTGGGACATAGACTGTACAAGACATGAATCTTTGCAAGTGATGACACAGGTGTCATCGTAAATGGGACATAGACTGTACAAGACATGAATCTTTGCAAGTGATTACACAGGTGTCATCGTAAGTGGGACATAGACTGTGCAAGACTACACACATTTAATGGCTGCCATATTCGCGCCAAATCTAATCATTCCTTCTTCTTCTTTTCAATTACCGTAGGTATTTATTTATTACCGTTGTTTAATATAATTATCGATTTATTTATTCATCCTTTATCTCTTTGCTTACACTACCAACAAAGTTAACGTTTGCGCCATTTTCTGAAAGCGGTTAGTTTTGAGTTTGATTGTACACGATATATAGAGAAGTGTACAAAAGTGAAAAAGCCTAACGGGTTCGTGGTTTGTGCGCCCGCAACTGTTTTGACACGTGCAAGCTATCAAGAGAGGGTAAAAGTGGCAACATTGATGGCATTATTTTGAGCGCTCTAGCACTGTTAGTTTGTCAGAACCGGAGGTGGCCCTTATTAGGAACGGTTCCATATTCAGCGCATTGTCTCGTTGTCGATGTTTTCGGCGCTTCGTCCATATTAGGTGACCTCCCCCTACTGTGTCGTAAAAATGTCATTCTTGCATCATCTTCAGCGCATTGGTCTCGTTGTCCATGTCTTTGGCGCTTCGTCCATATTAGGTGACCTCCCCCTACTGTGTCGTAAAACGTCATTCTTGCATCTTCAGCGCATTGGTCTCGTTGTCCATGTCTTTGGAACTTCGCCCCATGACGTTTTCCTCAAGGTTTTGTGCGCGTGGTTGATCGTTGGAAGCGAATCGCGCGTATGTTGCACAGATTTCAGACACCACCATGGCCATGAAGACCAAGCCCCCCAGAAGCCACAGACTGACCAGGATCGTGTGGGTCGCTCCGCCATACGCACCTTCAACAAACACAGGCAGGACTTTTTTAAATTCAATTTTTTAACCTGGCAGTTTTAATACTTATTAGATCCTTCATGAATTCTCAAATTTACACCAAGCTTTATGATTTTGCACAATGTTTCTCCACACCAAAATACCGACATTGCAGATGTCCCTCTCTCTCTCTCTCTCTTTCTCTCTCTCTCTTTCTCTCTCTCTCTCTCTCTGTCTCTCTGTCTCTCTCTCCCTCTCTCTGTCTCTCTTTCTCTTTCTCTGTCTCTCTCTCTCTCTCTTTCTCTCTCTCTCTCTTTCTCTCTCTGTCTCTCTCTTTCTCTCTCTCTCTCTTTCTCTCTCTCTCTTTCTCTCTCTGTCTCTCTCTGTCTCTCTCGCACAGAGACACACACAGACACACTCACTCACTCACGCTCTCTTTTTCTCCCCCCCCCTCTCTCTCTCTACCTGCTATCATGTCTCCAAAGCCAATGGTGGAGAGGGAGATGACACAAAAATAGACAGCTCCCAGGTAAGTCCAATTGTCCTCCGTGTGTGCAAACACTATTGCAGGTATCAGCGTCATCACCACAGTCCCAACTCCAAACACAACGGCCGACTGAAACACACGCACACCGTCTTATATTTTGGACAGTGCTCATAAGAGTAAAAGACTTAAAGACACACATAAAAGTGTGTGTGTGTGTGTGTGTGTGTGTGTGTGTGTGTGTGTGTGTGTGTGTGTGTGCGTGTGTGTGTATGTGAGAGAGAAACAGAGACAGAGAAAGTCTGGTTAAGAAAAAGAAGGAAGGGACTATAAAGACAGCATGCAACAATTGGGACTGCTGCGACACCCACTCCTCCTGCCTAACGGCTAGACGGTTAACACCCTCTATGACGCTTTCAATACACTCACATTTGCAAAGTAAAGGCAGTCCTATGCGGTAGCATTATTTGTAACTCAGAATCTAATGGTATAACTTTGGAAGCGATATGAGGGCCTTTTTGACTCACATGCGAAGCAAAAGTGAGTCTATGTACTCACCCGAGTCGTCCGTCCGTCCGTCCCGGCGTCCGTCCGTCCGTCCGTCCGTCCGGAAAACTTTAACGTTGGATATTTCTTGGACACTATTCAGTCTATCAGTACCAAATTTGGCAAGATGGTGTATGATGACAAGGCCCCCCAAAAAATACATAGCATCTTGACCTTGCTTCAAGGTCAAGGTCGCAGGGGCCATAAATGTTGTCTAAAAAACAGCTATTTTTCACATTTTTCACATTTTCTCTGAAGTTTTTGAGATTTAATACCTCACCTATATATGATATATAGGGCAAAGTAAGCCCCATCTTTTGATACCAGTTTGGTTTACCTTGCTTCAAGGTCAAGGTCACAGGAGCTCTTCAAAGTTGGATTGTATACATATTTTGAAGTGACCTTGACCCTGAACTATGGAAGATAACTGTTTCAAACTTAAAAATTATGTGGGGCACATGTTATGCTTTCATCATGAGAAAAATTTGGTCACATATGATCAAGGTCAAGGTCACTTTGACCCTTATGAAATGTGATGGTAGAAAGAGCCAATAAGCACCATTGTACTTCCTATGTCTTGAATTAACAGCTTTGTGTTGCATGACCTTGGATGACCTTGACCTTGGGTCAAGGTCACATGTATTTTGGTAGGAAAAATGTGTAAAGCAGTTCTTAGTGTATGATGTCATTGCTAGGTTTAGCTGAAGGTCAAGGTCATGTAAAGGTCAAGGTCAAGCATGTGAGTCGTATGGGCTTTGCCCTTCTTGTTTTCTTAGATATTATCCCTGTCAGACTTTGTGTAGCGTTTGCAACATTGGAGTTCAGGTAAGCCCGCAAGAAAGTACACTGCTACTACTACGTCTTCTCCTACTACTAACACTACCACTACTACCACCACTACTACTACTACAACTACTACTACTAAATAACTTACAGCGGGAGTCCCAGCAATTGGCTCAAGGCGCAATTTCTTACAAGGGGAAGGTGATGCAGACGTGACTTACCTTGATGAGTTTGTCCACCTTGAGGTTTGGGGGGTAGACTACAGGTGTGGCGTGGTGGAGCCAGGTGAGAGGTGGCCGCAGCTCAGTGCAGAGAGCGGCCAGGGTGGTGACCACCAGGGGAATGCCCAGTAGCACGTAGAAGATGCAGAACACCCGGCCTTGAGTCGTCACGGGGCAAGTGTGTCCGTACCCTGTTTCACACACACACACGGTTCTTCTTAGTGTGATAAATGTATGATCACCAGTCAGTGAAGGGAATGTTGGTAGCGTAACTTGTTCTGTGTGTGGGTGGGTGATGGTGTGTGTGTGTGTGTGTGTGTGTGTGTCACGTGTGTGTGTCAGTGTGGGTGGGTGACGTGTGTGTGTGTGTGTGTGCGTGCGTGCGTGCGTGCGTGCATGTCACGTTTGTGTGTGTATGTGTGTGTTATCCTGAGCCAAAAATTGTAGGGAGGGCAAAAACACAATCATAAAAATTCAAAACGAAACAACGAGAAATGGTGAGAATGGAGAATATACAACCATCCCAGCACCCGATTTCTGATTTGCAGTCGTTTGAGTGGAAGACAGAGAAATAAGGCTGCTTACCTATGGTGGTAACAATAGTGACGCACAAATAGATGGCCTCGTCGTAAGTTGTCATATATTGATAGTTGTCAAGTGCGAGGAATATTCCTGCGCCTATGAGAATGTAGGCAAAGCAGAGAACTGAGAGCACCACGACTGCTTTCCACGCCATTTTCTTTTGCAGCTACCGTTTACTTGGGGGCTTTTCCCTCTGTGTTCTGTGGCTCTGTTTCAGCTTTTCACGCGCAGTAAAGTCAAGCGCACACCTGTATATAACAAGAAACAAGTCGCGTAAGGCGAAAATACAATATTTAGTCAAGTAGCTGTCGAACTCACAGAATGAAACTGAACGCAATGCCATTTTACTCGTAGCATCGTCAGGCCACCGTTCATGGCAAAGGCAGTGAAATTGACAAGAAGAGCGGGGTAGTAGTTGCGCTAAGAAGGATAGCACGCTTTTCTGTACCTCTCTTTGTTTTAACTTTCTGAGCGTGTTTTAATCCAAACATATCATATCTATATGTTTTTGGAATCAGGAACCGACAAGGAATAAGATGAAAGTGTTTTTAAATTGATTTGGACAATTTAATTTTGATAATAATTTTTATATATTTAATTTTCAGAGCTTGTTTTTAATTCGAATATAACATATTTATATGTTTTTGGAATCAGCAAATGATGGAGAATAAGATAAACGTAAATTTGGATCGTTTTATAAATTTTTAATTTTTTTTACAATTTTCCGATTTTTAATGACCAAAGTCATTATTAATTTTTAAGCCACCACGCTGAAATGCAATACCGAAGTCCGGGCTTCGTCGAAGATTACTTGACCAAAATTTGAACCAATTTGGTTGAAAAATGAGGGCGTGACAGTGCCGCCTCAACTTTCACGAAAAGCCGGATATGACGTCATCAAAGACATTTATCAAAAAAATGAAAAAAACGTTCGGGGATTTCATACCCAGGAACTCTCATGTCAAATTTCATAAAGATCGGTCCAGTAGTTTAGTCTGAATCGCTCTACACACACGCACACACGCACACACGCACATACACCACGACCCTCGTTTCGATTCCCCCTCGATGTTAAAATATTTAGTCAAAACTTGACTAAATATAAAAAGGGTTGATCAGAGATCAACAGGGCCAAAACATGTTGTAGAACATGGGGGGGGGGGGGGGATTAGTTGTGTGTGCGACTTTGAAAACGTAGAATGGAACTCCGCATAAAAGAACGTTCCAACGTAAAATCAAACTAACTCCTTTATACCGTATTTTGCCATGTTTAGGCACGGTCATGAAAGGGGTTCCAATGGTGCAGCCATAGTCGTATTTTTAGAGTATGCACAAACACACGCCTCATCCCCTAGATCATTGGTGACCTGAAGAAAGCAGTTAGAGCTGGGTTCAAGGCCATGCCTATTCAGGAAAGCTTCCGCGCCATTGACAATTTCGGAGGTGTAATTTGATAACACCTCAGTTTTGGAGAAAAGGTAAATGTCCGACCATTTTACCTATAGACTCGAAACTTTGTAGAATGGTCGTGGACGAACTAAAGTTCATGCACAACAGCTATCAAAATATTTGTTAAATTCAAATGACTGAAAAAATAACCCCTTCGTTGTAAAGTTTTACTTGCGCAATATGCGCAAATTTAATCAATGATATGAACGCATTCATCCATGGGAAATGTCCTGATCCTGCCTGCAATTGCTGTATTGAAAGCATTGATTGTCTAATGTTGATTAATGTATACTATGTCATTTGAATTACCCCAATCCACTCATATACAGAAAAATGAACGACTGAAACGGGAATCAAAGGTGGGAGCAGCAATGCAACTTCAATCACGGTATCATCAGTGGAAGAAAAGTGACTAAAAAGGAGGAAGCACCAATCCACACATAATCACAGTAACATGTAACACAAGGTGACTCGGATGAAGCAGCCACCCAACTAATGTATTATGACAATGAGCAATCTGCACATAACATAAAACCATCAAAGCGATGTTCCTTAAAATAAAATGGTATCCAGGTCACTTGGGTTCAGTTATGTCATAGCATAAAACAGCTCACTGCTCCCATGAATTGTTCTGAGCCTTGCAATGATAAGTAAAGCAATGAGAGCAGATCTGATGCAGTGCACTGTCAATCATTGGCCGGCTGAAATATACTGCAATCTTGATGCAAATTACCATGTAATTTTCTTGGTGATATGGTCATCACTGCAGGCAGTAAAAGATCACCCAACGTTTTGCAATGAAGAACAATGAAGTTATTAGTCGAACAAAAAATAAACAGACGAATAAAGATTGAAAATTGTCAAATGCAATGGGGCTGGATCTCCCTGTTGAAGAACTTTGAGCAAAAGACCACAAATGAGCTAACAAAGAATACTGTACGAAAGTACGAAATGTTACATGCACTGCAAGATCTCCCTGTTGAGAAACTTTGAGTAAAAGATACCCATTTTATTGCAAAGAAGACATACAGAGTAACATGTATATGAACAGAGTGCGAAGACTTCAAACAAAGAAGACCCGACATTTTTAAAATTATGTCAAATGCAGAGTGGCGGAAAATGTGTTTCGTGAGGAACTTACAGCACACACAAACACAACTATTTGCAAAGTGTAAAAACAACACGAAGAGAGTGAGAAGAACGAGTAACAATTAAAAACATTCAAGAAATAACAAAATGTCATATGCAGTGACGATTCTGCTGCGGAACTTTTAGTTTTAGTAACAAGTTACGAAGTTCCTGTAAATAGTTAACACGGTGTTCAAACAACATGAACAAAATGAGAAAAAGAGCAAAATAAATGCAATGGTGACAGTTCTTCGCGTACAGAAATGTTCAGTGTGTCGGTGATCAAAACAAGGAATTCTTGTGAAACCTAGACATATTGCATAACACCAGCGGCGGAGCCGGCACGCAAGAATAATGGTTCGATATGAAGACTCGACAGAGTAAACCCTATCATTATCTCCAGAGCGCTTCCAGTAGAGGCTGCCCGCGCTCGTTCACTGATACAAAAAGGTACCAAGTGTCGGTGTCTAACTGTCCCTCTCAGCGGGAGAGTTGCTTTGTCATAACCCCCTCCACTTCTGTTGATTCAATGCCGGGGTGAGGTCAACGGTCAATCACAGCCCACCCCAGTCGCGAGACACTCAGCTGGTCGTGGGCTTTGCTTTGCTTAATCCGAATGTTGTACTCCGATGTAAGTAGACATAGAGTGGCACAGTGGTGCGTAATCCCAACGGGCCCTTTGACGCACATAATGGAATTGTAATGGGATATTTTCATATCTACGCCGATGGTGCAAGGCGCACTAGTAAAACAAATCATGAACTTGATGTCTGTCCCTATTCTCCTGTTGACTGTTTTTGGAAAGAAAAACAAGTACACTAAGACGTGATTAGCCATTCAGCTGATCGAGTGCACTGAATAATATAATGTCCGGTTCTCACTATCCTTACATAGAAATAAGAGAGAGAGAGAGAGAGAGAGACAGACAGACAGACAGACAGACAGACAGACAGACAGACAGACACAGAAAGAGAGAGAGAGATAGACTGAGACAGAGACAGAGAGAGAGAGAGGGAGAGACTGAAAGAGAGAGAGACAGACAGACAGACAGAAGGAGAGAGAGAGACAGAGACAGAGAGAGAGAGAAAGAGAGAGAAAGAGAGAGACAGAGAGAGAAAGAGAGAGAGAGAAAGAGACAGACAGACAAACAGAAGGAGAGAGACAGAGAGAGTAACAGAAATAGAGAGAGAGGCAGAAAAAAAGAGAGATAGAGAGCGAGACACTGAGATAGACAGACAGACAAGTAGACCGACAGATAGACAGGAGGAGAGATAGACAGAGAAAAAAATAGAATAGAACAGTTTCGGTACAATGGCGCCCTATGTTATGCATATTGTGTAAAAACAAAATTAAAAATTTTTAAAAACTTCAAGAAGGCGACTGGATGCAGACAGAAATCAAAAACTTGGCAAAACTGGGAAAAAATAGTATAGAACAGTTTCTTTGGTACAATCTTGGTAGTTTGTAAGACTTGTGACGCATATCGATTACAACTTGAAAGATGATACACTTGTGACGCGTGCCGGCGTGCAGATTACAACTTGTGAAATCATGGGCTTGCCCTAGAAAAAAACTAATTAGACCTTTAAAAGTCTGTCAACTGACAATTGCACTCCAGAATGATTTAACCAAAATAGCAGATTCCCAAAAATTCCATCAGAATACTCGCCGAGAGCGGACCTTGAATCCGGGACCTCGATGTTCGCAGCGCAGCGTCTAAACCGTTGGGCCACGCAGACTTCAAGATTCAGTGGCAATAAAATTATAAAAATATAAGAAAACTTTCATTTTAATCTACATTTACATGGAAATTTGTCGTTTGGCACCACATCGCATTTCATGAAGCGCCCTAGAATAGCACAAATACACGGTTAAACCTGCCGACATTAGCGCATGCGTAAACGCCTGCCGTGAGCCTCATGAGCTCCCAGCTAACCATACATGAGAGCAATCGTATGTCACCAAACACTGCAAGTGTGCAAGTGCAAGAAAATTCAACAGAAATCAAGAAAGTAATTGAAAACTGTCAGATTAATGATGCATACACTGTATAGTGTATCCAGGGTGAAGAACTTTCACTTTCACTGTTTCAGCAAAAGACCACAAGTAAGGTAACACTTGCAGTATTAAAAAACAAAGAATTAACTTTCAGTGTGAAGTTTGAAGATCTCCCTGTTAGAAAATTTGGAGGAAAAGATATACAGTAACAACAGGGTGAGAGCAAGAAAACAGAACACAAAATGACGACTTCGAACTAGTATATGTAAAGACAGACGTACATGCTAACATAATATAGGCCTACACACAAAAGAATACAAACCATTTTCAGTCTGCGCAGTTCCTTGTCTTTTCTCAGCTCGAGTTAGCGTCGGGTCAACGTTTTCTCTTCCAATCAACTTGTACGCATGCGCCGAATGTCATGACATTTGTCTACATGTGAAAGTTTGTGTTGACTATACGACGCCGCATCAAGTTTAATATTAGACTTCTCTGGAGCAAAAACGCAAATCGCACAAGAATAAACATACGTTCATAGAAACATCTTGTTCTGAACGAGCCTTGCCTTACAACATGATCAATAGTTGGCAGACAACAAAAATATTTATAGAGACGTAATTTCATTGCAGAACAGTATTTTGGAAGGAGGTACTTACGTTCTGCCCTTGACAGGTCAGCGGTCACGTACATGACTGCGAGGTGTGTTTTTTTGGTAAGGGAGGGTGGGGGGATGGGGGGATGGGGATGGGGCTGCATGAAGTCTGTGTGTGTGTGTGTGTGTGTGTGTGTGTGTATGTGTGTGTATGTGTGTGTGTGTGTGTCTGTGTGTGTATGTGTGTGTTTTAAATTCATAGATTACAAGCGTAAGCTTGAAGTCACAAAAAGAGGGGAGGCAACTCGGTCGTGTAAGTCAGTGATGTCGCTCAGTTGCCCAGTATCATGAGTATGCATTTTGAACAAGTGTGAACAAGCGCAGAACACACGCTCTAAAAATTATTATTAAAAACTAATTCGACCTTAAAAAATGTGTCAACTGACACTTGCACTCCAGAAGGATTTCACAAAAATAGGAGACCAAGAAAAATGTAATCTAATATACTCGCCGCAAGCGGAGCCTGAACCCCGGACTACACTGTTCGCAGCGCATCGCCTAAACCGTTAGGCCACCAAACCTTCGCTCATGACAGGCAATAAATTATAAAAATATAAAAACTGGTTGAATTTTATTTACATGGACATTTGTCGTTTGTCACACATCGCATTTTATAAAGCGCCCTTGAATAGCACAAATACACGATCATAAAGCATTATCATGTCCGGGGATCCAAAAAAAAAAGAAGGCCGACATAAGCGCATGCGCAAACGCCTGCCGACACCCATAAGCTTTCAGCTATACATACATGTGAGCCAACGCCAGCGTAGTACTAGGGCTCATGGCCCTAGAATAATATGATAACCCTTATGATACTACCACTACTACTACTACTTCTACTACTACTGCTACTTCTACAACTACTAATAATAAGAGTATTCATACCATGATATGGCGCAAATCCTAACATAGTTAGCGCCTTACAAAAATAATCATAAAGCATATAAGCCATTGTCCTAGTGTGGTAAAGCATCGTTGATCAACGCTTGAGATATTGGAGCTTGGGAGGTGTTTGAGGGTATGTGTTGTGTGGTAACTTGCAGGCTCTGGAGCACGTGGGCATCGAGGTGTGCGACATTGCGGACCACGTGGTGGGACTGCGTAGCAACCAGACCTACAGCGACATCCAGCTGTCCAACGCCACGCGGCCTGTCTTCACGTTCGGCGTGCCTGGCGAATGGACCAACACCGTCTATGTCAGGGTAGCAGTCACTAACTGGGTTTATCAGCGCTTTGAGCTGGATACATGCGCTTTATAAATATTATACATTATAATTATTATAAAAAGAAAACACACCAGTAACCAAGTTAGGTACGTTTATATCTATATCAATATTTCGGCATGTTACTGCCTTCTTTGGGATGGTATGGTAATAATTATAATTATTATTACTCTTTTAACGTCAGTGAATGCCTTTGGTATAACACATTGTGAATAGCAGTGGGTTGGTTGTAAAGGAGACTTTGCTGATGTTAGGTTGACATACACAAACAAAATGCAAGCATCAACACCCCCCCCCCCCCCACCCCCACCTCAATCCCTCTCTCTTCACACTCGCCCCTTCATATTGTGACAGGGGAGGCTACCGCTCCTTTCACAGCAGACTCTGCACCCGAGTTGTTGGCCTTTAAACGTCAACACCCGTGGATTGTAGAGTTCTGTTTGTGATGGGGTCTGGTGGTTTCCGATTGTCTGTATGTTCATGGAAACCTTCGGGTTTGCATAACAGTTTTTATAGGGCTAAGAAATTAGCCCTAACATTTTCAATCCTGTTTGATTGCACTTCGCTTCCCGAGGTGATCGCAGTGTTTCGGCACTCGGTTACAATATACACACATATATATATATATGTCACGGTAGAGACGAAGATCTGGTAGAAACGTCGTTTCTACCGGTAGAGACGACGATCGGAGTTTCTACCGGTAGAAACGACGATCCTCGTTTCTACCGGTAGAAACGACGTTTCTACCAGTAGAGACGACGATCGGAGTTTCTACCGGTAGAAACGACGTTTCAGTCTACCAGTAGAGACGACGATCGGAGTTTCTACCGGTAGAAACGACGATCGGAATAAAACGTTTGTGTGTGTGTGTGCAATGTAGGTGATTTTGTCAATTATGAACACAATTCTATCTTACCGGAATGAACTCATTTTTAACGTTGTTTACAGAGCACGTGCATTTGTGGGAAATGTATTGAGAATGTCAGCAAATATTGTTCACCCACTAGCTACTACAACTGCCTTCACTGACCAGACGAAGACAGCAATCACAACTTTTTTTTCCTTCAGAGTGAACACAATTCGTGAAATATCTCTGTTAGTTTGACTTCCGAAAACAGTATTCCACAGACCTTCAACATTCTTATAGCCAGCTATTTTGCTATTTGCTAAAGATTGTTGACAATGGAACAAAAAGAAGAGTTCTACAAATTGTTAAGGCTTCACATTGATTCAACAAAAAGAGACTCGTTTACGATAACACAAGACAAGTACACACAGGCTATATCAGCCTTGCCGTTGGATAAGGGCGAGAAGTGTGGGAATGGCACTTCAAACTGCAGAGAATCGGTGGCCAAATCATATTGTATTGCAAAAAAGCAAATGTGCCCGTAGTGTGCAAGGAAGACCCAATGTAACACCGCTAAATGCAAGTGCAAGCGGGCAGCAGTAGGCTACCCTGCTCTACAAAATGTCACCCTAAATCCACCCGATCGTGTCTGAACAAAGACAATTACTCTGGTGGGTGAGTGTACCCCTCTTCTGACAATTCTTCTAGTGCACTAAATGCAGTTCCAAACTGTCTAGTGATGAGCAAGCCTTTTATGAGGGGGGGGGGGGGGGGAGGGAGAGAGTTCCCTTGTGTATTATTTGTGCTATGTGAGGTGACTTTTACCAGCTGTTTTAAAGACTTGTGTATTATTTGTGCTATGTGAGGTGACTTTTACCAGCTGTTTTAAAGACTTGTGTATTATTTGTGCTATGTGAGGTGACTTTTACCAGCTGTTTTAAAGACTTGTGTATTATTTGTGCTATGTGAGGTGACTTTTACCAGCTGTTTTAAGGACTCTTGTGTATTAGTTGTGCTATGTGAGGTGACTTTTACCAGCGGTTTTACTGATGACAAGATCAAAGTTTCTCTTGCTTTCAACTCGCAACCATCTGTTTTAAAAACTCTTGTGTATTATTTCTTCGTTTCTACCGGTAGAAACGTCGTTTCTACCGGTAGAAACTCCAATCGTCGTCTCTACTGGTAGAAACGTCGTTCCTACTGGTAGAAACGAGGATCGTCGTTTCTACCGGTAGAAACGACGATCCTCGTCCCTACCGGTAGAAACGTCGTTTCTACCAGATCTTCGTCTCTACCGTGACATCTATTTGGAGATGCTTTTCCCAGCAGACGTTTGTGTGTCCTAAAAGCAGTCAGGGGAATTTAAAATGAAAAGTATTGTTATTGTTGTTTAGTGCTCCCGTTAGACATGTACTGCAATTAAGCTTACGAGATATATTTCCAATCCGAGTGCGTGACGACGTTTTGAGAGAGAGAGACAGAGACAGAGAGAGAGTCAGAGACAGAGACAGAGAGACGGAAAAGGAGCGAGAGAGAGAGCGAAAGAGAGAGAGAGAGAAACAGAGACAGACAGACAGAGAGAGATACAGAGAGAGAGACAGAGAGGGACGGAAAAGGAGCGAGAGAGAGACAGACAGAGACAGACAGAGAGAGAGAGAGAGAGAGAGAGAGAGAGAGAGAGAGAGAGAGAGAGAGAGAAAGAAAAAAAGAAAGATTATAAAAAAAGAAGAGAGACAGACAGAGACAGACAACATAGGCTATCCTCACCCTAGGCTCACTAGTCGCCAAACTGTACATATTGTTTTTATTACCACGGCCTTCGTGGCTTACATCTTAATCCTTTTATTTTTTAAAAGTTTTGAGATTTATTGTTCGTGTTCCTCTTACTTGCTCATCTATTTGCTTTTATTGGTGATCCTGAAAGGTTCCACTCTTTAACTCGTTTTGAATAAAAAAAATCATTTTACAAACCCATTATTCAAGATATAGAATACAGACTTATAATTCTTACCAAGAAACATCTCAACTACTTTTCATTTTAACAAATTCCACAGAGCATTATCAACTCAACCCCACCCCCTGCCCTCCTCTCCTTATTTTTTTATTTTTTTATTTTTTTTTTGAAAGCGGACAAACACTCAAGTCCTTAATGGCTCAAATCCGTGGGACTTTTAATATTAATTTTAACGAAACAGAGACAGAGAAAGACAGAAACACAATGAGAGAGACACACATGGGAGAGAGATAAATGAACTGAAGAGAGAGGGATGGGTAGGCTCTACTAAAGAACTTCAATATTACGTTGTTGTTGGTGTTGTTGTTTTCAATAGGCCAGCAGTAGTCACGGGGATGTTCACATCTCCATTTCTGACAAAACCTGGATGACAGCGTACGACCCAGCCGCCACTGACACTCTCGCTGAAGGTTACTCTCACGCCGCGTTCACCGTCACTGACATCACGCTGTATTACGTCACCGTCACCCTGTCGTCTGACTCGCCTGAGATGTGGAATGACGTCACTTTGGAGGCGGGCTTTACGTGCGTGGTAGCCAATCAGACGAGTCACGGCTATTTTGAACACTTGAGAAAAGAAAACTGCGAGGGTCGCAGCTATTAACCAAGACACTGATCTAATAACGTGTTCCCTTTTATCGGATTTTTAATTGGTATTTAACTCTTACATTAAAAAAAAAGCGCCAACGTGCGAGACAGAATTAAAATCTTTTTTGTTGGCCTTCTCTTTTAGTACGTCAGTTCCTCGCATGAAGCCTGGTGACTGTTTCCGTCTCTGTCTCTGTCTCTCTCTCCCTCTCTCTCACACACAAACACACACACACACACACACACACACACACACACACACACACACACACACACCACACACACACACACACACACACTCTCTCTCTCTCTCTCTCTCTCCGCGTTTGGCATGATTGCCTATTCTCTCATAAATAGAGAGATTGAGTGGCGGGGAGGGGGGGGGGGGTGTTGGCGTACCCAAGATAAATATCGTCGATTAAGTTCTAAGTGTGCAGATCATGTGCCTCATTTGTAGGACCTAGTTTGTGTTCAATTCCCCACGTTGACATTTTGCTATATCTTGTTGCGACCTCTCACCACGGCGTGTTTTGTTATGCATGTCATGTCCAAATTGGCAGTCTGCTGGCAAATGACTCGGCTTGCACACAAGAATGGAGGAAAAGTGAAGGGTCTGTCAAAGCGGGTAAATGACTCAGCTTGCACACAAAACTGGAAGTGAAGGGTCTGTCAAACCGGGTAAATGACTCAGCTTGCACACAAAACTGGAGGAAAAGTGAAGGGTCTGTCAAAGAGGGTAAATGACTCAGCTTGCACACAAAACTGGAAGTGAAGGGTCAGTCAAACCGGGTAAATGACTCAGCTTGCACACAAAACTGGAGGAAAAGTGAAGGGTGTGTCAAAGCGGGTAAATGACTCAGCTTGCACACAAAACTGGAAGTGAAGGGTCTGTCAAACCGGGTAAATGACTCAGCTTGCACACAAAACTGGATGAAAAGTGAAGGGTCTGTCAAAGCGGGTAAATGACTCAGCTTGCACACAAAACTGGATGAAAAGTGAAGGGTCTGTCAAACCGGGTAAATGACTCAGCTTGCACACAAAACTGGATGAAAAGTGAAGGGTCTGTCAAACCGGGTAAGTACAGTAAGCAACACAAAGATCCCGATGCGTAACGCCCCACGTGTTATCTTCATGTACTGTACGTACACCACAAAAAGTAGCAATTATGGGGTCGCACTTTTAGGCAATGTTTACACTTTCGAGTTCTATGGCTTATTGCTTGTGAAGGTTGATATGCGGAAGTCAACGCTGACTTTTTTTCTAAATGTTAAATCAGTTAAGATTTATTCTTGGGAAGAGGTTTAAGTCGAAAACTAAATGAACATTTTCCACTTCATCGGCTGCTTCAAATACGGATGTTTCAGTTCGCCATAATTGTCGTGTGATTTATTTTTTTAACTTGCGTTTGACATTAGGAAATTGGCCCAATTAAATGCACTTATGCATTGCACGAATGATGAAATGATGAAACTATGATGGGCCTACATAATCGGCCCCTGAGACGTAGGCCCTAAACCCCACGACCAGCATCCAGTGGGCGTCCAGATTCAGTGTTGTGCAGTCGTCCGCGGCCGGAGCGATCACGTAATTCGCGCAGAGATAATAACGGTGAATAGTGCATATTTTGGGAGCTGCCAGTCTGTTTCCAGACATTGTCACTATCTAGCAGTCATGAGGGACCTCCGTGCCGCCTCTCTCCTTGTAGGTGAGTCGACATTGTATTTTTTTTATACTGGTACGCGCGTGGTTTATATCTGGGGTCTGCACGTTTGGACACAAATAGTATAAGTTCAGAACAGTGACCTCAATTTAAGGAAGCTGTTCCAAACTTTGCTGACAGAGAGAACCGTTCTAGTGAATGTTCAAATTGAGGAAAAATCGTGATGAAGAGCGATAACTTTTGAATTCAAAATTCAATTCATTTCTGTAAACTTTATTTTTATCATAGAGGGACATAATAACATGGCGGACTGTTGTCTGAGAAAGTTAATTTATGAATGAAGGATCAGAATTAATGTTTTCTGCTCATACTTCCCACAGTCATGAAGAATATTTTTGTCCAAGATTAGTTTTAAAATGCTTACATCCCTAATACATAAAACGGTAACTACACAATTAGGCTGCAACAGCACAAAATGTCTTTCGGTGAGTCTGCTGTGACATGCTCCGAGAAAACACACACAGATTGAAACAATTTCAAGTTACGTTCATAAATAAAGGTAGGGGTAGTTTTGATGGTGGTAGTGGTCGCCTTTGTTTTGGTCTAAGTTGTAGTGTCAGAAGTGATTACGAGATACTGTTGACATCAGCCCGCTGTGTCTTCTATTTCAGTATGCCTTGCACACACGTCTCTCGGGGCCGAACGCGTCGACGTCAAGGCTCTGCTTCAACACGTGATGCGAAAACGTCACGCGGTATCAGAACCGGTGACGTCATATCGCTCTATACGTGACGCCAGCAAGGTCCGTAGAGACGAACTTGATGACGTCATGGCCTTGGGACAAGACACCAAACTTGACATCGTCAAGGTAAAGAGCACAGTGCAAGGGACACAACTGGTCAAGATGCAGGAACGATATCAAGGTAAGTAAAATTTGCTCTGAAGTATCAGTATCATTCAGGACGCTACCCCCCGCGGGTTAGGGGGAGTCCCATATTGGTTGGGACTAGAAAGAATTTACCCGATGCTACCCAGCATGTCGTAAGAGGCGACTAACGGTTCTGTTTCTTCTCTTCTTTTGTCTTATTTCTGCCTTACCAGTCCTTTCACCTATATTTCCTTCCAAGAAAACTCTCCCTACTATTCCCTGCAGTTTTCCAATTCTTTTCTTGTTGTCTTATTTCTACCTGACTGGATCCATCACCTTTATTTCTCTTACCAAAAGTCTTCTTTTCCACATCCTTATTTCTCTGCACCCCGCATGTCGTATGAGCGACTAACGGATTCTGTTTCTCCTTTTACCCTTGTTAAGTGGTTCTTGTATAGAATATAGTCAATGTTTGTAAAGATTTTAGTCAAGCAGTATGTAAGAAATGTTTAGTCCTTTGTACTGGAAACTTGCATTCTCCCAGTAAGGTCATATATTGTACTACGTTGCAAGCCCCTGGAGCAATTTTTTGATTAGTGCTTTTGTGAACAAGAAACAATTGACAAGTGGCTCTATCCCATCTCCCCCATCCCTTTCCCCTATCCCATCTCCCCCCTTTCCCTCGTCGCGATATAACCTTCGTGATTGAAAACGACGTTAAACACCAAATAAAGAAAGAAAGAATTCAGGACGCTTTCAGACCAATACCTCAATGTCAGTTCAGCGAACGGTTAAAATGGTTTGCGCGCATGCTGGGCATACAGGATATGATCAGTCTGATGATATGTGCCGTAAGAACTGTTCATCCTCATGTTTCAAAATGTATTGCTGGCGAAAGGCTAAAATGTGTCGTTGTCATTTAGCTCTGACCGTGTTGGTTGACAATATTTCCTTTACAGACTAATACGTCTTTTTTCATTTCTTTTTGAAAGGTCGGGTGGTGTCCGACGGCATTGTTACCATAGAAACGGACAGCTCAGGTGATCACGTGCTGGACGCCAGTGGCTCTGTGTACAGGAACATTGGCAGTGACCTTGACCTGGAGAGAGAAGAGCTGGACCCGGAGCAAGCTCTCACTGTGTGTCTCAGCGAGCACGCCGATGAAGGTCTGCGTGACGACATCACACATGTCAAGGTTAGATACCCGTACCCCGTCCTCTCTCTGCCTGTCTAGTTGTCTGTCTCTCGTCTTCTGTCTCGGTGTCTCTCCTTTGAGTCATTTGCATCTTGCGTGTGGATAATTTGTGTGTATGAGTTCCAAAATTTACACACACACATTATCCATGGCTTTGTGTTGGAACAGAATATGGTTCAGCATACATGGGAAAAAAGGTTCATCTGATACGTCAGTTCTGCTCCCAGTTTTATCGACAATGTAGCCTCCAGTTTGCTCTCCCAGAAGTTTCGAATCGGCAACCCGAAGTACGGTTGAAGCTTTTTTCCATGACACAAAAATAAATTTTGTGCATACAATTTTGGAGCTGTAGCGTCTATAGAGAAGTTCCCATCGGCATGATTGCTGTTGGTTGGAAAATGCGACAAGAAGGCATAGTCGTTTTGACCGAAAAAAGAAGACTTTCAAATTCCGTATGCCCAATGACACTGAAAAATGTTGGACAATAATGTAATTGTATCTGCAGCGGTATCATTCCTTTAGCCAGCACAGTTGTTAACCCGTGATTTGTAAAAAATTTTACTAATCACGTTTTTGCGCCCGATATTTTCTTGTCATCTCCACAGTCAAGGGACAAAAACGAAATCCCTTGACTTTTGGGGTAGCTTGACTTACTTGACTTGACTTATTCCTGCAGACTCCCTGTGGAGCATAGGGCCGCAAAACTTTGGGGTAGCGCGACTCTGTTAATTTTAAGAAATTTTTTTTTCATTTTTTTTTTCATTACTAGGATGTCCCATTGTTTTGAAATTCCGGTCGCTTCCTCCCAGTGGAAAGCAAGCAGTTACAGAGTCGCACTACCCCAAAGTCAAGGGATCTATTAGTCCCGTTTCGCCGTTATCCCATTTCACCCCCATCCCATTTCGCGACATTTCACAGGCCAAGTGACATTTTACCACCATATCATGTACCATTAGCTCCACTTCCCATTTTGGCGCAATCCCGTTTCGCCGTTAGCCCATTTCGCCCCCATCCCATTTTTGCGACATTTTACGGGCTAAGTGTCATTTTACCACCATGTCATGTACCATTAGCTCCACATCCCATTTTGGCGCAATCCCGTTTCGCCGTTAGCCCATTTCGCCCCCATCCCATTTTTGCGACATTTCACAGGCCAAGTGTCATTTTACCACCGTGTCATACCACTAGCGCCACATCCCATTTTGTCGCCATGCCGTTTTGCCGTCATCCCATTTCGCCGCCATCCCTATTTCGCGACATTTTGGATTGTGGCAAAAATGGGATTTCGCGTAAACGGAATGTCTTCCTGGTTGAATAACGCATATAATAGCATACTGAGGCTTGGCAAGAAGAATAAATCAAAAATGGGATGGCGGCCAATGGGATGGTGTCAAAATGGGATGTCGCGCTATTGTTATGACACGGTAGTAAAATGACGCTTGGCTTGTGAAATGTCGCGACAATGGGATGGGGGCAAAATGGAATGGCGGTGAAACGGCATGGCGGCTAAATGGGATATGGTGTCAAAATGGGATGTCGCGCTATTGTTATGACATCAATCAATCAATCAATATGAGGCTTATATCGCGCGTATTCCGTGGGTACAGTTCTAAGCGCAGGGATTTATTTTATTTTTTCAATTTTTATTCAAGGCGCAGGGATTTATTTATGCCGTGTGAGATGGAATTTTCCCACATGTTAGTAAAATGACGCTAGGCTTGTGAAATGTCGCGAAAATGGGATGGAGCAAAAAATGGGACGGCGGCAAAATGGGATTGCACCAAAATGGGATGTGGATCTAAAACCACCCCCACCACTCAGCGTAGAGGCTCTAAACAAGAAAAATTATTAATAATAAAAGGCATGCATTACTTTGTGGAATGCGATATTTTTACATTTTTACATTTTTACAAATCGCAGTTTTAGGTTCGACGTGATTTGTAAAATGTTTTTACATTTTTACAAATCACGGGTTAACAACAGTGAACAGCATGACATGACTCCGGAAATGACTCTGTCGGGTTTGTATGAGTTGTGAAAGAGTGAATGATCTTTCTTTTAGTGAGGCAAGCTTTCTACACGTGCTCTTGTCTAATTGTTTCAGACACACTCTTCGCTAGTGACTGGCCTATAATGTCACGTGGTAAAGTTTGGCTCACTAAAAGCAAGAATAATAACCTTGTCACAACCCATTGAAACCCAACAGTTATTTTCACAATTCGTCTATTACTGAAACTTTATGTCACACTGTTCACTCTGCTGGCCAAAGGACTGGTATCACCCGCTTCAGATTTAATTGCACCCCTTCCAAAATCGTTTAGTGTCACTTTCACAACCCATTCAAACCCGACAGAGTTATTTCCGGGCATCGTCAATTGCTACGGTTGTTCTTGTCTGCAGGTAGAATCAGAGGTGCTGATCGACGACGAGATGGCGGCGTACGGAGCCTACCTAGTGCAGTACCTGGTGCTACTGGAGGGGGAGGACGAGCGCCGCCCCACCTGCATCGTGCACGCGACGCACGGCCAGGTGGTGATGGCCTGGGACGCCCTGGACTCCTGCTCGGACTGCACGGCCACGGGCACCGGGGGCAACCTCCAGACGGGCAAGGTCCGCTACGGGGAACTGCAGCGCTGCCTGGACGTCCGGCGGGAGGACGGGAAGTGCTACCTGGAGAACCAGTATGTGCGCGTCATCAACAACAACCACACGAAGGTGCGGAAGAACGAAACGTGGGAGCCCGAGGCGGAGGTAGCGTGGTACGACTGCGTGGAGATAGAGGACGAGGTGAACGGAGCGTTCTCCCCGCTGCTCGACGCCTTCTTCCACGGCACGGTGGTGGCCCGGATGTACGAGGACTGGTACAACACCACGGCTGTCGGAGAGCGCTTGACCTTCAAAGTTCATTTCGGCGCTAACGTTTCTAACGCTTTCTGGACCGGCTACGAATGTCTGTTCGGTGACGGGGGCGAGGAGGTCTACCCCCTGGTCAGCCTGGACATCGTGGGGCACGAAGTGGGGCACGCCGTGACGGAGATAAACGCCGACCTCTACTACTTTAACCAGTGGGGAGCCATCAACGAGGCCTTCTCCGACATGGCCGGGGAGACGGCAGAGGCCTATCTGCAGGAGGCCGACTGGCTGATGGGCATTGACGTGTCCAAGGAGGGCAAACCGGTCCGCTACATGGACGACCCGGAACGCGACAACATGTCCATCTCACACGTCAGCAGTTACAACGATTACATGAACGTTCATTTCAGCAGCGGCGTCTTCAATCACGTGTTCTACGTCCTCGTGCACAACTACAGCATTCCCGCCAGAGACGTCTTCGGCACCTTCCTCCACGCCAACCAGATGTACTGGCATCATATGTCCTCCTACGTCACGGCGGCCTGTGACGTCATGATGGCGGCCTACGACCTGGGTCAAGATGGCGGCAAGTTTCGCAGCGCGTTCCGGGCGGTGGGGATCGAGGCGTGCGACGTGGACGACCACGTGGTGTGGCTGAGGGAGGAGGACGAGTACACGGACATCAGCGTGTCAGCCCACGCCTCCCCCACCTTCTTCTTCGCCATCCCTACCTTCGCGCGCTCCGTGACGGTCAACGCCAGCAGCCCCAGCGGGGAGGTGTACCTGTCGGTGTCCAACGCCACCTGGGGGGTCGAGCAGGGCGAGGAGGGAGAGGTGGAGGTCTTCGCTGAGGGCTTCACCCTCCTTCACTTTGACGCCCCCGTCAACACGTCACTCCACCTGTCCATCACGCTCTCCACCAACTCTTCCGCCCCTCTCAGTGACGTCACGCTGCTCGCGACCTACGACTGTGTGGAGGCGTTCACGCCGGACTATAACGACACGAGTTCCTTCTACATGTACCTCTTGTGGGAGGACACCTGTGACACCCAGGACGACGCAGACGATGAAGACAAACCTGACGAGGATGCTGATAAAGACAACGGAAATGAGGACGAAGAAAAGGACGAAGAAAAGGACGAAAAATGGTGAGCGTGAAAAGAAGATGAGATCTGAGAAACAAAGGGACGAAAATGCACTTAATGTGGCTGATATGTGAAACAAGTTGTACCGTTTTTTGTCTCATTACCCGCTAAAACGGCTTCGAAAACCGCCTTTAATGGCTTCTGAGAAGACTGACACATACAACCTTCAGCGTGCTAAAACGTCATTGTTGGAAAAGATAGGTGAACAAAACTGACTTTTTGGATACATGTTTGTAAGTTCTTTCCATTGATATCCAAAACTTGTTTTTGCTGTTTTGATTTGTTATGGTTTTAGCGCTGGGACCTTGCTTTTCTGAATTTGATTTTTTTGTGATACATTTTTTAACGTTTTTTTCGATTGACATCCAAAACTTGTTCTGTTTTAGCTGTTTTGATTGTTTATGATTTAAGCGCGGGGACCTTGCGTTTCTGAATTTGATTTTGTGGGGGTATCTGTGTTGTAGGTTCCACTGAACTGATGGACACTGTCTTATAAGTTATGTAAAACAAATCTGGTTGCTGAATATGGTACGGAAATTAATGGCCTTTCCAGTCATATAACTGGTTTTACAATAAACGGTATTATCACAAAGATATGAACTTAAACATAATATCTGCCTTGGGTTTTTTTATGACATGTTAGGGTTTAGTATTGATCAACACATGTGTTTCTTGTCAGTTGAACCAATTGTCACCGTGTACACTGCTTGTTTGCTGCTACTTTATTCGCAACTGAATCAGCAATGTTGAGTTCTACTGCGTGCGTGCGTGTGTGTGTGTGTGTGTGTGTGTGTGTGTGTGTGTGTGTGTGTGTGTGTGTGTTTGTGTGTGTGCATGTATGCGTGCGTGCGTGTGATGCTTTTTAGATAATGCGAACACGGACATCAATGCAGAGCAGTTTCTTTTGCATGTACTTTTATATCTTTTCAAGATGGATGGAACGACATCCAATAATGTTACAGGACGAAGAGAAAAGTAAATAACAGTATCAACAACCAACAACAACAATACAAGGCAAAATGTGTTTCCATGACGATAGCGGGCTGCCTTGAGCCTTAAGCAAAAACAGTGGCACCTGCCATGTAAAGCCCTCTAATGAGCGGACACCTGCCACAAAAGGACACTCATTTTGTTGTCCCTTTGTCTATCATCTTTACAAAAATATACCTGTTATAACATGCCACTTGCAAAAAAGGAACGGTACCATTGTATGCCCTTTTCATTGTTTAGACACTGTTCCTCTTTCAGGCAATAAATTTGACTTTGAGGACCAAGAATAACGACATTTAAATGTCAACATTCCAGAGAAAAATTTGCTCTGTGGGAAACCTTGTCCGACATTGTTCTCATAAAATGTATGTGCAATTATCATATTAGCACATACTTGCAGCTGTGTCAGTAAATAACATATAATAGCAAGTCTCCTCACGAGGGGTTGCACAGAGGTGGTTGCTGGCTAATTCGCATTGTGAGGGAATTATGGAGAGCATTACGCCTGGCCTTTTGCTGCCACAGCACAGTTGATAGCTATAGTTATTTCCTAGCCCGATTGGTGTGTGTGTGTTTGAGTGTGTGTGTGTACGTGAGTGTGTGTACTACGTGAGTGTGTGGGTGCGTGCGTG
>NC_090261.1:4557063-4572063 GCF_037325665.1 Littorina saxatilis | reverse complement strand
AAATCTGTTAGCGCACTCTTGGAGTGCGCTAACTTTTTCACAGAGCGTATTCTTACACCCTTTGCCAAAGCGAGACTGTACTCTCATCCTCAGAATTAATTAATGACATGTAGCTTATATTCTCCACAATACCAATGATTATGACCATACATTTCCTGCTTTTTAATTAAAAGCAGAAATGGGTTTTTTCTGACAGATTGCATGCGCCTGTGCCGCCTACAGTTGCCACTAATCTAGAAATAGAACCTGCTGTGTCTAATTTTTCAGTTTCGACTTGCGAAGATTCCTCTCATAATTATGCCATGTTAGTGGCATGTAGCTTATTATCCACATTACCAAATGATGGGTTAGTATACAAATCCCAGCAGCTAACAGAAAACACAAATGTTATTTCGATAACGTAGACTAGCAGCTAGATCAGCACCGGCCGGCGTAGCAGACTACACTGATAAACGACTGCATCTGTTCAGTAAATGAATGGTTTCCGAATTAGTATTTCAAGGCAAGAAGAATCGGAATCGAAAACGTGTAGGGTTTAGAACGTTCTTACCATATAAGACCAGCTTGCAGACTCAGTGCAACGAGACGAGCAATTTTTGTTTTTGAAATGAGACTCAGTGCAGTGCGTAGCACTAGCAGACGACATAAATCCCGTTCAGCAAATAAGTTAACATGTTGGGCAAATGTGAACGATAAAACGATGGGTATATAATACGTGTAGGGTTCAGAGCATTCTTACCGTTCATATTTAGTACCAGACTCCCCGATCAGTGAAGATACCACACGAGAATCATTTATTTTGAAAATGTGCTTTCCGTCGACCTTGGCAAGGGGCAAAACTCTGCACAGTCAAGTCTGTCGAAGCTCGATGAAGGTTTCGAATCGCAAATAATTAAGAGCATAGTCCTTTCTCCGAGTTAAAATGAGGTCTCTATGAAAGATCATCACTTTTTAGTTTAACGCTACACTGGCATTTACGAACAGAAATTAAAAGAAGAGTTTGCGTGTGACGAACGCACGACACACTTCAGACAGCCCACATAAAAGTAGATCCTACTGTATACGACCTGACCACACAGTTATGCCTATCCAAATGCGCGTAGCAAAGTGTGCGTTTTGAATCTTCTTTTTTCTCTGGCGGTACTGACAATATCGTTATTGAAACAATCCCAGTGCACTAAGGGATTTATAGAGCAAATCTCGAAAATAATTATTGAACTCAGCGCTATGCGCTTCGTTCAATAATGAATTTTCTCGATTTGCTCTATAAATCCCTTAGTGCACTGGGATGTCTCAATAACTTAAATAATAATAATAATAATTAAGTAGATGTGCAACGCCAAGGCACTGCATACCCCAGCGAAAGACAAACCTCTCTCTCTCTCTCTCTTTCTCTCTCTCTCTCTCTCTCTCTCTCTCAAACACACACACACACACACACGCACACACACACAAAAACACACACACACTCACACACACACACACACCACACACACACACACACGAGTACAGACTCATGCACGCGTGCGCGCACACACACACACACACACAAATACACACACACACACACACCCCCCACACACACTCACACGAGTACAGACTCATGCACGCGTGCACACACACAGAAATAAACACACACGCTCACACACACACTCACACACACACACGAGTACAGACTCATGCACGCGTGCACACACACACACTCACACACACACATACACAAATACACACACACACACACAAACACTCACACACACACGAGTACAGACTCATGCACGCGTGCGCACACACAAATACACACACACACACCACTCACACACACACACACACACACAAATACACACACACACACACACCACACACACACTCACACGAGTACAGACTCATGCACGCGTGCGCACACACAAATACACACACACACACACCACACACACACTCACACACACACGAGTACAGACTCATGCACGCGTGCGCACACACAAATACACACACACACACACACACCACACACACACACGAGTACAGACTCATGCACTTGGAAACTACGGAATTTCTACCCGTCCAAAGCGGCCTTGGGTGGCGTTTGCTAAAAAAATGGGGGCGCCAATTTTACCCACCGTATTTATGTTAGTATGCTCCCAATGTTTGGTGAACTTCCATCTCCAACTGTGGCCCATTTTCGGGCACAAAGAATCCTTCTTTATCATGTATTATTCGGTATGTACATTTCTCAAATCGATTACAGTATAGCGTTCACAGGATACCTCCAGCTTCGCTGGGATAATAATAATTAAGTAGATGTGCAACGCCAAGGCACTGCATACCCCAGCGAAAGACAAACCCCTCTCTCTCTCTCTCTGTCTCTCTCTCTCTCTCTCTCTCTCTCTCAAACACACACACACACACACACGCACACACACACAAACACACACACACACTCACACACACACACACACACACGCACGCATACACACACACACACACCCCAAGTCACACACGCACACATATACACACTCACTCACACGCACTCACTCACTCTCTCACAAAAACTTCATACACACAAAACACACACCCATACGTACATATGGACAGACAGACATACACACCTTTATAAACAAACACACATACACGCACACACATACACGTATGCACACACCACACACACACTCACACACACACACGAGTACAGACTCATGCACGCGTGCGCACACACACACACAAATACACACACACACACACACACGAGTACAGACTCATGCACGCGTGCACACACACACACAAATACACACACACACACACACTCACGAGTACAGACTCATGCACGCGTGCGCGCACACACACACACAAATACACACACACACCACACACACACACACACGAGTACAGACTCATGCACGCCTGCGCACACACAAATACACACACACACACCACACACACACTCACATACACACACACATACATACACACACACACGCACACACATGCACACACACACACACACACACACACACACATACACACACCGCACACACACACACACCAGTACAGACTCATGCACGCGTGCGCACACACATACACACACACACACACACGAGTACAGACTCATGCACGCGTGCGCACACACACACACAAATACACACACACACACACACAAACACACACAGTAACACTAACACATGTGCACAAAATGAACACAAACACACACACCGCGCGAGAGAGAAAGACTACAGGGAGGCATGACGTCATGATGCATTAATTGACGTCAAAGACTTTCGACCGTGACGTATTCTTCTTACGCGAGCTTTATCCATAGACTTGGAAACTACGGAATTTCTACCCGTCCAAAGCGGCCTTGGGTGGCGTTTGCTCAAAAAATGGGGGCGCCAATTTTACCCACCGTATTTTTGTTAGTATGGTCCCAATTTTTGGTGAACTTCCATCTCCAACTGTGGCCCATTTTCGGGCACAAAGAATCCTTCTTTATCATGCATTATTCGGTATGCACATTTCTCAAATCGATTACAGTATTCACGACTTTTTTCCGTGACCTTTCGGATTTCATGGGGGCTGCCATTTTGGTTTTGATGCGCTTCCTTTTCCGGTTTACATATTTTCCGGTTTAACATAGCATTTGCGTTTTTTTGTCAGAAGAGGGATATTTGGTTATGAAGGAAGTCAAGTCCGCCATTACCTGCCACCTCAGTTGAGTGTTTACTTTGAACTTAAACTTGAACCGTAACAGTGTGTAGCCAGTTCACAAGACCTGTTCATCTTCCTACCAGTTCCAACTGTTGTTATCAATGGGTCGCGCAGCTGGAGGAAGTGTTTATTTCCATTCGGAGCCCAACTTCAGTTCAAAACCAGTCAAAAACTGGCCTTGACATTCCCACACCCTTGAATGACATTAGATCTACGTCGTTTCCGCTTGCCAAAATCCCACATGTTACATGTCTGCTCTTCGAGTTGTTTGGAACTTAGTTCGAGTATTTTCTCGAACGTAACTTTTGACCCAGCTGTCAGGTAGGCATCATGAATTAGACGTACACTGGCAGTTATAAATCATGTTGTGCAAAAGACTCTAAAGAAGTAGAACATTGTGGAAAATCGGGAATGCTTTCTCAGTTTGTGCACCCTGGCAACATTCAGCAGGAAAAAAAAAAACCTGCATATGCCTTCCTCTGCAAAAGTCGCGCGAAGAATGCTGAACGGGCAGCGACGACTAGCTGTTCTTCTTCACTGAAAGTAATAAACTACCCCCCAAACCCTGCAAGTTTGTGCGATTTACTTTGTGGACATGAAGCCAGCAGAGGACTCAGGAATGCCCACTTAATTCCTTGATTGTACTTCCGTCACAAGAACTAAAAGAACATTCAATGTTCGTTAAATCTGTGGATCAAGTGACTCACGAAGCGGAGGAAATGAAAATCACCGGCAGATCTGTACAAGATGTTGAATTCTGCCCAGGGAAACGAAGCCGCCCTCACGGCAGAGAAGTCTTCGCCTACGAAAATCAGTAGATCTAGAGCAAGGTAAACATACGTTTTTCAAAGCTTGTTCACAAACACACACACACACGTACACAAACACACACACGCTCACACCATCACACACACACAGATGAAAGAGATGGAATAGCTGATCGAGTGATGACAATGTTGATTGATAAGGTTTTTTTGGTGAGGTGAACTTGAGGCTATATTGTTCTATCAATCCATCGATATATTTTACACTTTCACCCCAGAAATGAAGCACGTGTACACATATTGAACAAAAGAATCATTTTAAGCTTTCATTGGCATTGTTTCCTTTTTTTGCAGACATGTTGGCAGGAAGTGAGTGTTTCACCCCACTCTTGCAAGGTAGGTTGATCACTGATGACAAGTTCTGATTGTTTTTCCTTTTTAAACGGATGACAATCCGTACTCTGCAGATGGATCTAACCGAGATGGATCTAACCGACACGGAAGCAACATTGGGAACAAACTGTTATTCAGTCTGTGAATATGTCATGTGTGAGGGGTATAACTGCAAGTAGCCTACGTTCGCTAATGTAGAGAAATAATTTTGGACTCAAACTTCAAGTTAAATTGTTTCTGCTGTCAGAGCCATCTTTCTGAAGGAACAATATTTTACATGCCACTGGATTGTTGTATATTCCTTCTTATTTTGCAATGACAGGCTCAGCTTTCATTTGATTGTAATGTGTTTCTTATTTGAAGCTTTGTACCATAAAAGCTCTGTAGAAGTGTTGCACTTGTTTTGCAGACTGCATTAGGCGTGGTAGCTATTGCACACACCCACACCCCCCCCCCCCCCTGTCTATTTATCTAACATTCCCACCCACACACATACACAGGGTGCTGACAAATGATTTTTTTTCCATTCTCCTTCAGGCCATCGCTTAATTTCTTGCAGACTGAGGAGCAACGGACGTTTGAGCAGCTCCTAAACCTGGGGCACACAAGCCACAAGGTAAATAAGGTATCAGTATACAAACAATTATGAACAAATGTTTTCCCTTTGATTTTTATCGCATCATTTTTTCATAAAACTCTGTAAATTGTGGCAATTACACATTATGCCAATAACATTATTATGAAGAATGAAGATTTTCAACTTATCATTGAAGAAATGAAATCAAGCATTTTTGTTCATTCTGTATTTGATTATTATTTTTCAGTCTTTGGGTTGGCATAGTGGGTGAAATAAGGGTGAGGAGTGTCGGTTGGTGTTATTTTTTTAGGTCTTGGTGATGTAATATTTTCCCTACGGTATTATTCATGGTTATCATAGTGCAGATTCCAGGGAAACGGTTTTTTGAACAGCCTCTTAAACTGAAAAGCTACAAGGTCAACAACATAAACAGGTTACTGATGTCTCGGGCATTGATGTTTTTAAAAAGATTTGCACAGCAATTTTTGTGTGTGTAAAGAGATAATGAAAATAAAGCATAACAACTTTTATATTTTTGAAGTGGAATTAAATGTTTTCATTTTTTTTATTTTGAAGTGTTTTTGTATGCAGGTTTGATTGGATGGGTGGGGGGTGGTTTTGATGGTTCTGATTTATTATGATGTAAGGGTGTTTTTTTCCTTAATTATTTATTTAATTGGTTTATGCAGACTTCATGGCAGCCACTGACCTGACGATATGACAGCCATGAATATCGAACGCAGAAGGAGAAAAAGAAGAAGACAGTCTAACAGGAAAATAATTCTGGTATGCTCATAATGTCTATGCCAGTTAAAAAAAGTCATGAATTAAAGTTTACCCAGGTTAGACATTAGCATGTCGTAATTGTGACAATGAATGTATCCGTAAACGCACCAAGAGACTTACTTGGAAAAATTGAAGTCATGCATCGTCAATATGACTACAATCACAAACTGAATAAGGGGAAATCATGTCAATTTGGTGGTCTGGATCATCAGCTGTTGCTCATTCGCTATAATGGTCTACTTGACAAAGTCCGTCTTCGTGTGATTCTTTGTTTCTTTATACCTAGTGTAGACAACATGTAGGCGTTTGCAGACTGTTTATTGTATTGCTGTTGTTTGTTTGTGAGTAAAACTATGGTGTGACCTCAATTGTTTGGAATTTGTTGTGTATGTTCTACTTTGTGTAAGGTGTTTCTCCATGCCCCCAGAAGAACCGACATCATATTAAAACCTTTATACCCTGAAAATACTTGCATACTAGATGTTGTTTCTTATTGTAATGATTGGGGACAGTTCACTTCACTTCAGTGCTTTTCACGCCTGGTGGCGTGTAGGGCAGCGACAAAGGACGATTGGGGACAGGCAAGCTCTTAAGTTGTGCAAGCCTTCAGAAAACTGTCAAGTCTGATTTGCTAGAACAAGCGATATTAACACGTTATTAAGATGAATATTTGATTAAATATGTGCAGGAACTACTTCAGCAGATTCATATGGCCAGTCTCACAATGCAAGGAAGGTGAGTAAATTGAATTATGTCTTTCCCACCTGTTCTGTGTTTAGTGTCAGCCGTGATTGCCTGATGAGAATTTGAAAACATGTTGCTAACTAACATGAACCCAACCATGAAACGTGATGTAGGTGAGTAGCCCATCTAGAAAAACGAACCTGTTCTAATTCCGAATTAGAACAGGTTCTTTTTTCTAGATGGGCTACTCACCTACATCACATTTTATGGTTGGGTTCATGTTAGTTAGCAACATGTTTTCACATAGAAAATGGTGGGCACCTGAACAAATATCTGCACATTACAATGAAGTCTTACTTTGTGATATGATGGTTTAATAACCCCCCCCCCCCCCCCCCCCCCCAAGAAGAAGCTCACATAACTACCAACTACACAATTTCATTACAGAATCAAACAATGGGAAGAATCAGGATTCAGCAGTGCTAGGTCGTTGAGGGGAATAGCTATCACTAGGCACTCAGCAATAAATAGTTGAGGTTTTCACGGACATTAACAAAATCCGGTAACCTACGGACAGTAAATTTCACAGGGAAGGGAACAAGAACGTCAAAAATGGAAAAGTATGTTTTTTCTTTCAAACCATTGATAGAGCTTTGAAGCTTCACACAAGTTTTGCAGAGAGAGCACTCGGCCTATTCATTTTTGGCACTAAAACATGCGCGCACACAAAAAGAAAGTTTTTAAAAAGTGGCGCCAATGTATTCTCACACTCACAGCCTTAGAATATTGCAGTTTGTATGTTACCAAATTGAGGCATGATTTTACTCCATGCAATTACCTGACCAAATCTGCGACAGTCGGGCAAACTTCTTACAAGTCGGATTGGGCCTTCAATCAAATACTCAGAAACCAGCAGCTACTTTAAGTAATACTAGTTTTGTTGTTATTTTTTACAGCTTGTACTGAATGTGTTTTTCTTTTATCTCCTCAGAATCGAGTCAGCCAGAGAAAGACCATTGAGAGGGAGAGCGCACAGTAAAGCATATATGGCATGCACTTCGGTGGACCAGTGCCATCATCTTCATAAC
The DNA here is from genome assembly GCF_037325665.1 of Littorina saxatilis. Lineage (NCBI taxonomy): Eukaryota > Metazoa > Mollusca > Gastropoda > Littorinimorpha > Littorinidae > Littorina > Littorina saxatilis. Next base: position 4,564,072 of record NC_090261.1, on the reverse strand, counting down.
AAGAGATGCAGATCTTATTTTCTTATGTTTAGGTATAGCTGTTAGCAAAAGTATTTGACGATTCTTGGGTACGACTTTCGTGTTTTATCCTATTAAACAGACATGGGACTGGTCCGAATTTTATCGGAATTCCGATATTTTCCTTAGCTCACAGACCATTCTTGAGATCGATGCAAATTCGTTGAGAAAATAAAGGGGTGGTGGTATGAACCGTTCAGCTGAACTGCTGTCTGCGTCTGAAGTCAGTGCATTCCCACCCCAGCACTCGCGTGAACCCATAACAGTATCATGGGTCGCGTTTGATTGGCTGTCGATCTCCGACGATTATCGCCTAGGCTTAATTGTTCACCGATGGCGGTTTGCGGGTTGTTTTGATTGGCTGCTGATCTCCAAACGCCGAAGGTGAAAAATGTAGCATCATGGCGTCTGGATTCCGTATTGTTTTGTCGGCTGTGGAAGCTCTTACGATCGACGACCAAAGTGTGAAAAACAAGTGGAAAGCCAACTGGCTGTCAGAAGAAGTGACTGTCATTATCAACATGAAAGAAAGGCGCCAGCTCATTGGCGACAGTATCGCCAAGATATCGATATCCATTCCCGGTCAGGCCGTGTGCACGTGGTGCGACAACGGCCACTGCGTGGTGAAATACGGACTTGGTGGAAAAAAATGTGTTGGTTCTGAAAGTTTTCAAGTAAGTTTTGTGTGTGTGTGATTGTTATAAATTACACTTTTGTTTAACATCTAAAACATATTATTCTTATGGTTTTTATGGCTTTTTAAAAAGGCATGATCTATTTTTTTGCTATCAGGAGAGGCCCCAAAATGGCCTTTATAATTCTAACATTAATTTTCCGTCAGGGGGGCTTTTGCCCCACTGAACCCCCTACCGGGGCGTTGCCCCTGGACCCCACCAGGGGCCTATGCGGCCCCTGGACCCCGGCTTAGTTTCCTACTTTTGGAACATTTGCTGGTCTCATGTCTGGCTTGTGCACAGCCCCAAAATCTGTTTTATTTTGATTTATCATTTATAGTTTGAATTTTTTTTTAAATGGAATTAGTCCAAATGTAAATACATCTAAGGTTGCAATATTGTTTTCTTGTATATACCCTTAACACTACCTCTTCGTGTAAACAAAATTTAATTGTAAAAAGAAGTGTTTGTTCAAGGGAGATAATTTGAAGCGAATTTTTTTTTAAATCAGTAAAACTGCGTAGTGACATCCTCAATTAAATAAAAAGAATAAGGAATAAAGATATACACACAGGTTGTACCCATTTTCTTGATTGCACTGCTTTTAAGTAGAAAGCTTTTTTTCTCAGAATTATTTTACAAATAAAATTCAAGGGAGGCAATTGATATGATAAAAAGGAAGATTTTTTTCTTTTCTTAGAATACTGTACACATTTAGTAAAGTATAATTTACAAGACAAAACACAGGGTTTTTCGTTTTTTTTCTGTGCCTACTACTTGACAAGAGAACCACGAGATTTGTGCAGATTATTTAAAATGTTCTGTACAGTATATTTTACAACTTAGACAGATCCATACAATATATATAATTTTGTAATAGATGTTTACAATTTGTAGGTATGTTTTTGTTTTAAATCAACAGTTCGGATAGCCACAACAAGTGTGTATGTCTTGTGATTTGAGAGCTTTAGCACTGGATGCTTAGAATCCTCTTGATCATTTACTTCAGTAGGTTAAGCCACCTTCTCCAAAATCTTCTCTCCTATTCTGTGCTTACTACAGTGGGTTTGACAAGAGAACCACGAGATTTGTTTTTGTACATATGTTGCTTTTATTCTGTACATTTTAATATTTTAATCCTATGTGCACATTTTTTTTTAACTGTGTTTTGGTTTTGGTTTTTGTTTTCCTGTATTCAAAGTGTGTATGGAAACCACAACCTGTCACAGCAGTATTATTAATCTGGATCTCCCTGCTAAGAACGTAATTAACAGAACGTGTGCATGTAGCTAAAGAACTTAAAAAGAATTTCTGCTACTTCACTCAAAATACGTCCATCCTCACACTCATATTTTCTTAAAATAATATTTGTTCATACAAACATGTTTGCGAATTATTCAATTTTGCGTAAAATATTCAATTACGATTTCTTTGTGTGTTGCAAAATTATGTAATAAAATATTGCAAGATCAAATTCAAAACAGCAATAAAGCTGCTGACGGCAGAATACCTCTGTTGACTTCTCTATCTGTTGGGTCAAACTATGCCACAGACATGTTTCTTCTAGTAGCTCAATATTACGTGATACAGTCTCAAAGACAGAACAACGCAATAACCTTTTTTTGTGTAGATTCGATTGACTTTTTCCTGAAATATGTGGTGGAGCGCATGCGGGTGTTAGCAATATTTTACAAAAAAGCGGAGAGGGAGAGAGTACACAAACAATAAAAAGTTGGTAGAATACATTGAATGATGTTCTCTGTCCTCTTTATTGCATAACACTCACGCACGCAATCACCAAGCATTTAAAATAAAAGTTAAAAATAGGTTCGTCAGACTAATGCTACTTTTCAATAAACATTTTCAACACTTAGTCTGAAAAAGGTGGAAACACATACTCCAAAATGTGGTGTCAGAAGTGGGGTGAGGCAAATCTCTACTTCGAAAAAGTTCTGTTGCCACAACACTATAAAGTCACTGGTGTAACGTGTGCTCTAAAACACGCTATTAAACACGGTAGTAAAACACTACCTAGAACTAACACGCTATGCTAAACATACACTATGCTAAAACACGGTAGTAAAACACGCTATGCTATACATACACGGTAGTAAAACACGCTATGCTATACATACACGGTGGTAAAGCACGCTATGGTATACATGCACGGTAGTAAAACACGCTATGCTATACCTACACGGTAGTAAAACACGCTATGCTATACATACACGGTAGTAAAACACGCTATGCTATACACCGTAGTAAAACATACACGCTATGCTAAACATACACGCTATCAGAAACGCTGTAGTAAAACATACACATACACGGAACTAACACATACACGCTATCCCACCAAGAGTCCGCTCGGCTGGTCTACATCATCTCTGGACACGAAACACTCCCTGGTTCACAACAGCATTCGGTTCCAGGACATACAGCCAACACACACTCCATCACTCCAATTGGTACACACCAACACACACTTTTTCACTTCACAAATGCATCACAAATGCATAATTCATCCAAAGGCCGGCAAGGCTTGACATGTTCTTTCTCTGCCAGTCCAGGCCACAAGTGCGCGTTTGTTTCAACTTTGGCCGAGTTCATTACAACTTTTACTCATTTTAGTCGGGAAAAGGGGAAGGGGGAAGAGGGTCCTATATGACGCTGCTTGATTATGCGTCGCCACCCCAAACATTCTTTTATCAATACGATCTAAACTAATTTAACTTATTAAGAACAAAACTAAGCATTCCCCATTCAGGAATATTCAAACAAATGCATAGTCTGTGTGTTTTCATTCAAACCGAACACGCAGACGTAACCGATAGACACAAGCTGACACCCCTGTCTGTGAAATGACGAAACCCTGAAACCTACGTCATACCTACGTCATACCTACGATAACAGCCTACGACGCAATACAGGCGCTAGAAATTATAATTCTATTGACACAGTCACACAATGTCAATACAGATTTCTCTCACTCACCACATTCTCCCCAACTTAGCATGACTTCTCCTGAAGGCATGTCTTGGAAACAAAAACATGATGTTAAAACCTAACCACCAAAGAAGTTTCAACAACCAATCAAAACTCAAATTGGGCTAACCTATATCTTCAGCCGTCGCAAGTCTCAGTCACAAAAGCTAATCCTGAGTAACACATTTCGAACCTACATGTCAACCACTATTTAAAGATGCATTGACTGTACCGAAACTATTACCACATTTCGAACCTACATGTCAACCACTATTCAAAGATGCATTGACTGTACCGAAACTATTAACACATTTCGAACCTACATGTCAACCACTATTTAAAGATGCATTGACTGTACCGAAACTATTAACACATTTCGAACCTACATGTCAACCACTATTTAAAGATGCATTGACTGTACCGAAACTATTAACACATTTCGAACCTACATGTCAACCACTATTTAAAGATGCATTGACTGTACCGAAACTATTGCTAACAAAGACCTCGACTTGTTGATGATACAGATCAGGAGGTGGGAAGGGGGGGGGATTCTCATTGAATAATAAAAGAAAATGATCCCGAGGACAGAGAACAACGTACTGTCAAGGACGCCAAATTTTTTCACAACAAAGTAACCTTAGAACATATTTACATGCCTAACCTGCACTAAACAATAGGCAACACAGAACAGCTGCTCCCCAACTTTACTTGAACCCACTCCCTAAGAATCCAATAATGTTTCCATGATCCGAAGGAACCGAGGGAGTACGTCAACTGCACGCGAATGCACTGTGCGGGGTTCCTTGTACAAGTTAGTATATATAATTTAATAATATGTAGATATATCCTTCCCTCCCAATATGTTCAATATTTTTGATATTTGGTATTTTTGATATTTGGTATTTCAACAATTAAATGTTGCTCACCATGTTTGCTTAAAACAAATTAACTAGCAACGCATAACCCAAGCCCCAGACTTCGCATGGTTAACGTTTCAGGGCGATCCCGGTGAGAAGACACTGTGGAGTTGCTCATGGGACTACCCCCCACTGCATCTTCCATCTCACCGTCGCTCAGGGCGATCCCGGTGAGAAGACAATGTGGGGTTGCTCATGGGACTACCCCCCACTGCATCTTCCATCTCACCGTCGCTCATGGTGAACAATAAAACAACATTATCACACAAGTGACACTATTCTGCTCAAATGTATACAAAATGCTTGAACATAAACACAGCACACAAAATGAGGCAAATATGCAGTAATGCTCACTAGACCCACAAGTCCACGAATTCAACAAAATGTCACTACCGGGTCAGTAGCAAGACATGATAAAGCAGATATACAGAACGCACACGGTATCAGGACGCCTGTTCCGCATCAGCCACTGTTCCTCTGTGGAAGATATTTAAAAATTCCACTCACCATTGGCCGTCGATACGTTCCACTAAATGTCCTTTCACATTACTGGCACGTGCAGAAACAAACACAGTCACCACAGATCCTCGGAAATTGACGGTGTTAAAGTCGTCCACTCCCTGGGGTTGGTCGATAGTCGAGCTGGAGTCTCTCCTCCAAAGTCCGTCCATCACCGGGTCGTTCCAGGTTGGTGACGGTGGTTCCAGGTTGGTGACGGGTGGTTCCAGGTTGGTGACGGGTGGGATAGCGTGTATACCTAAACTACTCGTGTACTACCGTACTACTTTCTATTCTCAAAATATGTGTCCACTTATCTATCCTGTCGGCGACGCCAAAATGTGGTGGAGCGCATGCGGGTGTTGCAATTACAAAAAAGCGAGAGGGAGAGAGTACACAAACAATAAAAAGTTGGTAGAATACATTGAATGATGTTCTCTGTCCTCTTTATTGCATAACACTCACGCACGCAATCACCAAGCATTTAAAATAAAAGTTAAAAATAGGTTCGTCAGACTAATGCTACTTTTCAATAAACATTTTCAACACTTAGTCTGAAAAAGGTGGAAACACATACTCCAAAATGTGGTGTCAGAAGTGGGGTGAGGCAAATCTCTACTTCGAAAAAGTTCTGTTGCCACAACACTATAAAGTCACTGGTGTAACGTGTGCTCTAAAACACGCTATTAAACACGGTAGTAAAACACTACCTAGAACTAACACGCTATGCTAAACATACACTATGCTAAAACACGGTAGTAAAACACGCTATGCTATACATACACGGTAGTAAAACACGCTATGCTATACATACACGGTGGTAAAGCACGCTATGGTATACATGCACGGTAGTAAAACACGCTATGCTATACATACACGGTAGTAAAACACGCTATGCTATACATACACGGTAGTAAAACACGCTATGGTATACATGCACGGTAGTAAAACACGCTATGCTATACATACACGGTAGTAAAACACGCTATGCTATACACCGTAGTAAAACATACACGCTATCCTAAACATACACGCTATCCCACCAAGAGTCCGCTCGGCTGGTCTACATCATCTCTGGACACGAAACACTCCCTGGTTCACAACAGCATTCGGTTCCAGGACATCCAGCCAACACACACTCCATCACTCCAATTGGTACACACCAACACACACTTTTTCACTTCACAAATGCATCACAAATGCATAATTCATCCAAAGGCCGGCAAGGCTTGACATGTTCTTTCTCTGCCAGTCCAGGCCACAAGTGCGCGTTTGTTTCAACTTTGGCCGAGTTCATTACAACTTTTACTCATTTTAGTCGGGAAAAGGGGAAGGGGGAAGAGGGTCCTATATGACGCTGCTTGATTATGCGTCGCCACCCCAAACATTCTTTTATCAATACGATCTAAACTAATTTAACTTATTAAGAACAAAACTAAGCATTCCCCATTCAGGAATATTCAAACAAATGCATAGTCTGTGTGTTTTCATTCAAACCGAACACGCAGACGTAACCGATAGACACAAGCTGACACCCCTGTCTGTGAAATGACGAAACCCTGAAACCTACGTCATACCTACGTCATACCTACGATAACAGCCTACGACGCAATACAGGCGCTAGAAATTATAATTCTATTGACACAGTCACACAATGTCAATACAGATTTCTCTCACTCACCACATTTAAAATATTCATGAAGCGGATTCTGACTGAGTTAATATATTTCTGGAAAGCTGAACAACGCAATGCGTCTGTGACTGGTGAAGAAGCAGAGCTGGAGCTTTTTGTATTGTTTGTCGTTGGTTTTATTACACACGCACTCACATACGGTCAACAAAATGTTGCATGTTCCTGCTTGACAAACAATTGCCTGCATACATGTGTGCACGTTCGAACGTACGAACATTCAT
>NC_090261.1:4549563-4554563 GCF_037325665.1 Littorina saxatilis | reverse complement strand
GGACGCTGTTTGTACACGTAAATCCGGAGAAGCTATCGAAGTAGGTGACATGTCGTTTCACTCCGAGTGTGCCAGCACCGGCCCTCTACCCGCCAAACCCCCACTAGGCAGGGAAAGTGGTTCGACCTTGCATGAATGCAGGGCAAGTTCGAGTTTGCTAGCTAAAATTGCTGCTAGTGCTTGCCTTGTCTAGATCTGGAACTTTTTCAATTGGATTTTTTCTCTCTATTATACTGGAATAAGTGGGTGCTTTTCTAGATCTAAGCATCGACCGAATTAGATAATGATGTTCCTTGCATTGCATTCTCCTAAATCTGTTATTCTAACCAGTTTGTTTAAGAATATAATTGTTCGTTTTTTGTTGATAAGCTTACAAGATTTTTTTCTTTTTTAAGTAAGTGGTTTCACACGTACAACATGAGACCCACATGCACTAGACAATGGAAGTTGAGGTCCTCGTTCAATACCACAAATGCCAGTATTATACTTCAGACTTCTTTTGGAGGAATGTGTGGGGTTTGGGTGTTGAACTTGAAGTGGCAGATTGTTTGCACAGGTATGAATGTTCGTACGTTCGTACGTGCACGCATGTATGCAGGCATATGTTTGTCAAGCAGGAACATGCAACATTTTGTTGACCGTATGTGAGTGCGTGTGTAATAAAACCAACGACAAACAATACAAAAAGCTCCAGCTCTGCTTCTTCACCAGTCACAGACGCATTGCGTTGTTCAGCTTTCCAGAAATATATTAACTCAGTCAGAACCGGCTTCATGAATATTTTATTTCAGGAAAAAATCAATCGAATCTACACAAAAAAAGGTTATTGCGTTGTTCTGTCTTTGAGACTGTATCACGTAATATTGAGCTACTAGAAGAAACATGTCTGTGGCATAGTTTGACCCAACAGATAGAGAAGTCAACAGAGGTATTCTGCCGTCAGCAGCTTTATTGCTGTTTTGAATTTGATCTTGCATAATTTTATTACATAATTTTGCAACACACAAAGAAATCGTAATTGAATATTTTACGCAAAATTGAATAATTCGCAAACATGTTTGTATGAACAAATATTATTTTAAGAAAATATGAGTGTGAGGATGGACGTATTTTGAGTGAAGTAGCAGAAATTCTTTTTAAGTTCTTTAGCTACATGCACACGTTCTGTTAATTACGTTCTTAGCAGGGAGATCCAGATTAATAATACTGCTGTGACAGGTTGTGGTTTCCATACACACTTTGAATACAGGAAAACAAAAACAAAAACACAGTTAAAAAAAAAATGTGCACATATGATTAAAATATTAAAGTGTACAGAATAAAAGCAAGATATGTACAAAAACAAATCTCGTGGTTCTCTTGTCAAACCCACTGTAGTAAGCACAGAATAGGAGAGAAGATTTTGGAGAAGGTGGCTTAACCTACTGAAGTAAATGATCAAGAGGATTCTAAGCATCCAGTGCTAAAGCTCTCAAATCACAAGACATACACACTTGTTGTGGCTATCCGAACTGTTGATTTAAAAAAACCATACCTACACATTGTAAACATCTATTACAAAATTATATATATTGTATGGATCTGTCTTTGTAAAATATACTGTTCAGAAAATTTTAAATAATCTGCACAAATCTCGTGGTTCTCTTGTCAAGTAGTAGGCACAGAAAAAAAACCCACCAAAAACCCTGTGTTTTGTCTTGTAAATTATACTTTACTAAATGTGTACAGTATTCTAAGAAAAGAAAAATTCTTCCTTTTTATCATATCAATTGCCTCCCTTGGATTTTATTTGTAAAATAACTCTGAGAAAAAAAGCTTTCTACTTAAAAGCAGTGCAATCAGGAAAATGGGTACAACCTGTGTGTATACCTTTATTCCTTATTCTTTTTATTTAACTGAGGATGTCACTACGCAGTTTTACTGATTTAAAAAAAAATTCGCTTCAAATTATCTCCCTTGAACAAACACTTCTTTTTACAATTAAATTTTGTTTACACGAAGAGGTAGTTTTAAGGGTATATACAAGAAAACATTATTGCAGCCTTAGATGTATTTACATTTGGACTAATTCCATTAAAAAAAAATTCAAACTATAAATGATAAATCAAAATAAAACAGATTTTGAGGCTGTGCACAAGCTAATAGGATTAAACACGAAAGTCGTACCCAAGAATCGTCAAATACTTTTGCTAACAGCTATACTTAAACATAAGAAAATATGATCTGCATCTCTTGTTATGAAGATGATGGCACTGGTCCACCGAAGTGCATGCCATATATGCTTTACTGTGCGCTCTCCCTCTCAATGGTCTTTCTCTGGCTGACTCGATTCTGAGGAGATAAACGAAAACACATTCAGTACAAGCTGTACAAAATAACAACAAAACTAGTATTACTTAAAGTAGCTGCTGGTTTCTGAGTATTTGATTGAAGGCCCAATCCGACTTGTAAGAAGTTTGCCCGACTGTCGCAGATTTGGTCAGGTAATTGCATGGAGTAAAATCATGCCTCAATTTGGTAACATACAAACTGCAATATTCTAAGGCTGTGAGTGTGAGAATACATCGGCGCCACTTTTTAAAAACTTTCTTTTTGTGTGTGCGCATGTTTTAGTGCCAAAAATGAATAGGCCGAGTGCTCTCTCTCTCTGCAAAACTTGTGTGAAGCTTCAGAGCTCTATCAATGGTTTGAAAGAAAAAACATACTTTTCCATTTTTGACGTTCTTGTTCCCTTCCCTGTGAAATTTACTGTCCGTAGGTTACCGGATTTTGTTAATGTCCGTGAAAACCTCAACTATTCATTGCTGAGTGCCTGGTGATAGCTATCCCCCTCAACGACCTAGCACTGCTGAATCCTGATTCTTCCCATTGTTTGATTCTGTAATGAAATTGTGTAGTTGGTAGTTATGTGAGCTTCTTCTTGGGGGGGGGGGGGGGGGGGGGTTATTTAATTATCAGATCACAAAGTAAGACTTTATTGTAATGTGCAGATGTTTGTTCAGGTGCCCACCATTTTCTATGTGAAAACATGTTGCTAACTGACATGAACCCAACCATAAAACGTGATGTAGGTGAGTAGCCCATCTAGAAAAAAGAACCTGTTCTAATTCGGAATTAGAACAGGTTCTTTTTTCTAGATGGGCTACTCACCTACATCACGTTTCATGGTTGGGTTCATGTTAGTTAGAAACATGTTTTCAAATTCTCATCAGGCAATCACGGCTGACACTAAACACAGAACAGGTGGGATAGACATAATTCAATCTACTCACCTTCCTTGCATTGTGAGACTGGCCATATGAATCTGCTGAAGTAGTTCCTGCACATATTTAATCAAATATTCATCTTAATAACGTGTTAATATCGCTTGTTCTAGCAAATCAAACTTGACAGTTTTCTGAAGGTTTGCACAATTTAAGAGCTTGCCTGTCCCCAATCATTACAATAAGAAACAACATCTAGTATGCAAGTATTTGCAGGGTATGAAGGTTTTAATATAATGTCGGTTCTTCTGGGGGCATGGAGAAACACCTTACACAACAAATTTCAAACAATTGAGGTCACACCATAGGTTTACTCACAAACAAACAACAGCAATACAATAAACAGTCTGCAAACGCCTACATGTTGTCTACACTAGGTATAAAGAAACAAAGAAGCACATGAAGACGGGCTTTGTCAAGTAGACCATTATAGCGAATGAGCAACAGCTGATGATCCAGACCACCAAATTGACATGATTTCCCCTTATTCAGTTTGTGATTGTAGTCATATTGACGATGCATGACTTCAATTTTTCTAAGTAAGTCTCTTGGTGCGTTTACGGATACATTCATTGTCACAATTACGACATGCTAATGTCTAACCTGGGTAAACTTCAATTCATGACTTTTTTTAACTGGCATAGACATTATGAGCATACCAGAATTATTTTCCTGTTAGACTGTCTTCTTCTTTTTCTTCTTCTGCGTTCGATATTCATGGCTGTCATATCGTCTGGTCAGTGGCTGCCATGAAGTCTGCATAAACCAATTAAATAAATAATTAAGGAAAAAACCACCCTTACATCATAATAAATCAGAACCATCAAAACCACCCCCCACCCATCCAATAAAACCTGCATACAAAAACACTTCAAAATAAAAAAATGAAAACATTTAATTCCACTTCAAAAATATAAAAGTTGTTATGTTTTATTTTCATTATCTCTTTACACACACAAAAATTGCTGTGCAAATCTTTTTAAAAACATCAATGCCCGAGACACCAGTAACCTGTTTATGTTGTTGACCTTGTAGCTTTTCAGTTTAAGAGGCTGTTAAAAAAACCGTTTCCCTGGAATCTGCACTATGATAACCATGAATAATACCGTAGGGAAAATATTACATCACCAAGACCTAAGAAATCACACCAACCGACACTCCTCACCCTTATTTCACCCACTATGCCAACCCAAAGACTGGAAAATAATCATCAAATACAGAATGAACAAAAATGCTTGATTTCATTTCTTCAATGATAAGTTGAAAATCTTCATTCTTCATAATAATGTTATTGGCATAATGTGTAATTGCCACAATTTACAGAGTTTTATGAAAAAATGGTGCGATAAAAACCAAAGGGAAAACATTTGTTCATATGTATACTGATACCTTCTTTACCTTGTGGCTTGTGTGCCCCATGTTTAGGAGCTGCTCAAACGTCCATTGCTCCTCAGTCTGCAAGAAATTAAGCGATGGCCTGAAGGAGAATGGAAAAAAATCCTTTGTCAGCACCCTGTGTTTGTGTGTGGGTGGGTGTTTTAGATAAATAGGCAGGGTGGTGGGGGGGGGGGGGTGGGTGTGTGCAATAGGTACCACGCCTAATGCAGTCTGCAAAACAAGTGCAACACTTCTACAGAGCTTTTATGATACAAAGCTTCAAATAAGAAACACATTACAATCAAATGAAAGCTGAGCCTGTCATTGCAAAATAAGAAGGAAAACAACAATCCAGTGGCA
>NC_090261.1:4527063-4544563 GCF_037325665.1 Littorina saxatilis | reverse complement strand
CAACGGCTGTGGTTCACAAGAACTTTAGCGATGGCTTTTGACTGTTGAGAGCAACGGCGATTTGCACTGATAAACCGTCGTCTGCTACGACCCTTGCGTGACCCTGCTTCCGGGCTTTTCTTTTTTTAAACTTTCACAACTTCGAATTGTTCTGATCTTGTCTTGATGAAAAACGAATTCTTTTATGATTAAAGAATGTTTGTGTAACAAGCTGTCAATTTATTATTTAGATTTTAAAAGTTAGGTCTAGCGCAAAAACGAGGCGCCGTTGTTGTTAACGGAACAAGTCTACGAAAATAAATTCTTGGAAAATGTCTCACGCTCGACAGAAAGCAGCCAGGATGTTCCCGTTCGGTGAGCGTTCAAATGGAAGTATGCTTGTACTGTATTTAGACGCTCGGGGAGCTCTGTGATGGTTTACGGGAGGCTTACTGTGCCTTTAATTAAAAGCATACACCATCAAAGATACATTACAAAAGATTCGTCCGCTAAGTAAGTAATAAAAACATGAATAAAATAGGTAGTGAAAACATACCCAGTTCAGTCAAGATGAGAGAGGATCAGTTTCTGCAAGGACTGCCAATTATCTGCAGTCTCTGCTTCTTCAGCTTGATCACTTGTAACCAAGTAGAAGCTACAAGCTCCTGTGGTAGAAGCCAGCTCTTTGGTAGAAGGAACCAGTTCATATCCCCGATTTGCGCAGCGTGACTTAAAGTACACTCAGACCATAGACCATTTATCCGGCTATTTGGTCTATGACTCAGACCATAGACCATTTATCCTGGACCGCCAACTAGCTCTCTCTCTGCTCTTTCTCTCTATTACGAGGTAGCGGCCTCTCGCATTTAGGAACCTACGCTTACATGGCCTTTCAGAAATCAGGGGGATGTCATATCCGGTGTAGATTGTAAACATAGTAGTAGTAGTAGTAGTAGTAGTATGTAGGGGCGGCTATATTTGTTAGCCGAAGGCCGCGAGGCCTTATTGGTGCCCCTTCTTTGTCAGATACTTTGCATGCATGGACGAAGTTGCCGAGGTAAGTTCTGAAAATGCTAAAATAAACACATGGAACATGTTTTTCGATGAGTTTTGTTAAGTTTAGTTTGGAGTTTTGGAAAATCCAGTTCATTGTCACCTCCCATTGTCACAAATAACTGGAGCGTGCTTTCTTTTCACTGTCTTCGAATCGCTGGCCTTTCAAACCGGACGCTAAGCGCCCCTGAAAGTCGAGCGTCGTAACATCGAAGGGTCACATGACGAGTTGGCGGTCTAGGCTATTTGGTCTATGCTCAGACGGAGCTTGCAACGCGATGCAGTGTCCGAGCCAATGTATGAGTACATGGAGTACCGTAGCAGTACGCGCTCAGATTCAGGGCTAAGTGCAAGTGCACGCACACACGCGCGCGCACGTACGCACACGCGCACAACTGACAAACACACACACACACACACACACACACACACACTCACTCACTCACTCACTCACACACACAGCCACGATCAGTTTCCTGCCAAAGTTATAACTAAAGTAAAGAGAAGCCTGTCAGTCCGAGTTCACAATTACCCATCTAATTAAAGGACTACTGTCGTAAAGCCAAATCACCAGTATTCATTTCGCAAAAACAAGTGTACATCTTTACCCAAACAACAAGGTCGGCGCAGTTTAACAGTGAATCAGTTCTAAAGTTACTAGTAATAATCCCAATGTCCATTTTCTGATTTTTATATTTAGTCAAGTTTTGACCAAATATTTTAACATCGAGGGGGAATCGAAACGAGGGTCGTGGTGTATGTGCGTGTGTGCGTGCGTGTGTGCGCGCGTGTGTGCGTGTGTGTGTGTGTGTGTAGAGCGATTCAGACTAAACTACTGGACCGATCTTTATGAAATTTGACATGAGAGTTCCTGGGTATGAAATCCCCGAACGTTTTTTTCATTTTTTTGATAAATGTCTTTGATGACGTCATATCCGGCTTTTCGTGAAAGTTGAGGCGGCACTGTCACGCCCTCATTTTTCAACCAAATTGGTTGAAAGTTTGGTCAAGTAATCTTCGACGAAGCCCGGACTTCGGTATTGCATTTCAGCTTGGTGGCTTAAAAATTAATTAATGACTTTGGTCATTAAAAATCTGAAAATTGTAAAAAAAAAAAAAAAATTTATAAAACGATCCAAATTTACGTTTATCTTATTCTCCATCATTTGCTGATTCCAAAAACATATAAATATGTTATATTCGGATTAAAAACAAGCTCTGAAAATTAAATATATAAAAATTATTATCAAAATTTTTTTTTCGAAATCAATTTAAAAACACTTTCATCTTATTCCTTGTCGGTTCCTGATTCCAAAAATATATAGATATGATATGTTTCGATTAAAAACACGCTCAGAAAGTTAAAACGAAGAGAGGTACAGAAAAGCGTGCTATCCTTCTCAGCGCAACGAATACCCCGCTCTTCTTGTCAATTCCACGGGCACTGCCTTTGCCACGGGCGGTGGAGTGACGATGCTACGAGTATACGGTCTTGCTGCGTTGCGTTGCGTTCAGTTTCATTCTGTGAGTTCGACAGCTACTTGACTAAATATTGTATTTTCGCCTTACGCGACTTGTTATATTTAGTCAAGTTTTGACTAAATATTTTAACATCGAGGGGGAATCGAAACGAGGGTCGTGGTGTATGTGCGTGTGTGCGTGCGTGTGTGTGTGTGTGTGTAGAGCGATTCAGACTAAACTACTGCACCGATCTTTATGAAATTTGACATGAGAGTTCCTGGGTATGAAATCCCCGAACCTGTTTTTCATTTTTTTGATAAATGTCTTTGATGACGTCATATCCGGCTTTTCGTGAAAGTTGAGGCGGCACTGTCACGCCCTCATTTTTCAACCAAATTGGTTGAAATTTTGGTCAAGTAATCTTCGACGAAGCCCGGACTTCGGTATTGCATTTCAGCTTGGTGGCTTAAAAATTAATTAATGACTTTGGTCATTAAAAATCTGAAAATTGTAAAAAAAAATAAAAATTTATAAAACGATCCAAATTTACGTTTATCTTATTCTCCATCATTTGCTGATTCCAAAAACATATAAATATGTTATATTCGGATTAAAAACAAGCTCTGAAAATTAAATATATAAAAATTATTATCAAAATTTTTTTTTCGAAATCAATTTAAAAACACTTTCATCTTATTCCTTGTCGGTTCCTGATTCCAAAAACATATAGATATGATATGTTTCGATTAAAAACACGCTCAGAAAGTTAAAACGAAGAGAGGTACAGAAAAGCGTGCTATCCTTCTCAGCGCAACGAATATCCCGCTCTTCTTGTCAATTCCACGGGCACTGCCTTTGCCACGGGCGGTGGAGTGACGATGCTACGAGTATACGGTCTTGCTGCGTTGCGTTGCGTTCAGTTTCATTCTGTGAGTTCGACAGCTACTTGACTAAATATTGTATTTTCGCCTAACGCGACTTGTAAGTTCTGTGTTTGTCACATCTGCGTTAACGGTGTGTTGTCCAGCATGCCAGTATATTTTTTTAAAGCAGGTTTTTTTGCAGTCAGTATATCAGCCACGTTCATTCTGTGTATGTTTCATTTGTTATTTTTCTTCACACGCATGACTCTTGTCGTGCGCCTGTTGCAGAGTTTTGATGAACATGGCGCTAAAATGCCTGCCCCGCCTACAGCAGTACGCACTTTTGTCTTGCGCCTGTGTCCGTTACTTGAAGGTACTCTTGACTGTTTTGTGCCTGTGTCCGTTGCTTTGAGGTAATCTTGTCGTGTGCCTGTGTCCGTTCCTTTGAGGTACTCTTATCTTGAGCCTGTGTCCGTTGTTTTGAGGTATTCTTATCTTTTGCCGGTGTCCGTTGCTTTGAGGTACTTTTATCTTGAGCCTGTGTCCGTTGCTTTAAGGTACTCTAGTCTTGTGCCTGTGTCGGTTTGAAGCACTATATGTCTTGTGCCTGTGTCCGTCGCTTTAAGGTACTGCTGTCTTGTGCATGTGTCCATTGCTTTGAGATACAACTGTCATGTGCCTGTGTACATTTGTTCGAGATACTGCTGTCATGTGCCCATGTCCGTTGCTTTGAGGTCCTCCTGGCGAGTGCCATTATCTGTTGCTCTCTCCACGCATCCCTGTCCGACGCCTGTTGCAGAGCTCCAGAGCCATGACGCCACAGGCCAGGCCGGCGCCCAGCAGCAACAGGGACAAGACGCCCTGCACGTGCAGTCAGTTGCTCTCTCCACGCATCCCTGTCCGACGCCTGTGGCAGAGCTCCAGAACCATGACGCCACAGGCCAGGCCGGCGCCCAGCAGCAAGAGGAGGAAGACGCCGTGCACGTGATGCAGGGCGATGGTCAGGGGGCCGGGGGGACGCGGGGGGCAGGTGGCCGGGGGGAACCACCTGTCGCTCAGCCTGGTCAGCATGCCGGTGGAGTGAAGGCCGAGGATTCTGTGGAGAGACAGGACTCGAGGTAGGTTTGGACAAATGGTTCTGGGTGCGAGAGTGTAAGTCAGTTTCTATTTCGTTTTGTTGGTTATTTTTTGTTGTTATTTTTTTTTAATTAGTATTGTATCTCAGTTCAGTTTGTATGCGAGTTAGTGTATCATTGACTGACTGACTAAACGATTCCCTTACTATTTGAGGCCATTTTGAACTGTTTGTGTGTGTGTGGGGGGGGAGGCGTGTTTGTAAGAGAGAGAGGGGAAGTGAGAGGGAGAGGGGGATGGGGGGAGAGAGAGAAGACAGAGAAAAAGAGGGAGTCAGGGAGCGCAACCTAAAGTTTTCCTTGACGTATCAAAGACAAAGTACAGGGTGACCCCCAAAAAAGAGTACCCAAACAAAATGTCATAAATTGAACAAAAATAAAGCAATCTTCATAAATTTTATTTACAAACACAAGTAGCCTCTGCATGATTTGCACAGAAAATTTGAGCGTTCTAGCTTGTCTTTCAGGAAAGTTATGCTCATTCTACAGAACATGCTCCAAATGGCCTCCGCAAACTTGAACTCGCCGCACAAAGTTATCAATCACCCGCACACACTCCTGTTGCGAGATTCCGCGAATGGTTGTTGTGATGGCTCTCTTGAGTTCTGTGGTTGTCTGTGGGTTGTTCCTGTAGACGTTGTCTTTCAGGAACCCCCAAAGATAGAAATCTGGGGGATTTAAATCCGAGGGAGGCCATTTAAAGCATGTTCTGTAGAATGAGCATAACTTTCCTGAAAGACATGCTAGAACGCTAAAATTTTCTGTGCAAATCATGCAGAGGCTACTTGTATGTGTAAATAAATTTTATGAAGATTGCTTTATTTTTGTTCAATTTATGACGTTTTGTTTGGGTACTCTTTTTTTTGGGTCACCCTGTACATTGGTTCTTCTGATAATCATAACAGTTAAAACTCTATTCCTCTTCCATCTCAGGACAACAAAAGAACAAAGACGGCCAGACAGACACTCACAGTTCGGACAGCGGCTTTGTCAGCGCAGAGCCCTTGGGCAGCACGAGACTGGACATGGTGCGCGTCATCCCGGCCTGTACCACCAGCAGAGAGCAGTCCCCGGCAAACAGCGTCATGGCGTTGGTCCCCACCACGAACAGCACAAAGTCCTCGTCACGCACCTTGGACAAAATTAAAAACAAGAAAGGTATGTTATTGGAATGTTTGATTATGACAAAACAAAACGTTACAGTCACTGATCTTTGACTCAGCGGTCTTTTAAATGAACAGACAGACAAACACTTATAATACGGAACATAAACTTTGAGACCTTGTGCCAAAAGACACTCTTCCATATTTATGTACAATGAAAATGGACATTGAAGTATTCTTATTTTATCTTATCTTATAACTTATCTGGCAAAGTATCCAGAAGCTCGCTCGGAAAACACAAGTGGCACAACCCTCACCTTGATTTTTTTTTTGGATTTGTTTTCTCACCTTGGCCGCCAGCGTGTCGATATCCTCACTGTTCACGTCGGGGTCCCGCTCCGCGAAGCCCTGAATCCCCGCCCACAGCGCTGCGTTCACCGACTGGTTCACGTTCTGCTGGGGGAGCACGTTACTCGTGGTCAGTACAGTGGAACTGTAGCCCCCGCTTTAAGAACCCCCAGTTAATGACTTTCCTCTTTTTAAAAACATTAGAAAGCGATTGACCTCAAAATTCGACTTCGTTAATATTTTGCTAATATTTTGTCTGAGATAATTTCAGAATAAGTCAAAAGAAGTAGGAACAATTGAGAGAATTTCATCGGACGGACTTTATGACACAGAGTTTTGAGCATGATGACATGCGAAGAATCGTTGATGACACAACCATTTGTCGAGGATAGCGTAGGCACCCGTCTGCTCCCCGCCTAAAAAAGGCCAGTGCCGTTCCGTCTTCGAGGGACTGCGTGGGTTTCATTTCGGA
The DNA here is from genome assembly GCF_037325665.1 of Littorina saxatilis. Taxonomy (NCBI): domain Eukaryota; kingdom Metazoa; phylum Mollusca; class Gastropoda; order Littorinimorpha; family Littorinidae; genus Littorina; species Littorina saxatilis. The sequence goes on along the minus strand of NC_090261.1, from coordinate 4,538,151 downwards.
GTTTTCCTTCTCCTAGATGAGTTTCCTTCCATGGATGATGAGCCTCCTCTACCCTCGTTTTGAATTCAGAGTGGTCTTCTCTTAGGATAGCTGCCTGCCAGGGTTGACGAGCCTATCCTGCCCGGCTATTTGACCCATAGCTGGAGGTTGGTTCGTGGGCACCTGGGCGTTTCCACACACCGGTGGGCCCGCATGCCGCACGTCTAGGGGCCAACCTCCTCCGAGTCCTTGTAGTCTAGCCTGGGGCCTTGCGGTACCCAGTTTACGCCTGTCGCCGCGATGGAGGCACTACATAGGGCTTGTTGTGGAGAGGTTATTGTACTGGCAGGAGAGACTGACGCATTCTGCTCTCTTTTCGCATTGTCCTAAAAAGGACAGACGGTGCTAGCCAGCGGTGAGGGCTGAAAGCGAGAGGTGACAAGCACAAGACACTTCGCCAACACACTAGACACGTCACACAACCGTTTGGCAGGCGCGAAGAATCATATACGACGAGGGTTGGGTAATTGAATGGGGTATCTGACGGCCAATTACAATCACAGGACCTGTTTTAGAAGTGGTATTAATCCCTGGTTTACTGTTGTTGTGTTGATGTGTTGATGTTTGAATGATTGTAACGTGTCACCTGTAATCACCTGTAATGTGTCACCTGTAATCACCTGTAAGGCCAGCTGCACGCCGGAGTCTCTCTGAACGCCCCACGTGTAGTCGTGGTCTTTGGTCAGCAGGTCACGTGGCTTGAGGAAGAGGTCAGTTGTCTTGGTGACGGACAGTACGGCGGTCAGTGTCCCGCTGTAGGCCGCCGCCACCACCATGCACAGCAACCACCAGCTGTACACCAACACCCGACCACACGGCGACCACAGCGCCACTTCACACGCTGCCAGTCACAACAGTCATGTGTGTTATCTTTTTGCGTTGTCTACATTGCAAGGTGACCATAAATACATTCTTTGAATTATTGAAAATAGTTGCACTGTTTGACTTAAAGGTCCAACAACCAACGAGCGACAAATTCAAGTGGAAAGCTCGGGCGGTAACTCAAAATTATGTTTACGTGTACTAAAGCATGTGCAAGCTTTTGTTTTTTTCTTTGTGTATTTTTGAAGAAGGTCACCCTTAGTATCGTACACATACACATGGTGTTTTGTGTCTTCAGACCAGAAAACAATGCATCAATAAGAGTCTTTTGTCGCAGTTTCATGACATCAATCTCTGCAATTCTTAAGCCAAGGAAAATAACAGAAGAAATTCTTCTTCTTCTTCTTCTGCGTTCGATGTTGAACAGAAGAAATAACACACGTTTGTTGAAAATAACAGAAGAAATAACTCACGTTTAATGAAGATAACAGAAGAAATAACTCACGTTTGTTTAACATTGCAGCTCCAACAATGTGAACAGCTTTGTCGAAAATGGCTAAGAGCGAATCGCAACTCGACCTACTAGGAGGAGAGGCAAAATGCTGCTTGTGGGTCACCTCCATGATGAATACAAAGAGAGTCATCACCACCATGGACCCCGCCAGGGCGGAAATGATGGACATGCGCAGTGGGGTCAGGAGCATCCAGATGTCACGTGGTGTCGGTGGTTTCCGGTAGACCATGACGATATGGGAGAAGTGAATGACGTCAGCAAAGTCCATGACCTTGACCCGGTCGTACAGAAGGTCAGTGTTGGCAACCCCCACATCCACTTCCTGGCCGCAGAAAGATGGATGCTTAACATGCGTGGTTGAGAATTAACTTACTTTATTTTGTACATTTATTGATCCATTTATCTATTTATCTGTGTTCATTCGAGGTAATATCTTCTTCTTTTTCGTTCATGAGCTGAGAATCCCACGTTCACTCATGTTTTTGCACGAGTGGGTTTTTACGTGTGTAACCGAGTGCCGAAACACTACGATCACCTCGGGAGGCGAAGTGCAATCAAACAGGATTGAAAATGTTAGGGCTATAAAAACTGTTATGCAAACCCGAAGGTTTCCATGAACATACAGAGAGACAAAAACCGCCAGACCCCATCACAAACAGAATTCCACAATCCACCGGTGTTGACTTAAAGGCCAACAACTCGCGTGCAGAGTCTGCTGTGAAATGAGCGGTAGCCTCCCCTGTCACACGTGTATGACCGTTTTTTACCCCGCCATTCAGGCAGCCGTACGCCGCTTTCAGGGGAGCATGGTGATATGAGTTTGATGAACAAATGTATATTCTCATTAAAACAACACACACAAACGCGAAGTAGCATAGGCACTGCTGAACCTAACCAACAAATAGAAGGAAAAGTCAGTTACACGAAAACAATACCTCCAGGAACTTTGCAACTTTGTTTCGCAAGGGCAGCAAAGCAATACAACTAATAGAGGACAAGAGAGTCAATTTTATGGTTGAAAAATTAATGACTGAATGGAAATGTCTTTTCTGACAATCTACGAATAAGTTTCAATGTCACCTGTATTCCTTCTTCAATAATCTGACGTACCTTGCGAGAAACACGACCGTAATAGCCCGTGTCTGGATCTTGTGATGTTCCTTTTCCCCATCTCTCATGCTCCGCGTCCATAATCTCGTATCTAGAGAAACGAGAATTCAAACACTGTAAGTTTCCTTTGTTTTATTTTATTGTATCATTAAGAACTGAAACATCGACATAGACTTTGGTGCAGAAAAACGAACCAAAGTGGAAAGCATAATCTTTCATATACTTTGTACCATCCTGAAGAAGGCAGCGACAAGCTGTCGAAATATTGGTTAAGACTGTACAAAACCTGGCTACTGTTGTGTTCTCTTTTTGTTTAAAAGCATCATCTTAATTCATGGCATAGCATAGCAGGGAAGGTGCGTTTAAACTTGTCTTCATAGTATGTGTACTCACGTGAAATTAAGACTGTTACTTGCAAAGTGAAGAAGATCAAGGTTTAGACCTTTCCATACTTTGCTGCCATTGACCACGTCATACTGGGCGTAGGACAGCCACTGTCAAAGACAATTTTATGACAAGAGTTACATCCGTTGCCAATGAGGATTGGAATACAGGATTTATAGAATGAATCTATTTTACCTATTAATCTACATTCAGAGATGTCTTGTTTAACTTGAAAGGAAACACTAATTTCATCCTAAACTTTACAGACGGATCACGGCGTCAGCCCAGCCCAAACTAATTCTTGCGTATGTTAATCAGCCTTTCGGGCAGATTCTTTTTGGATATATGTATCCTCTAACCTGGCTAGACACAGCAAAACATTATTGACTATTTAAAGTGGCCTTCCAAAATATAGTATGCAGCGGAGTTGTAGCAATAATACATAAAGCGATGTACACAATAATCAACATTACGTGAAGTAAAGTACCGGTTTGGCCAGAAGTCGCAAGTGACGACCATTAAATCCTCCTAGGACATTGGGGAATGTCCGTTTTTCAGTCAAACACTGCAGACGCTGACCAGCAGAGGGCAGCTTTCGTTGTTTGAGGATGTTAACTCGGACCACCTGTGACCACTGTCGGCCGGGTGTCCTCCACATCAAGCTGTGTACTGTCAAGAACTGTCTCCCGCTCTCAGATTCCTTCAGGGGGATGTTGGAACATAACTGAAAAATAAGGATAACATGCAATGTACTCCATTCACAGCAATATCATGAGTTATTTATATGGACCAGTTGTGAATTTGTCTGTATTTAATTTGTGCTGAATCTCTATCAAAGCTGGTTCAGGCATCACGGTAAACTAAAGAGAGAACAGCTACCAAACACAAAATGAAACTTCTTTGCAAGAAAACAAGCTAGTTATCTGCATGAAACAAAAAGTGGTCTATGTTAGGGGCGCTTACCCTACATATCTTCCTACCTCTACCAGTGTTCCTGACGTCATCTGCACGACAGCTACGTTGTCCATGGTGACGTTGTTGACGTACAGATGACGCAGAAGATGATCATGTCCGTTCGAGGTGACAAGCCAGCGTGACGTCATGCCGAAAGCAGACTGAGTTCCCAGTTCCCTCTCCAACAAGCTTGCCTTTTGGAGAAAATAAATGAATCATTTATTCCAGTGTATGGTGTTTCTTGGAATATGAAAACAAGAACTAACTGCGGAGCAACTTTGCTTACACGTAGAATAAAGTACCAGGACTTAAGATGTGAAATTACTATAAAATATAAAGTTCCACATAAAAACTATGTTAGGAAACGAAATAAAATGATTAAAAAAAAGGTATAACGAAAAAGATACAACAAACTAATACATGTATGAAAAAACATCGATCTAAAATAATGTCTGTAAAGTTCCAGCCCGCCAACCTAAGTTCATCTGCAGGTATACAAACAGGATCGATCAGAATGTTCAATATTTGATAACGCTGATTACCTGGTGCAAAGCAGAGGAGACACAGGTAAGAGAGCACATCATTAGGATGTGAAGAGGTCGCCAACTATCGGTACCCGTGTTTACCACCTTGTGTACCCATTCGCCGTGTGTGTCCTCACTGTCGCACAGAACCATGTGTTGAATTCCCATGTTTGATAGGCAGTCCACCTGGCTAACTGAAAATCAAGAAAAGATAAATTACTCTTGTTCTATGGTCGAAGACAACAGAATGTATTCGGTCTTTCAATCAAGAAAATATAAGTTAGGCCTAACTAATTTCTTCCATATTTAAATAAAGAAGACAGAAATTACTCTTGTTCTATTGTCGAAAACAACAGAATGTCTTCGGTCTTTAAATCAAGTAAAAGAGAAATCACTCTTGTTCTATGGTCGAAGACAACAGAATGTATTCGGTCTTTCAATCAAGAAAATATAAGTTAGGCCTGCTCTAAGACTTGTTGTAGGGTCGAAAACAACAGTATGTTTTCTGTCTTTAAATCAAAATAACAGAAATATTACTCTTGTTCTATGGTCGAAAACAACTGAATTTCTTCGATATTTAAATAAAGAAGACAGAAAATATTTTTGTTCTATTGTCGAAAACAACAGAATGTCTTCGATCTTTAAATCAAGAAAACAAGATATTACTCTTGTTCTATGGTCGAAAACAACAGAATGTCTTCGATCTTTAAATCAAGAAACAGAAATTATTCTTGTTCTATGGTTGAAAATAACAGAATGTCTTCGGTCTTTAAATCAAGAAACAGAAATCACTCTTGTTCTATGGTCGAAAACAACAGAATGTCTTCGGTCTTTAAATCAAGAAAACAGAAATTGTTCTTGTTCTTTGGTCGAAAACAACAGAATGTCTTCAATCTTTAAATCAAGAAAACAGAAATTATTCTTGTCCTATGGTCGAAAACAAAAGAATGTCTTCGATCTTTAAATCAAGAAACAGAAATTACTCTTGTTCTATGGTCGAAAACAAGAGAATGTCTTCGTTCTTTTAATCAAGAAAACAGAAGTTACTCTTGTTCTATGGTCGAAAACAAGAGAATGTCTTCGTTCTTTTAATCAAGAAAACAGAAGTTACTCTTGTTCTGTGGTCAAAAGCAAGAGAATGTCTTCGTTCTTTTAATCAAGAAAACAGAAGTTACTCTTGTTCTATGGTCGAAAACAAGAGAATGTCTTCGTTCTTTTAATCAAGAAAACAGAAGTTACTCTTGTTCTATGGTCGAAAACAAGAGAATGTCTTCGTTCTTTTAATCAAGAAAACAGAAGTTACTCTTGTTCTATGGTCAAATACAACAGAATTGTCTTCAGTTTGTCCGTTCCTCATGCCGTGGCCCGTATGTACACACCTGTGGTTCGCCAATTATGTGTACATGGTGGCTATCTCTTTGTAGTATGAAATTGTGCGTGAAGCTTTAAAAGCGGACACACACTCAAGTCCCGAATGACAAAAAAACGTAGGACTTTTAATATCAATTTTACTACTGTGCGTGAAGCTATATGTTAAACAAACAACTGTGCCCAGAACTGAGAAAACAGAAACTGTGGTCAAAATTATTGTTATGTGCATCGTCTGTTTTACAATGTGTTATCATTGATATTTCCTTAAACTCTTAGAAATTCAGTTTGAAGTGGAAGTCAGGGAGCACAGTAAAATGTGTTTACATTTTGGTCCAACTATGACCTCGCGTTTCTCCCATAAGAGGCTTCAGTCAACAATGCCCAAAGTCGCCACAATTGATAAATCATAAATGAATACAATTCTCTGTCACAGTTTTATTTTTGATTTCCCATCGTTAAAACACACTTAACAGATTGTTAAAGTTATTCCAATCTAGAAGATAGTATGCAGCAGTAGAGAAGCGAATTTTATCTTGTATTTTATTTGTACACTGCACATTGTCTCCCCTTTACCACACGCACTCACACCCTTCCACTGCATGTCCTCACCTTTCCTAAATAAAAGATTTCAATGAAGATGTACCAACCTCTCTTACAATCCGTGATTAGAATGACGTCACTCCATCCGAGTTGTAGCAAGAATGATGCAATGTGCAGTGATGCCATTGGGGCTGTCAAGTTATCGTTACAGAACTCCAGCTTTTTTACCTCTGTATACTGTCACTGGTGTGGATATACAGTTTACCGACGACTATCTACACATTTTAATGTTCATCGGTAGTTTTGTTTGACTGTTTTGTGCACACCAAAGTTGTTTAAATTAGTAACAAAAACGTGTTAACGTTACACATCTTTTGTCAGAGAAAATCGACAGCTAATAAAGGCAGTGAATGTGAACATCTCACTAACACTTCTCTGCTCGTGTTCTTTTGTCCTAAAGGAGGCGATATGTTTCCAACACTGCATTAAATAGTAAGCTTTTGAATATTTTGTGTTCATTCTACGTGTACGTGCTACCGTCACAGCACAGGGAAACAGAGATTAATAAGATTGATGTTTACTCCGAAATGCTTTGTAAATTCATTAAAGAAATAGAATGCGGACAATATGTTCTTCCGCAAACCTGGAATGGAAACAAATTATTAATAATTCCTGTTCATGTTTGTATGAAAAGATTCGATTTTGCACCGGAGTGTTTGCTAATTAGTAAGGAGAGTAAGACAAACTTCAGATTGCTTCATCTATTGATAATGGGGTAGTGATCGGCTGATAAAGTAGCGTGCATATATCGAGCGAACAGCACGTAAAACCGACAAAAATGGCGGCAGTAAATGGGATCATGTTGTAAGTCTGACCCACTCTAAACTACGGACACTTTCAAACTTTATGTCTGCCTCGTCTCCACATTCCAATAAAGTTGAGTGTCCATCAAAAGGACTACCTGTGATGTCAAAACCTACCTCTCGCTGGAAGGAAAGGTTAATCAAACATCGGAGAAACTGTGTCCACCAGTAAAGCAAGGTAACGGCAATGTAGAGTGGATTGCACGGGGAGTATACCCATACAGTATACACCAGTAAAGCAGGGTAACGGCAATCTAAAGGTGATTGTACGGGGAGTATACCCATACAGTATACACCAGTAAAGCAGGGTAACGGCAATCTAGAGGTGATTGCACGGGGAGTATACCCATACAGTGTACACCAGTAAAGCAGGGTAACAGCAATCTAAAGGTGATTGCACGGGGAGTATACCCATACAGTGTACACCAGTAAAGCAGGGTAACGGCAATGTTGAGGTGATTGCACGGGGAGTATACCCACACAGTGTACACCAGTAAAGCAGGGTAACGGCAATGTAGAGGTGATTGCACGGGGAGTATACCCACACAGTGTACACCAGTAAAGCAGGGTAACGGCAATGTTGAGGTGATTGCACGAGGAGTATACCCACACAGTGTACACCAGTAAAGCAGGGTAACGGCAATGTAGAGGTGATTGCACGGGGAGTATACCCATACAGTGTACACCAGTAAAGCAGGGTAACGGCAATGTAGAGGTGATAGCACGGGGAGTATACCCACACAGTGTACACCAGTAAAGCAGGGTAAGGGCAATGTTGAGGTGATTGCACGGGGAGTATACCCAAACAGTGTACACCAGTAAAGCAGGGTAACGGCAATGTAGAGGTAATTGCACGGGGAGTATACCCAAACAGTGTACACCAGTAAAGCAGGGTAACGGCAATCTAAAGGTGATTGTACGGGGAGGATACCCATACAGTGTACACCAGTAAAGCAGAGTAACGGCAATCTAAAGATGATTGTACGGGGAGGATACCCATACAGTGTACACCAGTAAAGCAGGGTAACGGCAATCTAGAGGTGATTGTACGGGGAGTATACCCATACTGTGTACACCAGTAAAGCAGGGTAACAGCAATGTAGAGGTGATTGCACGGGGAGGATACCCATACAGTGTACACCAGTAAAGCAGGGTAACGGCAATCTAGAGGTGATTGTACGGGCAGTATACCCACACAGTGTACACCAGTAAAGCAGGGTAACGGCAATGTAGAGGTAATTGCACGGGGAGTATACCCACACAGTGTACACCAGTAAAGCAGGGTAACGGCAATGTAGAGGTGATTGCACGGGGAGTATACCCAAACAGTGTACACCAGTAAAGCAGGGTAACGGCAATGTAGAGGTGATTGCATGGGGAGTATACCCATACAGTGGACACCAGTAAAGCAGGGTAAGGGCAATGTAGAGGTGATTGCACGGGGAGTATGCCCACACAGTGTACACCAGTAAAGCAGGGTAACGGCAATGTTGAGGTGATTGCACGGGGAGTATACCCACACAGTGTACACCAGTAAAGCAGGGTAACGGCAATGTAGAGGTGATTGCACGGGGAGTATACCCACACAGTGTACACCAGTAAAGCAGGGTAACGGCAATGTACAGGTTATGGCACGGGGAGTATACCCATACAGTGTACACCAGTAAAGCAGGGTAACGGCAATCTAGAGGTGATTGCACGGGGAGTATACCCATACAGTGTACACCAGTAAAGCAGGGTAACGGCAATCTAGAGGTGATTGCACGGGGAGTATACCCATACAGTGTACACCAGTAAAGCAGGGTAACGGCAATCTAGAGGTGATTGCACGGGGAGTATACCCATACAGTGTACACCAGTAAAGCAGGGTAACGGCAATCTAGAGGTGATTGCACGGGGAGTATACCCATACAGTGTACACCAGTAAAGCAGGGTAACGGCAATGTAGAGGTGATTGCACGGGGAGTATACCCATACAGTGTACACCAGTAAAGCAGGGTAACAGCAATGTAGAGGTGATTGCACGGGGAGTATACCCATACAGTGTACACCAGTAAAGCAGGGTAAGGGCAATGTAGAGGTGATTGCACGGGGAGTATACCCACACAGTGTACACCAGTAAAGCAGGGTAACGGCAATGTAGAGGTGATTGCACGGGGAGTATACCCACACAGTGTACACCAGTAAAGCAGGGTAACAGCAATGTAGAGGTGATTGCACGGGGAGTATACCCATACAGTGTACACCAGTAAAGCAGGGTAAGGGCAATGTAGAGATGATAGCACGGGCGGGGAGTATACCCATACAGTGTACACCAGTAAAGCAGGGTATCAGCAATGTAGAGGTGATTGCACGGGGAGTATACCCATACAGTGTACACCAGTAAAGCAGGGTAACGGCAATGTAGAGGTGATTGCACGGGGAGTATACCCATACAGTGTACACCAGTAAAGCAGGGTAACGGCAATGTAGAGGTGATTGCACGGGGAGTATACCCATACAGTGTACACCAGTAAAGCAGGGTAACAGCAATGTAAAGGTGATTGTACGGGGAGTATACCCATACAGTGTACACCAGTAAAGCAGGGTAACAGCAATGTAGAGGTGATTGCACGGGGAGTATACCCATACAGTGTACACCAGTAAAGCAGGGTAACGGCAATGTAGAGGTGATTGCACGGGGAGTATACCCACACAGTGTACACCAGTAAAGCAGGGTAACGGCAATGTAGGGGTGATTGTACGGGGAGTATACCCATACAGTATACACCAGTAAAGCAGGGTAACGGCAATGTTGAGGTGATTGCACGAGGAGTATACCCATACAGTGTACACCAGTAAAGCAGGGTAACAGCAATGTAGAGGTGATTGCACGAGAAGTATACCCATACAGTGTACACCAGTAAAGCAGGGTAACGGCAATGTAGAGGTGATTGCACGGGGAGTATACCCATACAGTGTACACCAGTAAAGCAGGGTAACGGCAATGTAGAGGTGATTGCACGGGGAGTATACCCATACAGTGTACACCAGTAAAGCAGGGTAACGGCAATGTAGAGGTGATTGCACGGGGAGTATACCCATACAGTGTACACCAGTAAAGCAGGGTAACAGCAATGTAGAGGTGATTGCACGGGGAGTATACCCACACAGTGTACACCAGTAAAGCAGGGTAACAGCAATGTAGAGGTGATTGCACGGGGAGTATACCCATACAGTGTACACCAGTAAAGCAGGGTAAGGGCAATCTAAAGGTGATTGTACGGGGAGTATACCCACACAGTGTACACCAGTAAAGCAGGGTAACGGCAATGTTGAGGTGATTGCACGAGGAGTATACCCATACAGTGTACACCAGTAAAGCAGGGTAACGGCAATGTAGAGGTGATTGCACGGGGAGTATACCCATACAGTGTACACCAGTAAAGCAGGGTAAGGGCAATCTAAAGGTGATTGTACGGGGAGTATACCCACACAGTGTACACCAGTAAAGCAGGGTAACGGCAATGTTGAGGTGATTGCACGAGGAGTATACCCATACAGTGTACACCAGTAAAGCAGGGTAACGGCAATGTAGAGGTGATTGCACGGGGAGTATACCCATACAGTGTACACCAGTAAAGCAGGGTAACAGCAATGTAGAGGTGATTGCACGGGGAGTATACCCATACAGTGTACACCAGTAAAGCAGGGTAACAGCAATCTAAAGGTGATTGTACGGGGAGTATACCCATACAGTGTACACCAGTAAAGCAGGGTAACGGCAATCTAGAGGTGATTGCACGGGGAGTATACCCATACAGTGTACACCAGTAAAGCAGGGTAACGGCAATCTAGAGGTGATTGCACGGGGAGTATACCCATACAGTGTACACCAGTAAAGCAGGGTAACGGCAATGTAGAGGTGATTGCACGGGGAGTATACCCATACAGTGTACACCAGTAAAGCAGGGTAACAGCAATGTAG
>NC_090261.1:4502063-4522063 GCF_037325665.1 Littorina saxatilis | reverse complement strand
GTGCGTATGTGTGTGCATATGTGTGAGAGTGTGTGTGTGTGTATGTGTGTGTGTGTGTGTGTGTGTGTGTGTGTGTGTGTGTGTTTGGATATCGACTATGGTTAGCTGAGTGGGTAGGTAGCTGTATGACCGGCTGGGTGGGAAGTCGATTGGTTTCACTTGGGGATGGTTGGGGGATGGATTGTATGATGGGATGTGTAATTGGTTTGGTTGTGTTGGTTGGTCCGTGCTCGATGACTGTGTTGGTTATTTCGGTCAGGTCTTTTGTGTGTGACAACAAGTCCATACTGAAGATACGCCTTGTTCAAATAAACAGATACAGAAGGCAGAACAAAGACTCAAAGTTTATTATGTAAAATGTGTTTTACTTTACATTTAGAAATGACGATTTGTTTGTTTGTTTGTTTATTTGTTGCTTAACGTCCAGCCGACTACGCAGAGCCATATCAGGACGAGAGAAATGACGATAGACCTCTGAAGAAGAAAACAAGTTACAAAGACCAAATGTACCATACTGAGACAACAAATGTTTGCACTGTTCCATATACAACTGATAACATCCCTATTTATATAAGACAAGAGAGTTCTTGTGTATCGTTAAAGACCCGTGCATGATGTGATGAAAGCGATGATACTCTCTGAGCCTCGAAGGTTCGTAACCACATTCTCACCATTTGTTAAAAACAAGATCCCTTCCCTGTCTTTAGCACACGCTAGAAAGTTCACTAAGTTAACTCTTCTATTGACTTTAACCTTCTTCATATTGACCAACAGTACCAAGCAGCTCATTTTACAATAATTATACACACCAAAGGGTGCTTACTTCCCCTTGGTATATTTGGGTCGCTGAATGCATATTTCCACCACTTCACCATTTCAAAAGTTAAACAGGATTCAAAATGATCAAAAAGGCAGCGCAACATACCAACACACACATATTAATACAAAATGTCATTAAAAAAGAGAAGTTAAGAAACTGTTCATACAACACAAAATTGTCTGATACAAATATATGGTACACAAGTGATGTCCCAGCCTAAGCACACACAAGCAGGTACAGTACTACGACATGAAAAAAGCCAATAAGAGTAAGCACCAACAATGGCTATGTGGATTAAAAGCATGTTTAGTGGTCGTTGTAGCCCTAGTTACACGTGATCAGTGTCATGGTCAACGGGGAGACAGAGAAGTCCAGACACTCATTTAACCCCTGCGGGCAAACGGCATAACATTTCTCAGAACAACAATTGTGCAATTATTGATAAAACTCACAATGAAACTTGAAAGACAAAAGGTGTTCTACAAACTAGTTTATTAAAAAAAAAGTTGTTTCGCCGTACTCATTTCTCTCTACCTACTGGCAAACGGCAGGTGATAAATATGTTTGTCGGGGAAAACTATTCCACATCGTTTGATAAAATAGACAGCAATACTTACCCCCCTCCACAAAAAAACACACAAATAAACCACATTGTCAGTTTGATATGAAAACAACCAGAGTTCTTTTTCTTCTATAATTTCAACAACGAGTCATCAGCCTGTCCACAACAGAGGGGGGGGGGGGGGGGGGGGAGGGGGGTGGGTTCAAATGCAAAAATAATTCCTTGAAGATGTTCGTTAGAATGAGCACAGGATTTTTTTTTATGCGAAGCTGTGTATGACTGTAATGGAAAATCGCATAGTCTGCTTTCACAGAGATGGCAGAAAAAATACGTGATGAAGGTGTTAAACATTGGTCACAAGCAGTTTTAACTTGTTGTTCCGGAAGCTTAACTGATAACCTTTTTGCTGATGTTATGTATATGACCTTGTTACATTGATGGCACTCTCGACAAATTTTAATTTAAACAAAAACAGAGTTTACAAAAACGTATCTTCCATACCATTTGTACTAGCCACAAAAACATCGGTTCGGCTTCCTGTAAATGCTTTAAATAATTCATGTGGAAAACAATAACAATAACAATAACAGCACTTTATTGTCCATTAAAATATGACATGAAAATGGAAAATTGTCTTCAGCACACCCTGCCTGCCTCTAAACGATTATAACAACAATTGTATAGGACAACACACATGCAACATAAAACATAGGTTCACGTATACAATGACAAGCACGCCTAGAACTTTTTATCTGAAATAGGTTTTGAGATATCTTTAAAAAAATGTTTTGAAATTTCGTAAACTTTTTTACCACAAAATTATGAATATTTGCACACCAACTGTGAAGACACATTCCCATTCAGCACTTTCATAATAATAATAATAATAATACGAATATTTATAACGCGCACATATCTCACCAACAGGCGACTCAAGGCGCACATACACTCATTCACACACACGGAGACTTAAAGTCACTAGCACACACACACCATCAACCATTAAAATATGTACAGTTATTCAGGGTGGGATGGGGTGGGCAGTGTAGAATGCATGGATTATTTGGAAAAAAGGAATGTCTTGAGTGCAGATTTGAATGATTCGAGGGACTGTTGTTGACGGAGGGGGAGAGGTAGTGTGTTCCATTGGCTAGGTGCTTGGAAAGAAAATGAGCGTTGACCTGCTGTTTTGAGTTTGGTGTGGGGGATGTTGAGCTTGAGGGAGTCAGCAGATGATCTGAGTGCTCGTGAAGGGACATAGAGAGAGAGAGAGTCGGAGAGATAGGCAGGGGCGAGACCATGGAGGCATTTGTAGGTGAGAGTGTTGATTTTGTAGGTGATACGGGCAGGAACGGGCAACCAGTGGAGCTGATTTAGGAGGGGGGTGATGTGATCTCTCTTTTTCTTTCGTAAGACAAGACGGGCAGAGCTATTTTGAATGCGTTGGAGACGAGAGATAGAAGAAGAGGGAAGACCCGCCAAGAGAGAGTTACAATAGTCAAGACGTGAGAGAATGGTGGAAGTGACCAGTTTGGCGGTAGCATCTGTGGTGAGGTACTTGCGGATAGTGGCGATGCGGCGGAGTTGGAAGTAGCAGGTGCGAGAGACAGAAGAGATGTGTTGTTTCATGGAAAGGGTGTTGTCTAGAGTGACTCCGAGGTTTTTGACAGCAGAAGACAGAGGGACAGAAGAGTCAGAGAGTTGAAGAGAGTCGGAGGTGGCTTTGGAGAGTTTGGATGTAGTGCCTATTAGGATAGCTTCAGTTTTGTTGCTATTGAGCTGAAGTTTGTTTTCTGTCATCCAATTCTGCACGTCAGTGATAGTGTCAGAGATAGCTAGGGTTATATTGCCTTCTGCTAAACTTTTAGCCATTTTGTATCAAAAAAGTGGCATCGCGAAACGGAACACAAAAAAGTGATAGGCCGTTCGCCCGTAGATAAAGAAGAGTGTTTTGGACCTCTGCTGTAGCACCCTTCTCTGACTAGCCATGGGGGTCAAACCTACCTGAGATTTCGTGAACAAATAAGTTCATAAATACAGAAATATCTCCATTATTAGGGAGAGAGAAAAAACTCTTGACAAAAGAACTTACAAAAAGGGTTAAAAAATGTCAGTTAGCAACTACAAACAAGGACAATGCTTTGTTTGAGGCTAAGATTGCGACAACCAGTCTTCAGGTCCTTATCCTGTCCACAACAGAGGACGCGGCCAGCCCCGTTTTACACACAGCTTCGCTGATAGTGATTGTACTCAGCCCACCGTGCCCACATCCAAGGCGCCGTCAAAGCCGTTTCGTATTTGCGATGGCACAGCAGGTTCAAGGTATCATAGTCGACGGCGAGGCAGAGAGGGGTGCTACGGCAGAAGTCCAGACACGCTTCTCTCTCCACGGGCGCGGTTATGGCGCTACCTGGGTACTTGACCATCAGGTTCTTGAGGTCGTTTGATGGACATGCTGCAAGGAAGGACAGGAATGAGAGAGGTTTTTTACTTCTTGGTGGTGGTGGTGTGTGCGTGTGTGTGTGTTAGGGGGGTGTTTGTAGCGTGTGTGTGTGTTTGTGTGTGTGAGTGCGTGTGTGTAAGTTTGTGCATGTGTATGTGTGTGGGGCGGGGGGTGGTGGTTGCGTGTGTGTGTGTGTGTTCGTGTGTGTGTGTATGTGTGTATGTGTGTGTGTACGTGCGTGGTGCACGCGTGTGTGAGTGTTCGTGCGTGCGTGAATGTGTGGGTATGTGTGCAGGGCCGGACCCAGGGGGGGGGGGGGGGGTCCTGTTTCCCAAGGGTAACAAATGTTTTGCCTTTAAATTTAAATTTAATTTAAAAATTACAAAACACCATGAAAAATCATTATCAACGATCGCGAATCTGCTTATATCAATAATACATTACATAAAGCTCTAAATATGTTAAAAAAAACGGTTTCCTTGCCAGACAAGGAATCTCAAGGCATCCTGTCAGGGAGAGAATGAGCCGAACTCATTTTGACCTGAGTTCAGGATGGTGGCCACCCAAACATCCGCACAACGCAACATTTTCACGAAATAAACACGTTTATTTGTTTGCTTTGTCTTTATAACACATTTTTATCTACATTTACCACTGCAACACCAAATTGTTTACTTTATTTTGCAAGTGAGTCGTTATCATACAAAATAACGTTAGCACGGGACGAACAAAAGTAGCAAATTTTCTCAGAGCGCGTCTGCTTCTCCGACTGTTTCAATCGAATCATGTAATATCTATTTTTGCGGAAACCTCCCGAAGCAATGCAGTCTCAGCGGCTTCCACCTGTAACAGAATCGTTTTTATTACATTTAGTCAAGTTTTGACTAAATGTTTTAACATAGAGGGGGAATCGAGACGAGGGTCGTGGTGTACGTGTGTGTGTGTGTGTGTGTGTGTGTGTGAGCATGTCTGTCGTGTCTGTGCGTGTGTGTGTAGACTGTGTAGAGCGATTCAGAGTAAACTACTGGACCGATCTTTGTGAAATTTTACATGAGAGTTCCTGGGTATGATATCCCCAGACATTTTGTTTTCATTTTTTGGATACATGTCTTTGATGACGTCATATCCGGCTTTTTGTAAAAGTTGAGGCGGCACTGTCACACCCTCATTTTTCAATCAAATTGATTGAAATTTTGGCCAAGCAATCTTCGACAAAGGCCGGACTTTGGTATAGCATTTCAGCTTGGAGGCTTACAAATTGATTAATGACTTTGGTCATTAAAAATCCGAAAATTGTAATTAAATTATTTTTTATAAAACGATCCAAAATTACGTTCAGCTTATTCTTCATCGTTTTCTGATTCCAAAAACATATAAATATGTTATATTCGGATTAAAAACAAGCTCTGAAAATTAAAAATATAAAAATTATGATTAAAATGAAATTTCCGAAATCGATTTAAAAACATTTTCATCTTATTCCTTGTCGGTTTCTGATTCCAAAAACATATAGATATGATATGCTTGGATTAAAAACACGCTCAGAAAGTTAAAGCGAAGAGAGGTACAGAACAGCGTGCTGCGGCAGCACAGCGCAACCACTCCCGCGCTAAACAGGCTCGTCAATTTCACTGCCTTTTGTACGAGCGGCGGACTACGGTCATTGTGAAAAAATGCAGTGCGTTCAGTTTCATTCTGTCAGTTCCACAGCTTGACTAAATGTAGTAATTTCGCCTTGCGCGACTTGTTTGGAATGTGACGTCCTGAAAACTAAGCGTCGCACAGAACCAGCGCCCCTCCATTAAGGTTATATGCAATGAAACGAAGCTTGAGCATGACGGTCAACTGGCAAAGAAAGAACACATGACTTAAAAGTAGAAGGCTCCAACACCCCTCCCCCCACCCCCACACCCGACTCCCACTTCTCACTCCCATGTTCCCGTTAGACTTTCAGTGGTTCTCGTGTATCCGCATTTGGTCATATCTCCATCTGGTGCGTTGCCACCGGCACTAATGGGTTCTTTAGCTGCTTTTGATTCACTGTCTGGCGTGTTGTCGTCTGCTTTGTGGCAAACACTGATCGGAGTTGAAAAAGGTGTGGTTCGCTTTGGAAAAAGTTTAAATTTGAACAGGACTTACAGTACATTTAGATGGAACATGCTCGTTGTTAACTTGACTTGAACAGACAAACAAAGGACAGACTCGAGGCTTCTAGTTCCGACATCTTTACTCTCGAAGACGACAAGGGAAACAACCGATGATAGAGGAGGAGCTAGCTCAGCGTAGCCTCCCATGTGTATATGCAAAACACAAGTCTAAAACCTGGATACGGAAATGGACCTCAGTCCATCAACACTCGTGAGTCGCACAACGTGGGATACAACGACCAGATGAAGTGTTGTGACGATCATCGGGGGGTAAGAGCTTGCTTGCCGCCGGGACATGATTGTCATGCGGTTTATTGTTGGCCGGTCGTGTTTTTAGGCTGGACATGTGACCATTGTTCAATCAGCTTACATCCGTTACGACAGTTGCAAAAGCTTTGTGTTACAATGCACTCTGTTTCAGGGAGGAGGGGGCACAGGGGAGAGATCAAGAAGAGATGAACAAATCTGAAAGAGGTACAACCATGTCACCAGAACTCATGTGCAGTAACATCTTGATGACAAATTTTCAAGAATATACTGGACAAACCCTAAACGGCATCATGCATTAGAGTAAGTAGTTGATTTTCTTTGATTTTCTTTTAATGACACAATGACTTAATTCTGGTGTATTTGATAACATCAAGAACTGCATATCTTACATTAAAAGCATTTGCTTGCATTGTGTATCAGTTGTTAATCACATCAACGGCTTTTGAGGAGCGCACACACAAAAACGTTGTAATGACAGGAAACTTCGCTTCGCTTCACACATGAATTAAAGCAGACAGCACACAAGCTGCAATAAACACATTCCATAAAGAAAAACTTATTTCTTTGTCTCTCTGACTTTGATTGTCACACATTTATGGTGCGGTACTAAAGTTTTAAGAAACGTTGATTTTTTCATCAGTTCAAGGGAAATAATCTTTTCCCACTGTATTAACCAATAATGTCTTGTTCTCTCCCTTCGTAATGTATACACGTATGCATGTATGCGATCTCAATAGCATTGAATGCGCTCGTATATAATTATGATATGGGTGCGTCTCAGAATCTCGTCCTCTGTTTGTGACATTATCACCAAAAGTAAAATCTTCCCAGAAAACTTTGATAATACTATTTACACACTTCTCAGGGTGTACCTTTTCAGTTTAAACAAGAAAAAATATAACATTGCCTTTAGTTTGCCATATGTTGAGCATTATTTGGACCATGTGTGCAAAATCACCCGTGTAACATGGAAAAAATAAAAGACAAAAAAACTGCATTTATAAGGCTGAAAACGACTTTTATTCAGTTATTATTGTTGAATCACAAGCCATTATAGAGTTCAATATGAAATGACTACATGCAAACAACAAAATAATGTTTTTTTCAATGTTCCATGCATTCGTCAAAATTTCAATACAAAAATGAAAATTAATAAATGATATCCTGATCAGAACATGTTGATACATGGCATTCATTCAGTCTTATTGACATTTAACCTTCACAATAGCATATATACAAAGATTTGTTGCTCTAAGACAAAATGTTAGAAAGTTATCCCAAAAGAATGCAAAATGGTCACCGATGTAACATGGAAACATCACTTTTGTAACAAAGAAACGGTTATGCTTTTTCCCACAAACTTTACTAAATGAAGCTGATTTTGCAACCAGATTCTTCTTAGGTAAAATGCCAAACACTAAAACAGGAACAGAAAGAAAAAAAGCTGGACAAAATCAAGAAAACTTTGCCCCAAAAAAGAGAAACATTAATGAAAAGTTCATCACAGACGTAACTCGGAAACGAACAACCAGACATGTATTATAAGGTTTGACATGAAGAATGCAAATGTTCAAAAGTGGTTCATTCAATTGTTAAGACAATGAACCAAAGGCATTGGTTACATATAGAACAGTTGCCACTTGCAGTTAATTAATTTATTTTAAAAGAAATAATGCCCCCTGGCATTGAAGGTGGGGTCACGAATCATGGTTGCATCAGATGCAGGGACTAAGGAAATATCATCGATCCCTAGAAAGCAATAGTAGTTCCCCTCCGGTTTCCTTCGAAGGAACGGTACCACCAGTTCATCAGGTCGAATCTCTTGCACCTGAAACATGCAAGTACCAGCGATTTCAACCAAAGATTGATGCAATATGTGTACTAGTTTCACTAACATGAATTTGTTTAATGTCTATCAAGATTTTGATGCATCCACATTCACTGGCTAAAAACAAAATAAAGTAATTATTTTGTTCAGACTTACCATTCCATTGAACATACAACTTTTACAATTAAAGAAAACATTGACACTTACCGTTCCTTTAAATGGATTTCGGAAATTTAATTTTGATCATAATTTTTTATATTTTTAATTTTCAGAGCTTGTTTTTAATCCAAATATAACATATTTATATGTTTTTGGAATCAGGAAATGATGTAAAATAAGATGAACGTAAATGTGGATCGTTTTATAAAAAATAAAAAAATTATTACAATTTTCAGATTTTTAATGGCCAAAGTCATTAATTAATTTTTAAGCCACCAAGCTGAAATGCAATACCGAAGTCCGGCCTTCGTCGAAGATTGCTTTACAAAAATTTCAATCAATTTAATTGAAAAATGAGGGTGTGACAGTGCCGCCTCAACTTTTACAAAAAGCCGGATATGACGTCATCAAAAGTATTTGTCGAAAAAAAGAAAAAAACGTCCGGGGATATCATACCCAGGAACTCTCATGTCAAATTTCATAAAGATCGGTCGAGTAGTTTAGTCTGAATCGCTCTACACACACACACGCACAGACAGACAGACACACACACACACATACACCACGACCCTCGTTTCGATTCCCCCTCTATGTTAAAACATTTAGTCAAGTTTTGACTAGGTGAAATCGAAAGAAAAACTATTATTAACAAATGTTTAGCCTAATTTTTCACTTCATAGAATATCATAGCAGCAAAAACTCACCTTTTCTCAAGAACCTGGGGTGTTGATCACTGTCGTAACAAAATCACAGACTACGGAAACATTCTCGAAATCTTTCTTCGCTGCTGGAAGCTGAACTATTTCTCTCTGTGACTGCGCATGCGTAGTCACCCGCACCTCTAAGTCACTACGCGCAAAATAGTTCTAATCTTTCTTCAAAACTCTGAACATTATTTGCAAAACCGTTCACCATCGTAACTGAATTTTGAAGAAGCATGTCATATTGCGCAACTTTCAACTTAGTTTGCAGATGCAATTTTGAGAAAATAATACTTAAATAACATTTAGCTTAGCGATGTTCTATGCCCTTTCATGTCTAGATCGTGTTGAAGATGAATATGCAAATTCTAAAGTTCAAATTTAGGACTTGTTGCTGTTGCACGCGTGCGGAAACCTATGTTACGACAGTGATGGCAAACTTTCAAGCGATTAATTTCGTTTAAAAAAACAATTCTGTGGACAAAATAACATTTCAACTGTCAAGTACACTTAAACCAAACACACATAACAAGAATAGCAGTCCTTGGACATTCTAAACGATTCTTGTAGTGAGGTGCAAAACTAGTTGATGGTTCATGTCACAGATCAGACCTCCATTTTTCACGCATCCAATCATTTCTTTCGCAAAACAATCTTCATAATAATCATGCAAAATACTCAATTTTGTTTGTACTATTTCTTTATTCATTTTACTTCTCAAAAATACCAATATCATGATTTAAAATTCAGTATGTTTCAATTGTGGGCTAATTTGATTATGGCACACACAAAAGGATCAGTTTCTGAGACGCACCCATATACCTCCGTTTACAAGAGCATAAATCTTCTCTCTCTCTCTCTCTCTCTCTCTCTCTCTCTCTCTCTCTCTCTCTCTCTCTCTCTCTCTCTCTCTAAAAAAAAATATATCAGTTATAAAAAATTAAACACTTTCTAGACCTACGCACACGGAAACTGTTTTTAGCTCACGTAAGTGTAGCCTATGCGATGCTAACTTTTGTCTGTCTGTGCGTGTGTATGTGTGTGATAGAAACTTTAACATTTGACTGAACACCGAAATACTAATTTTACCTGGTTATTATCCAAGCAACAGCTTCACAGTATTAAAGCAATGATCAACATTTCGTCGGCACGTATGTAGTTAAAGTGTGTATCCAAAGAAAACGGGTGGTGGTGGGTTTTGGTGGGGGGGGGGGGGGGGGGGGGGGGAGGGCGTAAAAACAGGTGACTGGTTTGTGTCGTGTGTGGTATGTAGACCAGGTCAGGGGTCAAGGTTAAGTCAGATCGCGTAAAGGATTGTGATATAGATACAGTTCTCACCCAGCTGCAGTTCGCCGATTCGGGGAAGACGATTTCACATTGTTCGGTTTCGTAGCCCCAGAAAAATAGATAAAGAAGATACCAAAGGAGATTTCCTACAGGTTGATCTGCACAGCGTGTTTCCAGTGTGTGCGCGAGGAAGCGCTGTCGAAAGCGCAGTGTCGATCTGGCAGTCGTGTCCCCGTAAGTAGGCTACAGACAGACAGATCTAGATCTAGTGTCTCCCACTCTTGCACCGTGTCACCTATGCTTACTGTGTGTGTGTATGTGTGACGGAGTGAATGAGTTTGTGTTACTGTTTGTCGATTTTTTACGGGAGCCTTGAAGGCTTCGCCTCTTGTTTCAGGCATATATTCAATCAACTATTGAGTATGCGTCCACAGTGTGGGACTCTGCACGTGCAAATACTTTGAAACACTTGTGCTCTTTACATAGACGAGCTGTTAAATTAATTCTTTTAAAAAATACATCTCTCTCTACGTCTGATTATAAAAAATTAAAGATTCTTCCTATCAAATTAAGATTTACCTATAACAAAGGTGCAATGATGCATAGAATTATGTCAGGGAATGCACCTAAATTCATTGCCTCAAATTTCAAACTGAATAATTCAAGAAAACTAAACAAATTAATTACCCCAACCCCTAGAATTGACCTTTACAAATCAAGTCTTTCTTATTCTGGCGCCTTATTGTGGAACTCCATTCCTGATTTAATTAAAATGCAATTCAGTGAATCTTCCTTCAAGGAACTTTACATGCTGTTTCTCTTGGAAACAAGTAAATAATTCTGTGATAATATTACATCATTGTTTGATATTCATAATGCATTTTGAAATGTCTTTTTAATTTTTTGACATGTTAATTATATAAAATTGTATTGTAATTAACTTAACTTCTGTTTCTTCTTGTTATTAATCGAGTTACCCTCAATGGGCGAGGGCCGGATGAAAAAAAGCATGTATACATTGCTTATTCTGTTACCCTCGATAAATAAATAAAGTTTAAAGTTCTCTCTCTCTCTCTCTCTCTCTCTCTCTCTCTCTCTCTCTCTCTCTCTCTCTCTCTCTCTCTCTCTCTCTCTCTCTCTCTTTCTCTCTCTCTCTCTCTGAACTCACTATCAAGTAATTCCCTCTGAACAAATACAGCATTAGAACATGGATTCTTTAATGACATTTTTGTTTGACTTGTTTGACAGTTGAGTTCAAGCCAAACAGACGTCTGTTCATCACAAATACGGAAAACTAAATTAATAAAAGTACAACATCATCGCAGTAATGTGCATTATTGTTACAGTTAAGCAGTTCTAGGAAAGTAAAAGTACGCACTTGAAGAGTGAAAACTACACACTTGAAGCCAACAGAAAAAAACCCACTTCAGATCAAAAAGCTGGTTAATATTCGTTGAGATGACCGAGCACACAATACAACAATTTGCAGTTTTTGTTTTATGATATGCCTTATTACAAACAATCGTGGCCCAAATCACAATTTGTATTTTGTATTTTCTGTGCAGCACCACCACTGTAAAAAGTAAAAGGAGTGTTATTCTGTCAAACATTACGATACAATACCCCACTGACTTCTAAGATTCCCGAGTTAATACTACCCCCTTTTAAGACCCCGTTTACTCAGATCTGTTTTATTCATTAATTTACCTCCGTTTTACTTTACCTCCATGTTGATATACTTCACTTTTAAAATCTGGTTTTCTCAAGATTTGTGGCGGCCTCTCAAAACAAACAACAAAACAAAACAAAAAGAGAGAGAGAGAGGGGGTGTGGGGGGTGGTGGTGGTGGTGGTGGTGGGGGGTCCTCTGTTAACACAAAAGCTTCACTCGGTAAGTGTACCGGTAGTCAGACCCATGTCTGGGTGTGGATATCATCAGGTGTAAACAATGTCACTGTCACAATGTTAACACAGTGGACTGTGCATGCAAGTAATGGCCTTCCTTGTTCTGCATCAGAACCCCGTCCCCCTCCGCCCCCCCCCCCCCCCCCCCCGGACCTCCCACCCACTCCCTGCTTGCTCACTGACTACAGCGTTTAGCGCTGGTTCCTGAAAACGAGGTCTCTCCGGTTACCATAAACAGATTTCTTGTTCAAACACTACAGCTATACGGACCTATGATTTAATGGGTTTGTTTCAACAAGTGCTTTTTGCGCAGCATCGACTTGTTGAATTCTCTCGATGAACTAACGAGCGTGAGACATGGTTTCCTCATTTAACATATTGCTGATGACAGAACCAGCTTTTACGAATGTCGTTGACAGAAAGAGAAAAAGAAAGCAACAGTTGTGAGCAAACAAGGAGCCGACTCATTCAATGTGACTTTAAGCGCTATACAAGTTTGCCATTGTTGTGCAAGAAACCTGACATCTAACTCTGTCAGCAAAATCAAGAAACAATATTTTTTGGGAATTTCTGTCAGCAAAATTAGAAGAACTTGGTTGATGTTCTCCCGCTAATGTGCATGAACAGCCGGCGAAAGAATACACACAAGTCCAGTCTTCTGAGTCCAGTTGAGATGACTTTACAAAAAACCCACAGGGATACATTTTCTAATAGTAGAAGCACAAATAAAACAAGTCGCGTAAGGCGAAATTACAACATTTAGTCAAGTAGCTGTCGAACTCACAGAATGAAACTGAACGCAATGCAACGCAGCAAGACCGTATACTCGTAGCATCGTCAGTCCACAGCTCACGGCATAGGCAGTGAAATTGACAAGAAGAGCGGGGTAGTACTTGCGCTGAGAAGGATAGCACGCTTTTCTGTACCTCTCTTCGTTTTAACTTTCTGAGCGTGTTTTTAATCCAAACATATCATATCTATATGTTTTTGGAATCAGGAACCGACAAGGAATAAGATGAAGGTGTTTTTAAATTGATTTGGACAATTTAATTTTGATAATAATTTTTATATTTTTAATTTTCAGAGCTTGTTTTTAATCAAAATATAACATATTTATATATTTTTGGAATCAGAAAATGATAAAGAATAAGATGTACGTATAAAAAACGTTTCATAAAAAATTTTGTTTTTTTACAATTTTCAGATTTTTAATGACCAAACTCACTCATTAGTTTTTAAGCCACCAAGCTGAAATGCAATACCAAACCCCGGCCTTCGTTGAAGATTACTTGACCAAAATTTCAACCAATTTGGTTGAAAAATGAGAGCGTGACAGTGCCGCCTCAACTTTCACGAAAAGCCGGATATGACGTCATCAAAGACATTTATCAAAAAAATGAAAAAAAGTATGGGGATTTCATACCCAGGAACTCTCATGTCAAATTTCATAAAGATCGGTCCAGTAGTTTAGTCTGAATCGCTCTACACACACACACACAGACAGACAGACAGACAGACACACACACATACACCACGACCCTCGTCTCGATTCCCCCCTCTACGTTAAAATATTTAGTCAAAACTTGACTAAATATAAAAAAGAAAAGCCCGGAAGCAGGGTCACGCAAGGGTCGTAGCAGACGACGGTTTATGCATATCGCCGTTCCTCTCAACAGTCAAAAGCCATCGCTAGAGTTCTTGTGAACCACAGCTGTTTGTTTCGTGCATAAAAACGTGCTATTGTAGATAAGCTCACATCGAGTCGCATTCAAAGTACTAACTGACGACTACATTGTGAAAAAGGGAAACTGGATCACACGGGTTCACGATGGCTCAGGGGTAAGATAAACCACGCAAAAATAAATTCTTTGAAAATTGTTCGCTCTTTAAGGAGGGCATCTAGGATGTTCTCAATCGGTGAGTGTTTAAATGAAAGGGTGTTTGTACTGTGTGTAAAAGCCTGACCATATCTGTGATGGTTTACGGGAGGCTTACTGTGCCATTAAAGTCTTCTGGTCAGTCAAAATATGTTAAAGTATTCTGGTCAGTCAAAATATGTTAAAGTCTTCTGGTCAGTCAAAATATATTAAAGTCTTCTGGTCAGTCAAAATATGTTAAAGTCTTCTGGTCAGTCAAAATATGCTAAAGTCTTCTGGTCAGTCAAACTATGTTAAAGTCTTCTGGTCAGTCAAAATATGTTAAAGTCTTCTGGTCAGTCAAAATATGTTAAAGTTTTCTGGTCAGTCAAAAGAAAAGGTGTGTGGTGTGATTGTTGACAAGACCCAGATGATCAATGTGAAAGCTTACGCGAATCCAAGGTGTTTGTTCGACCAATTCTGACTTGATTAAACCGACAAAATTCAGTAGCTGATATGTCAAGAAAACAACGACACTGTCGTTTCATTTTCAATGTCATGAGTTTTGCATATTTCATGCTTCAACAAAAATTAGCTGACATGTCAAGAAACTCACGACACTGTCGTTTCATTGACTCCTCTGAGTAATCAGGAGAGTCTTAGGAATGAGCAGTGTTAGGCCATCCGGCCGGCAAACACTTAACGTTGGGTTTTTATCTCGGATGTTTCTAAAGTTAAAGCTTTGAAACTTTGCACACTGGGGTAACAGCGGGGTCATGTTTGGGTCATAGACACTTAAAATTGAAGATTTGTCTGATGTTTTTGAAGCTAGAGCCTCCACATTTGACATACTTGTAGGTCTTGATAAACTTCAGACACGACACACATTTGGTTGGTTTTCGTTCATAGCATGAAAATGTTTGCTGAAAAAGATCCAGGGACGTAGCACACCTAATAAAAGTGGTAGGGCGGAAAAAAATGGAAGACAAAATGCTGAGACAGCTAAGGAAATATGGGGCTTACACTACCGCCCCCCCCCCCCCCTTCCCGTCCCCTTGTAATGGTCTAAAAAAGAAAGAAAACATGATGCGATTTCGTGCCTTCTGAGCTCAGTTCCATCTAATCATCTTTCCATCCTCCACCAAACAACGGGCTGGTGAATGTATCAGTGATTATCAATCGACTTACATTTATATCTAAATTCCGATACGTTGAATGTGATGAGCACTTACTTCAAATGACTTTCGTCTTCATTATTGTCTAGTGTGTTAAAAAGCAAGGATTGACAAACTGGTTTACTTCTAAACAAGCAATTTATTGATCCGTCCAGCCATCAACATTGGCAGCCTGAGTGATGACTGAAAAATAGAGGGATTTGTCAGAATATTTTTAGCGCGTTTTCGATCCATCACAACCAGGATGCACACTTGTGTCCATTGTTCAATTCTCTCTCTACATGTTGTTTCATGTGACACTGTTAACCCCACAAGTTACTGTGTTACTCAATTGTTATGGCGTACTTACGGTTGACACACAATCACTCACCCCTCAGTCTGACCCCAGCTTCACACACAGAATATACAAAACATTTCTTACCTCCATTGTTTCTCATGGGAGCAGACGGACGAAGAAGCAATTTTCACTAAATTGGCGCCAATACTTTTATGGCCTGACGGAACTCGTCACGTGTGACGTTCTCGTCAAAATAAGACGTCATCCTATTCCAGCAGTTGACCAAGACTAACACACACAAAAAAACCCAAAAAAAACCGACCTTATGCCATCGCGTGAATACTACGTGGGGTGTTCTGTTGGTAGATCTCTCTCTCTCTCTCTTTTTTTTTTTTTTTTTTACGGAAAAAGTGGTCGGGCGGTCGCCCTACATGCCCTACCGGGTGCTACGTCCCTGAGATCTATCACTACTAAAAAAAATATCCACTTGGCTATCAAGAAAAGTAAATGTTGCTGGGATATTTTTAGGATTGAATAACTAAATAAATTGATGTTTCAGGTTTCATTAGGATCAAGTTTGGGGCATCTAGTGGAATATCAACGACGTTATTTTATGAGAGTAGAACAGCAAATATATGTTTTATTCATATACAATGGAACCCTCCTTTCACGACCTGGAACAAATGTGGAAAAATCAGGTCCAAAAAACAACGACTTGAATTTCCTTCACTCAGTTGTAAAAAACTGACTTGCCATGCTTTTCTCCTCAACTGAATAAGCGTACCTCTTTCATTTGATGGGGAAGCAGCATAACATTTCATTGTGGGGTATGAACTAATGCGAAAGCTAGACGCAGACTAAAAATCAGATCGTTACACCGTATCGACTGGTGGTCATTGAGGGGACATAACTTAGCTGACTTAAGGGTGGAGATATATAAGAGAAAGGGCGCTTCGTTAACTTCACTGTTGCTAATTATATATGGTGATTCTATCGCTGAGTTCATAGAAGACACTGTTTGTACCATAACGTTGATACTTTTGTTTTTCATTTACATTTTCATTACTTTATTTGTTACTTACTAGTAAAACCGTTGTTGTTGTTGTTGTTTTTGTGATGGTGGTAGTGGTGGTGCAAGTTCATATTAAACCGAGCGTTAACCAGAAAAAAAAGAAAAAACAAGTAAAAAAAAAAGGAGGGTGTCTTACAGAGATGATGAACAAAAAAACTGATAAGGCATGTAAGCCTACATGGTCTTAAAAAGGGAGCGAGTCTGCTATAGGGAGAGGGAGGGGGTGTGTGGTGTTCCACTGTGATGGACATGTCGAGGGGGAGTTGTATAAAGTATTTTTTTGTTTGTTTGTTTGTAATGTCATGAATTTTGCATATTTCGTGCTTTAATACACGTGAGGTGCAGGACTAAATTGTCACGTCGATTTCACAGACACAGCCCCGATAAGATTAATTAAAGAGCCACGTCGATTTCACAGACAAAGCCCCAATAAGACTAAAGAGCCACGTCGATTTCACAGACAAAGCCCCGATAAGACCAAAGGGTCGCGTTAATTTCACAGACACAGCCCCGATAAGACTAAAGAGCCACGTCGATTTTACAGACAAAATGCCGATAAGACTAAAGGGTCACGTTGATTTCACGGAAAAAGTACTGATAACACTAAACAGCCGCGTCGATATCACAGACAACGCTCCAATAAGACAAAAGGACCACGACGATTTTACAAGTAAGTGCTGATAAGACTAAAGGCCCACGTCGATTTCACAAACAAAGTGCCAAAAGGACTGAAGGGCCACGTCGATTTCACAGACAAAGCCCCAATAAGACTAAAGAGCCACGTCGATTTCACAGACAAAGCCCCGATAAGACCAAAGGGTCGCGTTAATTTCACAGACACAGCCCCGATAAGACTAAAGAGCCACGTCGATTTTACAGACAAAATGCCGATAAGACTAAAGGGTCACGTTGATTTCACGGAAAAAGTACTGATAACACTAAACAGCCGCGTCGATATCACAGACAACGCTCCAATAAGACAAAAGGACCACGACGATTTTACAAGTAAGTGCTGATAAGACTAAAGGCCCACGTCGATTTCACAAACAAAGTGCCAAAAGGACTGAAGTGCCACGTCGATTTCACAAACAAAGTGCCAAAAGGACTGAAGGGCCACGTCGATTTCACAAACAAAGTGCCAAAAGGACTGAAGGGCCACGTCGATTTCACAAACAAAGTGCCAAAAGGACTGAAGGGCCACGTCGATTTCACAAACAAAGTACCAAAAGGACTGAAGGGCCACGTCGATTTCACAAACAAAGTACCAAAAGGACTGAAGGGCCACGTCGATTTCACAGACAAAGTACCAAAATGACTGAAGGGCCACGTCGATTTCACAAACAAAGTGCCAAAATGACTGAAGGGCCACGTCGATTTCACAGACAAAGTACCAAAATGACTGAAGGGCCACGTCGATTTCACAAACAAAGTGCCAAAATGACTGAAGGGCCACGTCGATTTCACAAACAAAGTGCCAAAAGGACTGAAGGGCCACGTCGATTTCACAAACAAAGTACCAAAAAGACTGAAGGGCCACGTCGATTTCACAAACAAAGTACCAAAAGGACTAAAGGGACATGACATTTTACAAAGTGCCGAGAAGACTGTACAGTTCTGCGTCGATTTCCCAGACAAAGTGCTGATAAGATTTAAAGTGTCTCGTCGATTTCACAAAGTGTTGATAAGACTAAAGGGTCACGTCGATTTCACAAAGTGCCAATAAGACTAAAGAGCCACGTCGATTTCACAGACGAAGTGACGATACATTTGACTGTTATCGTTGTGAAACAGATAGCCTTGTGTAGCGGACAGGGTCAGTTTGTCTTGGGCCCCACCACCCTGTGGTTCCCCTTGCTGGACGTCCCACTTGCCCACCAGGTCGTGGTCAGCAAGACTGCCGTCATCCCACAGCCACTGGTCAGTTACAATAGTAGACCGTCTCCCGCCAAGCCACGGTCTGTTGAAGGCTGCTGCAGTGATGTCCTCACCTGTACAATGCCAAGCAGAATGGTGCCTGTTTGAATTGAACGAGTTTTAAAGAAAAAAGAATGGGCTTCAGTTTTACAAACACTCTGTTTTGGGCTACAGTGTTATGTTTAGATTGTACAAAACCACAATGTCATACACATGCACATACTCTCTCTCTCTCTCTCTCTCTCTCTCTCTCTCTCTCTCTCTCTCTCTCTCTCTCTTCTCTCTCTCACTCTCTCTCACTCTCTCTCTCACTCTCTCTCTCTCACTCTCTCTCTCTCACTATCTCTTTCACTCTTTCTCACTCTCTCTCTCTCATTCTCTCACTCTCTCTCACTCTCTCTCTCTCTCTCTCTCTCTCTCTCTCTCTCTCTCTCTCTCTCTCTCTCTCTCTCTCTCTCTCTCTCTCTCTCTCTCTCTCTCTCTCTCACTCTAATGTATTGATGCAAAGTATGCTTACTTTGCGTTTATCTTTATTGCTTTACACCCAGTTTTGAACACTACCTTATGATCTACAATGCTTCTATATAATGCGCTTCATGTACATAAACTTATATGTTCTACTATTAATGATGTTTTTATGTAGCCTTTTTTTCCCTAGTCATAGTTATAGTAAAATAGTTTAGTCCCTCTTTAGGGCGAGGGCCAGATGCAAAAAAGCATATCTATTCTTATTCTTGTCACCCTCGAAAAATAAAGATTTGTCATTGTTTGTCTCTCTCTCTCCCTCTCTCTCTCTCTCTCTCTCTCTCTCTCTCTCTCTCTCTCTCTCTCTCTCTCTCTCTCTCTCTCTCTCTCTCTCTCTCTCTCTCTCTCTCTCTCTCTCTCACTCTCTCTCTGCTAGTTTGAGTTCACTTTCGTCATCATATTTTGATACACATCACACACAACAGCCTCTGAACCGAAAGTTAAAAAGAAAGTATGGAATAATTATATGACTTGCATCATTGGTTAACTTATTACACAGTCAACTTAAAGTTGGGTTAAACAATGTTTTATTTCCATTTACTTTACATGAATTTTACATACATTTATACATTTGAAAACAACAACAAGCCTATGTCTGATTGTCAGTTGAGTTCTTTCAGTGTACAGTATACTTCAAACTCAGCATGGTACCTTGAGACTGAAGGGACGTTAAGGTTTCATTGAGGAACGCTTTGAGCGCTTCGTACTTCTGGTCCGATCTGATCAAGACAAGGTGACCGCCGCCCAGCAGACACCTTCTCCTCGCGTTGTACCACCAGTAGCCAGCGTCATGGGTAATGTCGTAGCGTAGACACGTGTTGGCCGTGCTGTTGTAAGTGTGGTCCACTGGGCATGACTTCCCTGTTTACATTTTTAATAACTTCAAAAATCAACTTCCTGATAACCTTCTGTGCAGATTGATATTTTTTTAATGAATTATTTCACAGATTTCGTGTCCAACAAGAAATTAAATTTTTGGATTTTCCTGTCAACATTTTGCAGAAAAACACGACAGCGAGTCTTAGGATATTTGCCGGACGGTAGTAATAACGTACTGTCC
>NC_090261.1:4492063-4499563 GCF_037325665.1 Littorina saxatilis | reverse complement strand
TTTGGCCTTACATTTAATATTACGGTGAACATTAGCAGCAAAAAGGAAGACATACCTGTCACATGAGGGAATCATGGAAGAGGCGACTATCCACACGAGGACGAGTCTTGACATTATTAGATCCTCTGGCCTCTGTTGTCAGTCACTGGAAAAAGATTAAATGATAAAGTTTGCACAATGGGATTTGCGTAATGCATTCAGTTTCAGCCGCCTCACGTAGTCGTTGTAGAGCAAACGTTCATGTGTGTTCACAGCGCCTAAACATGTTTTAGACAGTTGAAACTCTGACTCATTGTGCGAGAACCTAACGACATTTTTCTTCTTCTTCGTCGGCATGGAAATATTACCTTTATTGTTCAAGTTCATATCCTTGCAAATATCGCCTTTAGCGCTCAAGTTCATATCCATTGAAATATCACCTTTATTGCTCAAGTTCATATCCTTGTAAATATCGCCTTTAGCGCTCAAGTTCATATCCATTGAAATAGTACCTTTATTACTCAAGTTCATATTAATGGAAATATCACCTTTATTGCTCAAGTTCATATCCATGTATATACCACCTTGATTGCTCAAGTTCATATCCATTGAAATACCACCTTTATTGCTCAAGTTCATATCCATTGAAATACCACCTTTACTGCTCAAGTTCATATCCATGTATATACCACCTTGATTGCTCAAGTTCATATCTATTGAAATATCACCTTTACTGCTCAAGTTCATATCCATTGAAATACCACCTTTACTGCCCAAGTTCATATCCATGTAAATACCACCTTTACTGCTCAAGTTCATATTTTGAACTGAAGTGAGACGAGACAGTGTAATCTAACTGAACATTATTCCCCCCTCTGCTTCTTTACCTCTGTAAACTTGTAGGGGTAGTTATTTTTCGATAATGACCCAGCAACCAAACAAATAACGACCCAGCAACAGCCTGAATCCTCGATAGTGCAATGGGTTGAGAAGCTGTTCTGTTTCGGTACTACTTTTTGCGACTGAAAAGTTCCGAACGCTCTAATGTACGAAGTATACATCTCTGGAGCAAACAATACAAACATATCGCATTTAAATTAACAACTACAGGCCTGAACACATGAATCTCCATATAAAATCCATGAGTTCGGTTGTTTTCTGAATCTAGATCAGACGTTCATCACAAGCAATTTCCCAAGGCAAGTAACTCATACTTTGTCTAGCGACAAGAGTAGTTCCCCTTCTTTTCACTCAGTTTCTTCGACAACAGACTGCAATCCGACGGTCAGTTTTCAACAATATTTCATTTAATAAACAGATCACACGCAACCAAATGCACACATCTCATCAATTTAAACAACATAAAGCGGTTTCATACACTATTTTCCCCAGAAAACTTAACTTCATACAGTTTTTAACGTTGGAACACGGGTGCAAAAGTTCGTCTGCTAGTCCCATTTGACGAAAGAACATTATCCTAACCGATACCAAAACATATACAGAACACACAATATCTGCCTTTGCCGCCACAGCAGAATAACAGCATATCTGTGTACTTGATTTTAGTCCAAAATAGGAAAACTGACAAGAAGTGTTAACAGAATGGAATGATTTGCACGGAACTATACAACCGCGCATTAATCGATCGCCTGCGCAGGTTGACTGGTTGAGTGAATAGGATTCGATCAAACTTTCGCAAAAAAACTCCTCTTTTCTTTGAATAACTGAAGAAAGGAGGAATAAAGAGGTTACACACCTCGTCTCAGTGATTATCAAAAATAATGGTCTCAGTTCGCGGTCATGAAAAAGCTCGCTAAAGCTCGCATTTTTCATGATCCGCTAACTTCGACCATTATTTTTGATAATCACTGAGACTCGGCATGTAACCTCTACTTATTTCCCCATGTAAATCGATCTTATGGGACATGGATTGCCATCCTTCAGGAGAACAACTTGTTAATATTTAATTGGTTTGTGAACACCCAAACAAACAAACAAACAAAGAACTAACCAACCAACCAACCAACCAACCTACCAACCAACCAACCAACCTATCAAACAAGCAAAACAAAACAAAAACAAAACAAAAATCCAAAAAATCAAGCTGAGCATTAATTTATCAGCGCTAGTCCGCAACATTCCTACACTCTAAAATATTCATGTCATTTGCATGCAACACAAATGTGCGTAAACTATATTCCTTGACAAGACAATGAGAAGTTTGGAAAATATGGCTTTTGTCTGGAAAGAAGTATGTTATTCTGGTAACCTCTCGTTTGTAGTCATTAAACAATCGGACACAACTCAAACAATTTTTTTCTCAGCTGAAACAATGGAATAGCAACACGTTTCTCGGTATACACATAAACACAAAACATACCTTCCAAAGAGCAACTTTTCATCTGATGCATTAATCCATCCAATAATACATACAGTAAACGATCACCTGATCATCCATTCGATTACATCTTCAAATGAAGAAGGAATCAAGATGAATGCAGTCAAAACTGCACATGATCAGCCAAAAATGTATTCGTGTCCACTGTGCGTGGTAATTGCCAACAAAACATACAACAGCTACTCACACAAAATGCCTCTGGTCCCCCCAAGACTGATTTCATGGCGGCGTTTTTGCAATGCCGGGGACAGCAATTTGCAAACTCCTCCCCTCTTCGACCACGCCCACTTCTCACCTTTCCACCACCTTTCTCTGATATTAGGGAGGTTAAAATACACAGACACAGTGTCAATACTTAAGTTTCGTTTCGGTTTGACAGAATTATTCGAAATTTGGAAGAATGGGTGTGATGTTTTTGCGTCGATCAGCATACGTTGTTCCTTTTCATTTTCTGTGCAACTTATTCGCTCTCTCTCTCTCGCGCGCTCTATCTCTCTCTCTCTGTCTCTCTGTCTCTGTCTCTCTGTCTCTGTCTCTGTCTCTCTCTCTCTCTCTTTTCTGTTCTAGTTGTGCCAATTAAGGGCGAGGGCTGGATGTTAAAAAGCATATAATTCTTGCGTATCTATTACCCTCGATAATTAAGATGTCTTGTCTTGTCTTGTCTTGTCTGTCTCTCTCTGTCTCTGTCTCTCTCTCTCTCTCTCTCTCTCTCTCTCTCTCTCTCTCTCTCTCTCTCCTTGAAAAATAAAGTTCCATATCTCTCTCTCTCTCTCTCTCTCTCTCTCTCTCTCTCTCTCTCTCTCTCTCCTTGAAAAATAAAGTTCCATATCTCTCTCTCTCTCTCTCTCTCTCTCTCTCTCTTTGTATGGAGCATTTAACTGAGTATACGGGCCAAGGCTATCACGTTCAGAGCTCAACTTATATAGCCTATGATTACAGCCCGTATAGCTCTAAGCAGAGATCTGCTACAGTGACGGAAAGAATGCTATCACACCATTGAAATGACATTCTTTCCGTCCCCTATAGGCGACGAAATACGGCACTGGGTCCAGTACCCGCTCCGGCGTCGAAGCATTTTCCACTAAAAAGTGCACAAAATTTGACCTATTTCGTCGCCTATAGGGGACGGAAAGAATGTAATTTCAATGGTGTGATAACATTCTTTCCGTCACGTGACATCATAGGCTATATGGGTGTTTTTCAAAAATGTACGAAAAACGTGTCTTTGATTTTTAAATTAATTCAGAAAGAAACATGTCCTATCTATCTTAGTATAATACATATTTTTTTGTACAAAAATGAATAGACAACAACATGAACATTCATTAAAGTACATTCTTGACACTTGAAAGTTAGTTTTGCATGGTTTAAACATGTAGGGGTATCTAAAAATGCCTGTCTTTTTGAAGTCACTCAAAACTTCCACCACCTCTACAAAGAAGAAAAAAAATTGTAGACCATTAAAAAAATATCCAAAAAATTGCTTACGGGAGCACATTTGGATTATTGCAACAGATTTTGATTGTAAGGTTGACCCAGACTCTGAATGTGGACTTAAACTCTCAAAAATGAGTGTCTCTCACTTTTTTGTCAGTGGTGTTACCAGAACATTTAAACAGACCTAAACAATGAGTACTCCAGTTTTTTGAAACCATTTTGGGCCTGTAGTTATCCCCCATCCTTCAGCAGCTTCATGCAGCGGGAACAGCTAAGCGAGTTTGATCGCTTGTGTATGGTGGACCCGACAAGTGTAGAAAGGTAAGATGTGTTTTTTTAACGAATCAGTTGTGTTACTGTGTGTCTCTAGCGATCTGAAGGAATTTACATTCTTCTGTTACTTTTTTATTGTTTCATGTAAGGATCAAAACTACTGGAACACGTGTTTGTTCAGAACGCATGGCCTGGGGAGTGATCATTATTTTCTCAAATGAATTCTATCAGTCGTGTTACTTTCAGTCGTGTTACCTTGTGCCTGGTAACACTACTGACGAAGAGGTAACACGACTGATCTTAGATTCTTTCCTGGTTTTATTTTCATTCTGCTGCCTGCCACATACTTCTTTTGCGTGTTTAATTGTTGATTATACGTGTGTCCCTGTGGGGAGGCAGAGAGAGAGTGAAAGAGGAGGGGGTTGGGATTGGTGTGTAGGGGTGTGCCAGAGAGAGAATGCAAGACTTTTTACGGGATCATTTCTGATAAAAAGACAACTCTGTTATGATTATCAAATATTACTGTTTTTCAGGTAATCTTATGTCATGGCTCTTTCTGCTGCAGAAATACCCAATGCACAAACGTATCCTGTTGTTGTGAGAGCAGATGGTGATTGTCTACCAGCATGTGGCAGTGTCTACGCTTTTGGCCATGATCAGCGACCAGCAGAACTTAGAGCCCGCATTGTCCATGAACACGCGTGTCATTCTGAATACTATTATACATTTTATGTGGGCGCCCAGTCATATGGGCATACAAGGCAACGAAGCTGCTGAAAAGGCAGCAAAGGATGCTCCGGAGATGGCGGTTCCACGTCTTCCTGAGCAATTTGTTTTTTTTCACCGACCTTCGTCGGAAGACCCTTTTTTACAGTTTAAAACTCTGGCAAGACCGTTGGTCCACCTGCAAGGAAACTAAACTGTATAAGATACACCCTGAGCTATCAAAGCCCTTTCCTTTGTTGGCTGCAAGTAGAAAAGACGAAAGTGTTCTGGCTAGGCTACACACTGGTCACACTTATATAACGCATGTCCATCTGCTTAAAAGAGAAAAGGCACCATGGTGCCACGCCTGTGATAATAGTTTTTCTGTGAGCCATTTTCTCACGGAGTGCGCTGATATGTATGATCTACGAGTGAAGTATTATGACACTTCTAGCTTGAAACATATTTTTACAAAGGTCAGCTCTGCAGCTCTCTTTGGATTTTTAAAGGAGTCCTTGACACGTAGGGTTTCGATATAGCTGTTATGTTACCTTCGGGTGACGTTCCTAATTTTGTTTAGTAACATTGGTTTATTTTAAATATGTGTAATGTTAAACTTGTGGGGTCCTGATTTGGCCGATATGGTCCGCTGGACCCAAAAAGCAACAACTAACTAACTAACTAACTAACTATTCTGAATACTACTTGAAAGAAGAAAACCTGAGGAAATGCTTCGAGACCAGCAAATAACGCAGAGGACACATCATCAAGAGCTTTGCAATGTATTCTGACGAATACCTTCCTGGAATGTCCCTGGACGAGAACACCGTAAAACGAATATAGGAAGCGGAAGTGATGAAGATAATAAAGCAAAAAACATTCATGGGTATATATGGACGTCTGCACGTGTTGACATGAACATGACGCACTGGATCCCAAACCACTTCACACCGGGTCTACCATGTTCACCAACTGCTGACTGCACTCCTAATCAAGTTCCTGAGTAGTTGAATGTGCTAGAGTCCAGCTAGGTCACTGTACTGTTCGTGCTAGAACGTTGGGGATTCCACTGCTGATCTGTTTCAGAACGTTTTATTGTTTGTCGAAACATCTAAAGGCAATTTGGTGTCAGTGGTGTTACCATGCCTGTAATGTTACTGTTTAAAAAAAACTGTGCAGCTTTAGTTGTTTTAAAGATAATCCTGTTTATGCTTTGTCTTCGCCGTTTGAGGAAAAGAATTGTATTTCTGTCAAACAGTAAGTAAGCACTGCTGATCGTTTTTGTACGTGTAACTTTTGTCGAAACCAGCCAAGGCAATTTGGTCTCAGTGCTGTTACCATCTGTCAGTAATTTTGCTGTTAGAATCAATAATGTTACAGTGCAAAATGTTTGCAGTACATTTCTGTAGAAATGCTGAACATAAATAAGATTTTGTTCTTTCCTTGAATCATATAAAATTGCGATTTTGCTAGGCCTGTGCAAATTCACGGCACTATCATTACAGTTTATTTTGTGACAAGTTTGCATTTTTTTGGTCAAATTGTGGAGTTAGGCTTAAAAGGTGGAAATAAAGTAAAAATGTCTTACTATAAGCACATTTGTTTGTTCCATTTAATTAACTTTACGTTTAAAGTTAAAATCAGTTCATAAATCAAAGTTAGCTAAGGATGGTCAGTTGTGTTATGAGACGTCAGTCATGTTACTCAGTCGTGTTACTCACATGTCATTGGTGTTACTGAGGCTTCTGAATGCAGAATTTCCAGGAAGATATCATTCTTTTCA
Source organism: Littorina saxatilis (assembly GCF_037325665.1). Classification (NCBI taxonomy): domain Eukaryota; kingdom Metazoa; phylum Mollusca; class Gastropoda; order Littorinimorpha; family Littorinidae; genus Littorina; species Littorina saxatilis. The sequence continues at coordinate 4,492,988 of NC_090261.1, read as the reverse complement.
GTCTGTTTATCTTTTGCTCAATGCTCTCATAATACTTGATTCGAGAAAAATACAATTGCAAGAAATGTACAAGTTTCAAGCTGCTGGCGATGTTTGACATTTTTCAAAAATGATTTTTATTCATTTGAGTGACAATTTCTTTAATTTTTATCGCTTTCTTTCACTTTAAGGTATATATTTTTCTTCAGAAAGTGAAAAGTGTATAGTTTTTGTCATACTGGAGGCACACTAGTCATCTGTCAACATTTCTTTCAACCTAAAAAAAAAATTAAAGAAAGAGTAACACGACTGACCACTGCAACAAAATATTTTTTGTTTATTTATTTTTTTGGCAAAACCATTCTTTATTAAGAGTACATATCTTATGTTAACATGGCACTGGGTGTGCTGAATAATGTCAACCCATTTGTTAAGAGTTTGGAATAAATTCACTTTTAACCATTCACTAGTCTCATTTTTCGTTCTTTTTTGAAAAACACCCATATAAGTTGAGCTGTGAACGTGATAGCCTTGGCCCGTATACTCAGTTAAATGCTCCATACTAAAGCTCAATAAGGTGCACCCTCTCTCTCTCTCTCTCTCTCTCTCTCTCTCTCTCTCTCTCTCTCTCTCTCTCTCTCTCTCTTCTTCAAGATGAAAGTACAGATCTCATTCTGCCCATTTTCACATTATTTTCTGAAGACACCACTGAATAATGAACGAGTTCTGTTTGGTGTAGTTTAACTATGTTTTTTTTAATGTAAGATGTCTTCAGCCCAGCAACAAAATAATCACTTTCTGACATTTTACGAGTGGTGTGTTTGCATTTTTCTGCTTCCATTTATTTTTGAAAACGTGAAAGCATCATGCTTGTTTTTTGCCGACGATGACCAGTAAAATGATAGTTATAATATAGTTAAAACAAAATTTTAAAAAAGCAGTCTGT
>NC_090261.1:4454563-4487063 GCF_037325665.1 Littorina saxatilis | reverse complement strand
GGCACAGCAATAACGAGCTGCACTAGCTTTCTCCACGGTCGTTGGGGCACAGCAATAACGAGCTGCACTAGCTTTCTCCACGGTCGTTGGGGCACTGCAATAACGAGCTGCACTAGCTTTCTCCACGGTCGTCGGGGCACTGCAATAACGAGCTGCACTAGCTTTCTCCACGGTCGTTGGGGCACTGCAATAACGAGCTGCACTAGCTTTCTCCGCCTCTGCCGGTTGTGAGCAATCGTCTGGGTTGTCGCAAAGCTCTTCCCAGTCAATTCTGTGGTGTTGTCTGTCCATCTTTTCTCCTGTCTTCCCTGTCTCTTCTTCCCGCGCACTATACCATGGAGGATGGTCGTATATGGCAGCACATATATTACATGACAACATTCGTGTGTTTGGTGTTGACCTGGTACACGTACTGCAGGGCGGGATGTTGAAGGGGCAGGGGGGGGGGGGGGGGTTTAGGGGGGATTTTAGGGGTCTTAAAACTTGGTGAAATATGATTGTGTCCAGATCCTTGCACCGCTCAGATTGAGTCAGTGTGAGACGCACGGTGATAGACACAAGTCTTAACTCACAGACGGTCATGACTAAAAAACAAACGGGAAAAGTCTGCCATGGACACCTCAAGGGATCTCCGGGAAAACTAGGTGTATGGCGTTCTCTTTTCACCATCGTTTGACTGCTCGACCTTTACCGTTCTCGTGGTATTCCTTGTCCAATATTCGTGACGTCTTCTCTTACTTGCCAGCGTTCTTTAATCTATTGTTATAGGCTACGCAACGCTGGGTTTCTCTACTGCCCGTTATAAAAAAAGAAAGAAAAAAAGGCAGATACGTTTAAGTACAGATCTGTGTGATGAGACCGTTTATTTTAAAACCAGTTATATGACTGAAAAGAACATCCACTCCCCTACTATATTCAACAAACAGAGTGATTTTACAGGAGGTAGTGTATGTACAATGGAGCCTACAACACAGGCACCCCCCAAAATCAAATTGACATAAGCAAGGTTCTCACGTTGAAATCGGCAAAATATCAGAACAGCTAAAACAGAACACGTTTTGCATGTCATTTGAAATAACAGTTCGTGTTGTTCACCTACCGTGTCTAACAATGACGCTATGGCATGCTGAACACATCCTGACCTCAGGTCAAAATGAGTTCGGCTCATTCTCTCCCTGACAGGATGCCTTGAGTTTCCTTCGATTTTTTTACATGTGTTATTTAGAGCTTTTTGTAATGTGTTATGGATATAAGCAGATTCGCGATCGTCGATAATGATTTTTCATGGTGTTGTGTAATTTTTAAATTACAAAGGAATTGATTTGTAAGACAGTTTCAAGGGAGCTATTTTTTCGCGGCTGTATTTACTGTGCAAACAACTCTAAATATGGCAAAAGTGTCACGTGATAATCAACCGTTTGGTTTCGGCGTTCGCTGAAGCAGACGATTTTTTCTGTAGTGATGCAACCATATATTACGGTCTCCTTCCGGCAGCAGTCCCAAAATTTCGACTTGTTTTGACCTTAGAACGATGTCTTTATCATAACTGTGAAGAACAAAACGGAGATCACTGTCGAAGTCGGCCAATCTGCAATTATTTTCGTCTCGCGAACACGGCTCGCAAACAACATATGGGAGATAACTTGTTTTGATAGATTCGCGCAGGAGTTTCGCGTCCGGTCAGAGAGATATACTGGGAATAGCCGTTGAGCGATGTAATCAGAATGATGCTGAACAGTGTTGGTTCTTGAAGCCTTTTTTCCGGATAATGACACCAAAAAACGGTACATTTCACCACTGTACTCCTCGACGCATTGCCTTCAAACTTTTAGAGCTTTGTGCTGACATGTGTTGTAAAATATCAACGACATCTTACGTTATCTGAGAAATTAGTAACGCTGTTATGGAACTAATTGTATGCTGCCCCTTAAAATGTATATGTGAGAGTTGAGTATAATTATTCACATCGTCTCACTTTTTTTTCAAGGGGAACTACCGCTCACTTTCAAATGGCATTTTGGTATTGTGTTATCTGCCCTGGTTCTTGTGCTTGCTTACCGTCGTGCGCGCGTTGTTAGGTGTGTCAGTGTCAGCGGTGTGTGTGTGTGTGTGTGTGACACAGACAGAGACAGAGAGAGACAGAAGATTTAAGACACGTACGTGCAGAGGAAAGGGTAAGGAGGCCAACATTAGTGTGGTGGAGAAATGGGACATTAGATCAGCGTGTGTGGTCACCATAAACTAACGCAGATGTCGGAGTAAATGCTTTCGCCCTTTGCAGTCGGACTTGCGACAAACATGTGCAGTGAGAACTTTCAAGTCCATCCGACCTTCTTGTACTTGTCCTAGTCTTTGTAAAAGGACACCGGTAGACTCTGTCTGTGAGTCTGCTGGCTTGGTTAAACGTGGACCGAGGCTGTTTTTTCCACTGACTGAATATAGACTGAAGATTCCTGAGGGTAAACTAATTGACCTTATTTGTGAACATTCGTACAGTGTGTTGGTCAGAATGATGACTTCTTGCCTGTATGTCCTGAACATTCAGGTACTTTCTGGACGATACCGAAAGGCTGTGCGCTTTGATGCTGACCTTCATATTAAAAAGATCACACAAACACACACACACGCATACTCGCACACACACACACACACACACCGGCACCCCCACACACACACAAACACACATACACACACGCGCAAACCACACACGCACACAAACCAGACACGCACACGCGCCGGGCGCATGCAAACACACACACACACACACACGCTCACGCATGTGACTCGAGTCACACGGCAACCACACACGCACGCGCGCACGCAAACTCGCACACACACACACACACACATACACACATACACACTCGCTCCCTCTCTCTCTCTCTCTCTCTCTCTCTCTCTCTCTCTCTCTCTCTCTCTCTCCGTCGAGTCTTTCTCTCGTTGGGAGATGAGTGGAGGGTGAGGGTGGAGACATGGAATTCAGGACACGAGACAGTATCATGTATAACCGTGTTCACGCTACATAAACAAGTTAATAATAAGTTTGATTTCTATTTTTGGCTCATATTTCTTTACATGTGTCCACATTGGTTTGTTGAGCAGAAAGCAGAAGAAAAGACCTGCACAAATATTCCATTCAGAAAGTCGTCATGAAAGTTGTTCAACCTATCAAATCGCTGGCCTCTTTCTAGGACAAAATCTGCTGGTGTGCATGTGTGCGTGTGAGCTAGCATAAGTGTTTTGACACACTTTGCACTTTTAGCTTCAGTGATTACTTCACCGCATGCATCTCGAATTATGTCGGCTACTCTATTCCGTTGTAGTTGTATTTGTTTATGTTGTTGTTGTTGTTGTTGTTGAAATGTGGATCAGGATCAGTGGATTTATGCCCGACTGCAGCGAGCTGGATGTTTTGCCAAAATCTTATTTTGTTGTTTTAAGCTCTTCTCATGTTAAATTGGCTGAACTTTGTGATTCTGCAGTTCTGTTTTCACTGATCACAATAGTTGTTGATATATTTGCCATCAAACATACGGGTAGCGTGCTCAAGATGGCCTCCAGGCCATTGTGAGAACATTAGACAGTACCTATAATTTCCACTACTGTATTTCCGAATAATAATCCACCCCATCATACAAACAAATTACCTACCTTGACTTGGGAAGTGTGCTTACAAACGTTAAACAGGTAGAAAAGAAAAACAGACTAGCAGACTATAAACATAACAACAATCTGCCAAAGCCTGTGACAAATTACCTACCTTGACTTGGGAAGTGTGCTTACACACGTTAAACAGGTAGAAAAGAAAAACAGACTAGCAGACTATAAACATAACAACAATCTGCCAAAGCCTGTGACAGAAGTAGTGAAACCTCTTTTGGACGACTTGGCTGCCACAGAACTTCATCAGAGATTTTCAGAAGGCTACACACAGAACCAAAATGAATCTGGCAATAGACTTATAATATTATACACATTTTGTCACAAAATGAAAACACATGGGATTGAAACTGTTGAAGCTTCTGTTTCCCTAGCTGTTGGAATGTTCAAATAATTATGGCTCAAGGACAATGACCGTAGCAAGTTTGTTCGTGTTGAGCAAAGAGACATTGATACAAGATACAAGATACAAGATACAAGAAGTGTTATTGTCCTCATCAATACAAGGAAATGTGGCATGTGTGTGGCAAGACATGATACACTGATACATAGACATTTACAAAACACAACTGAAGTTCAATATCAGCACACCCTTACGCAACATACCCACTACTTCAGACACACAGGCTACATGTGCCCCTCGGACGTACGCAACCCACAATTCACCCAGCCATACAGCTCCACATGCACTTACTCATTCATGCAGCACTCTAGCACCCGGCCATGTACAACTCATACACTGGAACCCTCATACGGATACATATTGCATTATAACACCCGCACAAACATTACAACCTCAAACATCGTACTAGATCTACAACTGACAAGCATACATCCACTATCATGCACCGAATACATCATCATACATCACATCATAACATATTGCATTATAACACACACACAACATTACAACATCAAACATCGTACTATATCTACAACTAACAATCATACACTATCAGCACTAAGTACATCATCGTTCATTAAATTACATCGTACCCCCCCACCCCACCCCACCCCACCATACATTCACAATCGACACAGAATACATCATCATACAGATATACATTACATCATAACCCCCATACATTATCACACAAGGAGAGGCCCAGGAGAGCTCACATGAAGCAAGGATTGCCCGAAGAGAAGAGAGACTCAGGAGGGATTAAACTGAAGCTGAAGTAGATTTTCCTTATCAAGCCGGGACATACTGACTCAAGATTGTGGGATAGGTGTGTTTGGTATAGCATTTTTGGGGTAGTAAAGTTGTCGAAAATTGACATTTTATTTTGGTTTTTGCTTGATAAAAAACGCTCGCGCTGGACCCGAGTACTCTTCAGACTGGCTCGCTCAATAAATATAAATGTTTGGAATGTCTGTGGTGTGAATGTTGGTTTCTGACCAGAAATGCAGATCTATCTCTGGCCGATTCATTGATTCAACCTACAAACTGCGACCGGCTCATCTGTGATCAGATATGTTTCGACAAGCATTAAACGGATGAAATTAACCACATGCAGTTTATTCTTCAGAAAAATGCAGCGATACGCACCCCAAAAAATGGGTTGGGTTCGGTGATTTGATCATTTGTACATAAACGTCTTCCTCGCGATAGATTCGCTTATTATTTTGTCTTATGAAGCCGTCATCAACACGAACACAATGATTGCAGAAGCAAACTCTGTACCTACACACCCGAGACACAAGACTGATTATTTCACAGCTGCAATGAGAATAGAGAACAAAGACGTTTTGGGTAAGCTTACTCACGTCAGGTCTTCACTGACAAGCTAGGAACAGACGGAAAATTCCGAACAAAAGTAAATGACGTCAAAGTCTCTTTCGCTTTGCGTGTAACTTTGTCATGACGTATTTTTGTGTGACGCGTTCAGCTGTTCTATCAGGTCAATGGCTGCGTGTTGCCCCGCCGGTGTGAACTCCTCCTACGGCCAAGTCGTTTTTGTGGTTTATTTCGTATTTAGGTCCCAGGTAACATTATGAAGTTTTAATACGATCAATCGGACCTATTATCAAGTTAGTGTATCAACTTTTGAACGAACTGCGCCCAGTAGTTTCCCAGCAATAAGCTGTTAAGTGGAGAAAGACAGACACACAGACAGACACACAATAAAAAACGCTCGCGCTGGACCCGAGTACTCTTCAGACTGGCTCGCTCCCCCAGTATGAACGTTTTTGTCTTGTGCACGTTTAAGACCAAGTGATTGATCTGTGTGAATTACAGGCATTCCCTTTGCTATATAAATACACTGCATGCGAGCCGAGGATGTGCGTGGTGACTGGCCTTTCTCTTTTATTTGATCACAGTGAAAATGCACACACACATTCACACACACACACACACACACACACACTCTCTCTCCCTCACTCCCTCCCTCTCTCTCTCTCTCTCTCTCTCTTTCTTACACACACACACACACACACACACACACACACACACACAAACACACGAGTACAGACTCATGCACGCGCGCACACACACACACAAACACACACACACACACACACACAAACAGTAACACTAACACATGTGCACAAAATGAACACACACACACACACCGCGGGAGAGAAAAAGACGTCAAAGACTTTTGACCGTGACGTAATCTTTTCATGACGCTATATTTCTCGTCAATGTGTGACGAGTTCGGCTGTTCTATCAGACTGCCTGGCTGGCTGTGGCTCCGCGAATTCCTCCCACCGCCAAGTCGGTTTTTTGTGGTTTATTTCGCATTTAGGTCCCAGGTAACATTATGAAGTTTTAATACGATCAATCGGACCTATTATCAAGTTAGTGTATCAACTTTTGAACGAACTGCGCCCAGTAGTTTCCCAGCAATAAGCTGTTAAGTGGAGAAAGACAGACACACAGACAGACACACAATTAAAGTCTGCTGAGCCCTAGTACTAGCGTACTCGGGTCCAGCGCGAGCGGGTTTTTTTATTTATCCCCGAGTACGCTAGTACTTGGGCTCAACAGACTTTAATTGTGTGTGTGTGTGTGTGTGTGTGTGTGTGTGTGTGTGTGTGTGTGTGTGTGTGTGTGTGTGTGTGTGTGTGTGTGTGTGTGTGTCTTTCTCCACTTGGCGGTGGGACGAATTCAGACGGAGCGACAGCCAGCCATTGAGCTGATAGAACAGCCGAACGCGTCACACAAGTGACGAGAAATATAGCGTCGTAAAAAGCATGCGTATCGCATGCGTGACGATTTGCCAGGCTTTGCGCGTTGTGTGTTTGAATAATTTGATTTTTTGTGTACCCCATTTTCTACCAAGCGTTGGTTGCTCGGTCGCGACTGCGGTGGTTTAGAGGTCGCGATTTTGTGTTTTGATTCTTTTCATATTAATTTGTATTTTTTCTTATGGTTTCCTTTGTTTACATATGTTTCAGTCTTTTACCTTCACTTTACATTAAAGAATTTGGTAAAACTACCTGGGGCGTGATAAATGCAAGAATCCGCGAGCCAGGACAGTAAAAGAACTTCGTGGGCCACCAGTTCACCAGTTATGAAGAGGGTCGACAGTATATTTTTCACTGTGATCAAATAAAAGAGAAAGGCCAGTCACCACGCACATCCTCGGCTCGCATGCAATGTAGTTATATAGCAAAGGGAATGCCTGTAATTCACACAGAGCAATCACTTGGTCTTAAACGTGCACAAGACAAAAACGTTCATACTGGGGGAGCCAGTCTGAAGAGTACTCGGGTCCAGCGCGAGCGTTTTTTATATGAATGTTTAATTTTTGTCAAGTGAACATTTCCGACTTTTTTTCATAATGGTGTTGTAAAAACTATTTAGGGTAGACATTTAGTATTAGTTTAGGATCCAGATATATCAGTTTTACCCAGAAAGCCGAAAAATGAAGTCCTATGTAAGCTTATAGCTATAGTTTTAAAATATCAAGGAAAAACCAGCTGTTTATTTTCATGTACGCTATTTTGTAATTATATTTTATTTAATTCTGTGGACCAGTTGTGATATTTTCTGTATTCAACTTTTGCTCAGTGTTTATCAAAGCTAATTAGCGTTATTTAGGCATTTAAAAACGCACTGTCACGACAGGGCTAACATCACATCACATGAGCAGTTTCATACTGTTGCCCAATCAGAGGACGTTTTTGCAAATCGCTAGTTTCTTTGAAGTCAACCGCCGCCACTCGGTTTGTGTCACTCGCAATCGTTTGTTGTATTTTAGATTCAGAGGTACACAACAACGTGCTATTTCAGATGAAGAGTCGCTCTGACATCACAATCGACTCAATAGGTCATGTATGAATAAAGTGGGTCACACGGGGCCCCGATGGCTCTGGGTTTAAAAAAAAACACGAAAACTGCTGTGTGGTTTACGCGTGCTAAAGTGCCATTCAAGTTATTTTTAATTGGCATTTAATGTTGTTGAATGCTATTGCGAGTGTGTTCCATCAGGTATAGATAAGGAATGCTGTTTTAGTACAAAGATGTCATCGTTCTGTACACCTCCTGTGATGCTGAGTGGGCCTTTAATATCCCAGCACAATGCGCGCAGATTAAAAAGCCTTTCAGAAGTTTATTCAGAGCCGAAAAGCCTCATTTCATGGCTTTTAAGTTTAAAAAGGCATCCACTGCAGTGTGGGGGGTGCAACACCATGTGTCCTTTCAACTCGTACAAAGTATTCCAGCCTGCTTCAGTGCTGCCTGTCTTCTGTCTTTGTGTGGTATACACTACACCTCTGAATGCTCTTCTCACAGCTCGTCTGAAAGGCGTCACCCATTAAGCAAGTAACATCAAATCATGTCCCAATATAGGTCCCAGTCACCTGAGAGGACGTTAAGCCTCATAGTCATAGTCATAGCAAGTAACAAGCCATGACGGGCGCAGTGGCGTGGTGGTAAGACGTCGGCCTCCTAATCGGGAGGTCGTGAGTTCGAATCCCGGTCGCTGCCGCCTGGTGGGTTAAGAGTGGAGATTTGTCCGATCTCCCAGGTCAACTTATGTGCAGACCTGCTAGTCTGTAATCCATGTCAGAGTTCGGTGGGTTATAGAAACACGAAAATACCCAGCATGCCTCCCCCGAAATCGGCGTATGCTGCCTGAGTGGGGGGGTTAAAAACGGTCATACACGTAAAAATCCACTCGTGCTAAAAACATGAGTGAACGTGGGAGTCTAAGCCCATGAACGAAGAATAAGAAGTAACAAGCCATCGTGTTCTCGGGGTCATAATAGATGCTGAATTAGCCCAACATCAACCGTGTTACAAAAACTTTGTCTAGAAACCTGTTCCTTCTCTCCAAATTAAAGCATTATGCAGATACCTCAGCACTCAAGTTGTTTTATTTTGGTCATATTTTACCTCATTTGAGTTATTATGCCTCCACACTTTGGGATGGTTGTACTTATGTAGTGACGTTCAGTAAAAAAAAGTAAATTCTCTTCACCGTCGCGCAGCTAAACTTATCATGCCGGGGCCGCACACACCAACAGATCATAAGCTTAGTTGCCTAAATGTTTTATCCCTCAAAGATCAGTTATTGTTTAATAAGATTGTTTGGTTTAAACAAGTTTATTCAGTAAATTTCATTGGAATATCGCCGCATACATGAAATAAGGAACATGGAGCACAACAAGCTAGGCTTATGAGCGTACTCTTAAAAGCAAATGAAATTTGGCGGACGATTTTAATATAACAAGTTTGAAATAATGTCAAAATAATAATGGTGAATTATGGTAGACAAACATGTAACAAGTCGCGTAAGGCGAAAATACAACATTTAGTCAAGCTCAGTCGAACTCACAGAATGAAACTGAACGCATTGCATTTTTTCCGCAAGACCGTACACTCGTAGCATCGTCTGTCCACCGCTCGTGGCAAAGGCAGTGAAATTAACAATCTAGAAAAGTGCGGTAGCAGTTGCGCTGTGGAGGATAGCACGCTTTTCTATATCTCTATTCTTTTTAACTTTCTGAACGTGTTTTTAATCCAAACATATCATATCTATATGTTTTTGGAATCAGGAACCGACAAGGAATAAGATGAAATTGTTTTTAAATCCATTTCGGAAATTTAATCTTAATCATAATTTTTATATTTTTAATGTTCAGAGCTTGTTTTTAATCCGAATATAACATATTTATATGTTTTTGGAATCAGAAAATGATGAAGAATAAGATAAACGTAATTTTGGATCGTTTCATAAAAAATAATTTTAATTACAATTTTCAGTTTTTTAATGACCAAAGTCATTAATTAATTTTTAAGCCTTCAAGCTGAAATGCAATACCAAAGTCCGGTCTTCGTCGAAGATTGCTTGGCCAAAATTTCAATCAATTTGATTGAAAAATGAGGGTGTGACAGTGCCACCTCAACTTTTACAAAATGCCGGATATGACGTCATCAAAGACGTTTATCGACAATTGGAAAAAAAAAGTCTGGGGATATCATATCCAGGAACTCTCATGAAAAATTTCATAAAGATCGGTCCAGTAGTTTACTCTGAATCGCTCTACACACACACACACACACACACACACACACACACACACACACACACACACACACACACACACACACACACATACACACACACATACACCACGACCCTCGTCTCGATTCCCCCTCTATGTTAAAACATTTAGTCAAAACTTGACTAAATGTAATAACAATAAAAGGAACAAAAAACACAATGCTAAACTAACAACAGTACTCACACGCGCTCGCACACTCACTCGCACACACACGCACACAACGACTTCCACATGGTAGAAAATAGAATACTACCAGAACAAGAAAATGTAAACAGTACTGCACATGGTCGTTTCGAACATGGATGAGATAGATGCATTCATTATTCAAAACGTTTGCTTAATAAGATAAACCTGAATAACTGGTCAAATATCAATGCATTTTTGCTGTCTGACTTGTCTCTATTGCCATACAGAAAATCATCAGCGGTTAACAAATCATAGTTGGGCAGTGTTGACAAGGTGACTTCACGTATTTGAAGAGATAAGGGGCAATGAAAAATATAGTGCTCCGCATTTTCAACAGGATCACCGCAAGTGCATGACGGGTCGGGAATTAAATGTCTGTCAAATAGATCGATCACTATTTAGATTGCTGATCCTCAATCTCAGTCTGCAATGGATAATTTCTGATTTTCGATCAGATGTGTATCTATACGAGGGAACAACATAATCATCAGAACTAATACGTTTTCTTAAATAACCCAATAGAATCAAGTTGTTTTACAGTATCTGGAAGCTCATTCCACAGGTAAGTCGAAGACAGAAAAAATGACTTTTTATACAGTTCAGTTCGAGAGTGGGGAGTCTGTCTGTCAAGTGGTCTTCGTCTAAGGGTTCACAGAAGCAACGAGAGGAGGCAGACGTTCTAGTAAGTATGGTGGCACGCGTGCATTAACTAATTTGAAATACAAAATCAATTTGTATCTTTTTCGCCTGTCCTTCAGTGTTGTAAATCCTGATTCATCATACAATTTTTGGTGACTCGTGCCACGAACTGCACATATAATGGTTCTTATGGCATCAAGAAGCAAGTTTTCTAATAAAGTAGCTAATCTGTCAGAACAATTGTCCCAAATGACGTCAGAAAAATCAAAATGGGGAATTATAAAAGATTTATACATAAGTTCAAGTGCCTTTCGGCTAAGGCGATACTTATAGGACCGAAAACATGAGAGAAGAACACGTACTTTAGATATAAGCCCCTATCCACATTGATTCAAAACCATTCTGTTTTAAATCAGTCTTTTGCTGATGACACCCAACTGTATAAACCCAGTCCCCCTGCAGAGACACATTCCGCCATCCAGACCATTCAGACATGCATCACTGATGTTAAATCTTGGATGGTCGATAACAAACTTAAGCTGAATGATGATAAGACTGAAGTCTTACTGTGCAAAAAGAAGAACACTACATTTCCCTCTCCCCAACCTGTTTCTGTTCAAATAGGCAACACCGACATTCTTTTCTCACCATCAGCTAGAAACCTTGGATTCACCCTTTCATCTGACATGACCCTTAACAAACATATATCTTTAGTCTGTAGAGCAGCTTATTTTGAGCTTCGTAAGATCAGTACCATTCGCCACACACTCTCCTCTCAAACAACTAACACTCTTGTCTGTGCCTTTGTTCTTTCTAAACTTGACTACTGCAACTCTCTTCTCTCTGGCTGTCCTCTGTACCTCCTGCATAAACTACAAAAAGTCCAAAACTCGGCAGCACGCCTCATTCTGAAAGCACGAAAACGAGATCACGCAACACCACTTCTTCACACACTGCACTGGTTACCTATTCAAGCCCGCATTGACTACAAACTGTCCACCCTCTGCTTTAACTTCTTTTCTGGCTCGTCTCCTGCTTACTTCTCTGAACTCCTCACCGTCTATTCTCCAGCAAGACAACTCCGTGCCTCTTCTGACTGTCGCATCCTCACCATTCCACACACCAAAACCAAAACATACGGACAACGCACTTTTACTTTCTGCGCACCCACACAATGGAATTCTCTCCCCTTTCACATCCGCCACTCTCAGTCACCCCAAGCATTCAAACGAGCACTTAAAACGCACCTCTTCAAGAAATACAACCCCTGATTTTGTTTTCTCAGTCCATCAGAAGGCTACATGTAGTGTATTTGTTGTTTTAGTGATAATGTGATAATGTAAATAAACATCTAGGGCTGTTTTCAGTATTGTTGATAACATGTTCTGTTTGATTAAGGGTATTCAGCTGGTATTTCCTTGTTTTCACTACCTATTTTATTCATGTTTTTATTACTTAGTTAGTGGAAGAATCTTTTGTAATGTATGTTTGATGGTGTATGCTTTTAATTAAGCGTTGCTGACTATGAATGTAGATGTAAATGCTTGTATAACTGTGTTTTAATTTTAAATGCGTCAAGCGCAAAGAGCATAATTGTAAAGTTATGATGTTGCGCTATATAAATGCTCATTTATTATTATTGACTGAACATGTGATTCCCATTTGCAGTCGCTCTGAATCAGTACACCAAGATGTTTGTGAACGTGGTTTTCTCTCAGAATTGTTCCATCAAATACAAGAGGAAGGGTTTCATGCGCTATTTCTAGAAAAGGTCATCAAATCTTTTTAAATTATTGAAATTAACTTTCCATTTTTTCCGCCCAGTGTGCAATTTTGGCTAAGTCTGCATTTAAGATCTGTGTCCGCGTGTTTGCGTCATTTAGAGATAAATACAAACTGGTATCATCAGCAAACAGTTTAATGACAGATTCGATATCAATGACAATATCGTTAATGTACACAAGGAACAACAAGGGCCCCAGAACAGAACCTTGGGGAACACCTGAACAAACACGTCCGTATGTCGATTTCCTGCCTTGGATAACAACGGCTTGTAACCTGCCTGTCAAATAATCTTCAAACCATTTTAATAAAACACCTCTTTTGCCTATAGCATATAATTTATGCAACAAACCCTTATGCCACATTACCTAAGACTTTAAAATTGGCAATCTAGTGGCTGCTCCGCCTGGCGTCTGGCATTATGGGGTTAGTGCTAGGACTGGTTGGTCCGGTGTCAGAATAATGTGACTGGGTGAGACATGAAGCCTGTGCTGCGACTTCTGTCTTGTGTGTGACGCACGTTATTGTCAAAGCAGCACCGCCCTGATATGGCCCTTCGTGGTCGGCTGGGCGTTAAACAAACAAACAAACTTATGCCACACTCTGTCGAAGGCTTTTGATATATCACAGAAAACAGCCTGAGACGTCAACTGCTTATCTAAGGATTGACAAAAATCGTCATACATACTCAACAACTGAAAACTAGTTAAATCACCAGGAATAAACCCTGACTGAGAAACCGTTAATAAATCATTCTCTGTGAGATATCGAAAAACATGGGCTTGAACACATTTTTCCAATACTTTTCCAATGCAACTGAGTAATGAAACCGGACGATAGTTACTACAGTGTTCTTTTTCACCTTTTTTATAAATGGGATTCACATGAGCTACTTTCCAAATTTTCGGAAACTTTCCCTCAGCCAACGATCTCTGGAATAGGGTTGCAAGCGGATTTGAAATAATACAAGCAGCAAGTTTAAGAAGTTTATTGTGAACCAAATCAGGACCAACTGCTTTCCTAACATCGAGGTTGTTTAGAACAGCCTAAACCATTTCGGTAGTTATCACGAGAGGACTAATGGAAATAGGCTCTTCTTCAACTGGTGGAACGTCATCATCATGACCTTGTATATGCGACTGTCGTAGAAATGCTTCATTAAAAACCTCGGCTTTATCCTCTGCAGAGTAATAAACAATTCCATTGCTTTCAATCGGCGGAATCTCATTTGTACTCATTCCTTTCTTTTTCAAAAAAGAGTTAACTACCTTCCACCAGTCTTTATTGCCAAAATTATGAGGTGACAATATTCTATTTTCTAGTTCCCTAATGTGCTCTTCTTTCCTTTTTCTTATAACATCAGTCAAATTATTTCTCAACCGTCGGAAAAGAGACCAGCACCATACAGTATCCAGACGTTTGGCTAATGCGTGAATATATTGCTTTTTCCTAATCAACTTTTTGATTTCCTCGGTGATCCATACAGCATCGTGTCCGTTCATTGTCACTACCTTTACAGGCATACACTCTTTAGCTATCATCATTAACTTATCGGAAAACATTTCAGCGGCGTCATCAATGGATTCTAAATCGACTATATTCTTCCAATCTACACTTTCCATATCTTGCAACAACTTGTCAACATCGATTTTGGAATAATTATATAGTGTTCGTTTGAATGAACCACCCGACGGTAAGATTGTTTAAAATGTTTAAAGTGCAAATAAACGAAACCCCACAGTACATGCAATCATCATTATTTCAAAAAGCAACAGACAGGTATGGCTCCAACAAATTAATTTCCCCACTACCCCGTATTGATTTATATAAAACCAGTTTGGCGTTTTCGGGCTCAACAATTTAGAATTCTCTGCCATGTAAGATAAAGGGATCGAGCACAATCAAACACTTTAAATCGCAGCTTCGCAAATATTTGTTGTCACGCTCAGGCACATTCTGAAGCTTTCATTCCATAATAATTTTGTCTTCCTTTTTCCTGCTTTTGAAGAAAAAAATTGTGTTTCAGGTGTAAAATGTTTTGTCAAAGGAAAAATTATACAGATGAGGTAAATGACTGCAGTTAAAAAACACGAACTTCTGAGTCTGTTTCTTTCTTGTTCTGTGATCGCTGACTGAATATTAATCAATTGTGTTTGGTAACATAATTAACAAAACAACCCCCCCCAAAAAAAACCTACACACACACACCAGGGCCGGACTAGGCTAAGAGGAGGGGGGGTTGCCAGTGGTGGTCCCGGGGGATGTTCCCCCTGGCGGGGTCAAGGGGCAGAGCCCCTTGTGGGGGTCAGGGGGCTTGTCCGGCCCTGCACACACACACACACACGCACACACATACACAAACACAGAGAACGAAACGGCGAGTACAAGGTGCAGACTAAAGTATCATATCAGTTCGTAGCTAGCAGTTGGGGATCTGGGCACGAGGCATGCTCCATCTGTCACTGTGCAACGAAAGTTCGCGAACTTGTTTAGACTCAATTCAACGGCCCCATTGTTGTAGATCGGACTGGTATCCTTCATTAGATAAAGAATCCTAATTTAACACAATCTATTTCGCGTTTCCTGCAAAAGTTCCATAAGTCTGTTATTTGTCTGCAAAGTGTCATGTTTTTGCTGAAATATCTAAAAACAAGGTGATGTTTACGTCACAGCTGTTTTGTTTATTACTTAAGCAGTTAAGGTGTGTCAAGGTTGCTATCGTTTTAAAGATAAAGATATGTAGATAGTGATCACGCTGTTCATTAATGCACTTGAACACGATTGTTGGGGTAAAAAAAATCCAACGCTTTCCTTACTAACAGTCTTCTCTGCCTGCCGGGAATAAGCCGGATTAATTGTTGCGTCACTATGTCAGCAACACTCGCGGGACCTAACCAGAACCTAAATGTCAGGTTCAGGGCCCATATGCAACGCTGTGGAGCAAACTACCGGGTATCTCTGCACTGGATTGGCCCTCTTAACAATACTGGTAGAAATTGGGCCAATGGGAGCCTGAGACTGATACCCGTAGATTTTTAAGCAGAAATCTCCCGTCATTCGCTAACTAAAATACCGGGTAGAAAATGCCCCAACGGGCGCCGACACTTGGTTGGAGTAAACGTGTGGTGGCATTTCTCCGATGTTGAATGTTTGCGTGCTACTTCTTATAATCGGGAGAAAGCAATGAACGTGAAGTAGGCTTTTTTTTTAGGGAAATTTGTGTCCTACAGGCATTGTTTGTCAGCCTCTTAAGGACAGGACTGGGTTGATATGAAAGTGAAGTAGGCCCATGTATTGCAGGAATATATAAGGAGTCTGAGCTCCTGCGTTGGCAAAACATTTCAAACGAACACACACTGCTCCTACATTTACTCCCGCTTCGTGGAGATGAGGGCGACCCGTCTCAGTCTTCGGTAGCCAAGCATTACTACTTGTCTTGATTATGATAGATCCCGGGTTTTAAATGTTAATCTCGGTGTTAAATCTTTTAGTTTCAGGCCGAGAGATTGACTAAATGTTTTGATGCTGCTTCACGCGATTTTTTGTTTTTTTGTTTATGTTTACTGTTCATAGGCCAAAGAAGTTTCATTTCCTTGGGACAAGCACACAAAACAAAACAAAAACACCAAAACAAAAACACCAAAACAAAAACACCAAAACAACTACTGATTTACACTAAAACAAAAACAGTATAGAAGTCAAAATTCAAACATCAATATACAGAGAGAGAGAGAGAGAGAGAGAGAGAGAGAGAGAGAGAGAGAGAGAGAGAGAGAGAGAGAGAGAGAGAGAGAGAGAGAGAGAGAGAGTGTGTTGAATTGAATTGACTTTTATTTTTTTGTTTTCGAGGGTGAAAGAATTAGCAATGCAAACATGCTTTTTTTATCCGGCCCTCGCCCATTGAGGGTAACTCAATAAAAAGTGAGAGAGAGAGAGACAGAGACAGAAGAGAGAGAGAGACAGAGAGAGAGACAGAGAGAGAGACAGAGACAGGGAGAGAGAGAGACAGGAAGAGAGAGAGACAGGGAGAGAGAGAGAGAGAGAGAGAGAGAGAGAGAGAGAGAGAGAGAGAGAGAGAGACGCAATAAGACACCTTCCAAGCAAGGCCGATGCCCTATGCCCTATGTGAGTCGTTCTGCCCCGGCGGCGTGTAATCTGGCCGCAGTCAATGAAATAGGAGGAGGCATTAGTGACGAGCCACAGGTGACGTGTGACGACGGCATGAGTGAACCACCCCGATCACTGATGCCACTGACTTTTTCATCCGCACAAGTAGTCATACATATGACGGCTTACTAGCGCCAAAACTTGGGGTTACCAATAGGTTTATCACATGAACATTAGTAATTAACAAATGTTTTGTGTAAATCACAGTGAACAGGTTAACTGACAGTGTTAATTACTAATTTTCAGTTTTGTCCTCGGCTTACTTGCGCCAAAACCATAATTAAACATGAACACCTGATAATTACACACGTCATTTTAATCAAAAGAAAACACATGTCATTTTTACATTTAGTCAAGTTTTGACTAAATGTTTTAACATAGAGGGGGAATCGAGACGAGGGTCGTGGTGTATGTGTGTGTCTGTGTGTGTGTGTGTGTGTGTGTGTGTGTACGTGTGTCTGTCTGTGCGTGTGTGTGTGTAGAACGATTCAGACCAAACTACTGGACCGATCTTTATGAAATTTGACATGAGAGTTCCTGGGAATGATATCCCCGGATTTTTTTTGATTTTTGTCGATAAATACTTTTGATGACGTCATATCCGGCTTTTTGTAAAAGTTGAGGCGGCACTGTCACACCCTCATTTTTCAATCAAATTGATTGAAATTGTTGTAAAGCAATCTTCGACGAAGGCCGGACTTCGGTATTGCATTTCAGTTTTGTGGCTTAAAAATTAATTAATGACTTTGGTCATTAAAAATCTGAAAATTGTAATTTTTTTTTAATATATAACGATCCAAATTTACGTTCATCTTATTTTACATCATTTCCTGATTCCAAAAACATATAAATATGTTATATGTGGATTAAAAACAAGCTCTGAAAATTAAAAATATAAAAATTATGATCAAAATTAAATTTCCGAAATTGATTTAAAAACAATTTCATCTTATTCCTTGTCGGTTCCTGATTCCAAAAGCATATAGATATTATATGTTTGGATTAAAAACACGCCCAGAAAGTTAAAACGAAGAGAGGTACAGAAAAGCGTGCTATGGCACAGCGAAACCACTACCGCGCTGAACAGGCTCGTCAGTTTCACTCCGTTTTGCACAAGCGGCGGACTACGGTCATTGTGAAAAAATGCAGTGCGTTCAGTTTCATTCTGTGAGTTTTACAGCTTGACTAAATGTAGTAATTTCGCCTTACGCGACTTGTTTCATTTTCACGTGAACATGTGGTCCAAGCACTGAGTTGCATTATAGCATAGGTTCAAGTACAACCCGGAGGTTCCACGTAAGATTGCTCAAGTTTTATTTCGCCTGCAGCATGCAGGCGACATGTCGGTGAAGGTTATTGAAAAATCAATGCGCCGTTCTGTGTGCTCGATATACCAATCCCTCATTAGCACCACCTTCGGCCTCTGTAGGCTGACAACTTTCACTTCTTGCTTGAAGAAGTTAGGTTAGGGGAGGGGGGGTATTAGAGTGATGCAGTCAGGGCAGGGAGGTTCAAAACGAAGACTCAAGCAAGAAGACTGATTTTGAGTGTATCAGCAGTAGTTTGATTCCCACCAGGCACTGTGTGCTGACCTGCAGGGCTCCAGGAGTGTGGGGAAAGAGAAGACTGTGAGGTCACGGTTACGATAAGGTCTCCAGTGTTGATGTGTAAGTAAAATAAGGTCAAGGTTTCTCAGCGCTGGGTCATCTCTAGTCAATCTGCTTTTATCTGCCAACATTTTTAGCAAATGTCTTTTGGTCATCCTATTAAAATTCAAGGTCATCTCCATTTAGACGCCGTGTGCTAAAGTGCTCACGCCGTTTGTCACGCTAGACTTATGTTTGAGTTGTGGAATTAACATTGCGCTCTACTTTCCATCCTTGAACGTTACAGATACCTTCCTTGCCAACCATCTGGACAACCAGCACAGATGTGTGCAAGCTTTCACGAGGGCAAGAGCATCCTTCCACTTTAACACAAACCACAATCATTCAACACAAACCACAATCATTCAACACAAACCACAATCATTCAACACAAACCACAATCATTCAACACAAACCACAATCATTCAACACAAACCACAATCATTCAACACAAACCACAATCATTCAACACAAACCACAATCATTCAACACAAACCACAATCATTCATCAGCGTGGCTGCTTTGTGAAACCTGATACTAATTGCGCGAAGTTGACTTCACGAAGCTCGCTGCACGAAGCCTTGGCACTTACTTTTTGGTAAAAAGACTCCACGAAGTCTTCGAGAAGTCAACTTTGGGCTCAATTAAGGACAGTCTTCGTGGAGTTTTATAAGAATTGATTTCTGAACTGACACCTATTTATAGTATGCCTAATAAGTTTAATTTTATTTTTAAAGATTCCTCTTCTGCACAGGAAACAGTGACGCTGTTGATTTTCGGTATGTGTCCATGTGTAAAGGTTGTTTTTATCTCAAGTTTAAGCGTGGACAGATGTTTGGTGGTGGAGAGAATGGCTTACACGGGGAGGAATGAATCTTTAAGGTCACTACATGGTGTACATGACTGTATGCTTTGTCGCTGCTTGTCGCCCAGTCCTGGCGTAAGATTGGCAGCTGGTCCGGAAACCCGACACGACGAAAGATCGGCGTGCGCAGCTAAAGATCGAATACTTGACGCGCTGACACAAACGACGTCATTAGTGTTGAAATGATTGATAGTATGACACGCGGATAGGACTGGAGATATTGTTTGAAGGGGAGGGTTGGGGGGGGGGGGGATTGGTGGGGAAGGGGGTTGGGGGTGTATAAGCTTACGGTCTTTATGACAAAAAGGGATGTCGCGAACGGCCCGTCTAGGAAGTCCGAAGCAGACAATGGCGGAGCAAAACTCTGTGTACGCAGAGCCTGGGGGTGGGGTGGGCTTGAGGGATACATGGACACTTCCTTGTGTCAACCCCTTCAACGTGGAAGTTGCTGTGAGAGGTCAGCGCACAGTGTTCGAAATGAGGTGAAATAACAAGTGCTAATAACAACAACAGCATGGGTGGCCGAGTGGTAAACGCACTTGCCTCGGAAGCGAGAGGTTGCGAGTTCGACCCTGGGTCAGGGCGTTAGCAATTTTCTCCCCCCTTTCCTAACCTAGGTGGTGGGTTCAAGTGCTAGTCTTTCGGATGAGACGAAAAACCGAGGTCCCTTCGTGTACACTACATCGGGGTGTGCACGTTAAAGATCCCACGATTGACAAAAGGGTCTTTCCTGGCAAAATTGTATAGGCATAGATAAAAAAAATGTCCACCAAATACCCGTGGGACTTGGAATAAAGGCCGTGAAAGGTGAATGCTCGCCCTAATAGGTTTGAGGTTTGCTGGCCGATGTGAATGCGTGATATATTGTGCAAAAAATTCCATCTCACACGGCAGAAATTAATATGTAAAGCATTTAGAGAACGTCAAGCGCTATATAAATCTCCCCATACAATACAATACAATATAGATATAAAGAGAGAGCTCCCCTACTGCACGAAGCGAATGGGGTGGTGGGGGGGGGGTGGATACATACAGGTTAATAAAAGAAGTGGATTTAGCTTGTCGCGCTTTACGAAGAATCAGTCATACAACACATTTTCTCTCTAAGCACAGGAACATAGAGTTCCAAAGCTCGTGCTGCGTATTTGCTGCCGGGAGTCAAAGCACAGGAACATAGAGTTCCAAAGCTCGTGCTGCGTATTTGCTGCCGAGAGTCAAAGCACAGGAACATAGAGTTCCAAAGCTCGTGCTGCGTATTTGCTGCCGAGAGTCAAAGCACAGGAACATAGAGTTCCAAAGCTCGTGCTGCGTATTTGCTGCCGGGAGTCAAAGCACAGGAACATAGAGTTCCAAAGCTCGTGCTGCGTATTTGCTGCCGAGAGTCAAAGCACAGGAACATAGAGTTCCAAAGCTCGTGCTGCGTATTTGCTGCCGAGAGTCAAAGCACAGGAACATAGAGTTCCAAAGCTCGTGCTGCGTATTTGCTGCCGGGAGTCAAAGCTTCCCTATCTGGGGTAAAAATACAGAAATTTCCCTTTGCTGGAAAGTCATAGTTTAGAGAGTATTTAAGAGTGGACTTGCATCAAGATGGGGTAGTAATGGTGGGACGAGAGGGGGGGGGGGGTGTAGTATTGGAGGGGGTGTGGGTAGGGGTGAGGGAGACAGACAAGTAAATAGGTAGCCTACATAAACTCGCTTTATGAACATATTGCCCCTTAACAAAACAACAACAACAAAACTCGACACTTAGAAATTGTGTTCATCGCTGTTTATGCTTTCTCGTCCAAAAAATATTATATACCAAACCATTTTACGTTACCCCCCCCCCCCACACACACACACACACACACACACACACACACACACATTCACACACAGACATCCACACACACAAACACCCACATACACACAAACCCACACACACACACACACACTCACACACACATCCGCACATCCACACACACACACATACACACATACACACGCACACACACACACACACACACAGATACATGAACCACTGTCCTGTCCAACTTGTTTTCTTCCCCCTGGTACCGGCAGGGGTGGGGGGGGGGGGGTGGGGGTGGGCACATGTAAAATCAATGGCTCTTAATCATGGTTCACGAGCGCAGGAACAAAGGCACCGAAGTCATAGCAAGAACAGCAGTGTGCCAAATCCGTCACCTTTCACCGGCACTTGGTTCTGTGTGCAATGAAAGTCGGACTTTGCTGGTGTTGGCTTTACGATGGGTCCTTCTCCTACCAACAATATTGGAGACGTTCCAAATGCGTTGACGTAACTTTCGCCAGAGCAATTGTCAATTGACTTCGATGTATTTATTGCCTTAGGAAACCTCAATGTCAACTTTAACAAGGCGAGTATTCAGTCTATGAACCACTAAGAAAGCGTTAACTGAACTTTGTGAAAGTAACTGCCTTTGGGGGGTCTGTTGGCTCAGCTGGTAAAGCAATAAACATGTGCTCCTGTGGTCATGGGTTCGAATAAAGGCCGGGGGGTACACAGGGTTAAATGTATGTTCTGACTCGGGGACGGTATCAATGTCCTACCCCGATGTCACCGCTGTGTGAGCGACCTGGTATCGCCACCTTGGTATCGTTTTGCTGGCCACTTTCTACTGGGATGAAGCGAGGAAAGATTCAAGTTGCTTCAATGGAAATTATTACATAATATACACCCGACAAATATTTTACTCCACAAGATGAAAATGAAAGATAATAATCTGTGTGGTCTTTGTAACGAAATAGATTATATTAAACACTGTTTATGGAAATGTAGAACAAAGAAGTTGTTTTGGGAACATGTTATTAGATGTATATTTGTTAATACGAGAGAAAATGTTATATAGCTATTCTGATGAACACGTGGGGGAATTCGGGGGCTGTGATTGGATGGTCTCTTCCGATCATCAAAGCATAATGCGGCGGAAGTCGGCCATTTTACTCAATATCCAAAAGCATATTGTCGATAACAAAGACGCATGGTTCCGGTTTCTTCCACGTGTATAAAGTACACGCATACCTCGCCAGGTTTGTTTCTGTGACTAGTCGACAGACGATGCCATTTGCTTTGTGTGTGTTTTTGTTGTTGCTTACTGTACATGACATACATTACGTGTAAAATCCAGTTCTTTAACAGGCAACAAACCTTGCAAATTTCCAGAAGCTGCAATCTGAAGCGACCTATCTCTGATTCTAGCAGACGATCTCTCCAATGTTTAACACAAAATCAGCAAACTCTCCTGTCACATAGAACGTCCATTGTATAGTGCAATGTTGAAATGAAGTTACCGGTCTGAAACATTTAGTCGTTTCTTCTGAGACAATCCTTGTTCTCTTATCTACAGATTTACCGCAGTCTTCACCACGCGAATTCCCAACAGAAGTCAGACTTTCGAACATACAATATACGTAGGCAAGCATGATACGTCATGACGTCATATGATTCCTAGCATATTGACGTAATGCTAAACATCCGGTTATCTCGAGTTTTCTCCGTAATACATGTCCGTGGGTTTTTCAATGTTCGGTTATTTCCGTGGCTTCATGCGGAAAGGGAACCGTCGTCTGCAATCAGCGACATGGACCATTCTGGTACTTGTTGCTGACAAAAACATGATTTTAACACAGAATTTAATGTCAGAATAGCTATATAAACGCTATTGTGTTTTCATCGTAGCAATAGGGTCCGATATTTAGACTCGAACAAGTATAATGCGACTCGTCTTCGACTCGTCGGCATTATACTTGTCTCGTCTAAATATCGGGCCCTATTGCTACGCTGAAAACACAATAGCTGGTAATAGAACATTATAAGATGTTTGATGGGTTGTTGACAGACCAGCTTTTTTGTCTGTCCGAGGGGGAGCATATCGTCTTTTGTTTCATATTTATTGACCAAGGCCGAAGGCCGCGGTCAATAAATATGAAACAAAAGTCGATATGCCCCCCCGAGGACCGACAAAAAAGCTGGTCTGTCAACAAACCATCAAACATCGTTTTTGTCATCATTTTGGTAGTGAGAAAACAAGTGCACAATCAACCCAGGGAGCCATGCTTTGAAACACGGGTACCGTGCGGATAACCACACGGGTCCCGGTTTGATAACCACTGGCAATCAAAGATGGCGTGTGAAAGCAACTTTCTGTGTTTTTGAGTTCATTAAATGAGTTGGGAAGAATATGTCAGGTTTGAAGATGCACATTTCTGTAGGTTCATCTCGGTATTTCACCCCCTCGGCTTTCTGTTGTAAATATTAAGCTGAGCACGGTGATCGAATGTGGAAGCTACGTTTGGTCAAAGGTCACAGAAGATTTGCGTCGTGCAGCGAAGGAAAGAATCGCGATCTTGTTTCCGACTCGGTACCTCTTTGTTTTTCATTAGACATGTCATTCTGCTTGCTCGGCTTTGTTAGATGTTTGCATATCGTGTTGCTATTTTCTTTGCTTTTATTATTGTTTCTTACTTGTGCTTCGTTTATCGATACAACGTCTTGTGCACGGGTCAAAATGTGTGTGTCAGGTGTCGTTTTACTTGAACTTCTGTGTATCGAAACACAGATACACGCACTCCGTGACTTTGTAAGAAGACATAACATATCGGTAGGTTTCATTTGTTTGTGACGAATTTATTGAAGTAGTTTTGTTTTTTTGTTTACTTTTGCCAGTTTGCCAGTTGGTTTTTTGGAACTTTGCAAAGCAGTGTCTTGTCGTCTGTTTAGGTCTGGGGAAACGCCAATGAAAAGAGCCGAAAAATCCTCGAGCGTTTCTATTGGGTTTGCTTTTGATTATCCATGTAATAGGGCTTCCTGCAACTATGGCAACCGGGGATTTATTCCCCGGGGAACATGAGATTTATTTCCCAGGTGCTTGTGAATGAAAACTCGTGAAAATGATGACAAGATGTATTGTTGGTAAGATATTTACCAGGAATTCTTGCCCCAACAAACAAGATTACTAATCATATTTTGTTAATAGCAAAAATGTGTATTAGTAAGTATAGATATGGTAGGCCTATTGATTTAAATGTAATGTTTAATTGCGAATTAGGGTTGAGACGTTTTAGTATTTTGTAAATGAAAATGTTAAACTTAAGAGGATGAAGCGAGCTGAATTTCCCAGCAATGAGATCACAACAGTAATGAAACGTGCAATATGAAAATCTCCATCCTCATCATCACCATTATCATAATCATCAACAACAACAACAACAACAACAACAACAACAACAACAACAACTCCTCGTATTAATTTTCATTTCTGTTACGAAGAAAGAGCAAAGTACATGTAGATTTTGGCACGCATAATGCAAAAGTTGTGTTCTTCGCCACCGGTATCAAATTCTCTCTCTCTCTCTCTCTCTCTCTCTCTCTCTCTCTCTCTCTCTCTCTCTCTCTCTCTCTCTCTCTCTCTCTCTCTTGTCATGCAAATAAAACTAAAAGTTCATCGTAGGACAGCTCCTTTAATGTCAACGCTTAATGTATTCAATGCATGACCTCATGACAGCATGGGTTCACATTTTGTATAACGCAAAATCTGATGGTTTTTGTTTGTTTTTTTGGTTTTTTGTTTGTTTATAGTTTGTTTGTTTGTTTTTTCTTGTCCGTTCTTCTTTTCTCTCCGACTCTTCCTGTATTTTAGATTAACCTGAGTAATCAGCAATGCGAGTTCGTGAATGAAAGGCTGAGCGTTGAGCTTTCCTCAGATGTTTTCCAAGCTGGGCACTCGCTCCACGGTCAATGACCTTCAGACATTGTGAAAGTCCGCTTGAGCATTGTCAAATGTCAAGGCCACAGCGGGGTCGAGTCAGAGACCGTAGAGTACCCAGAGATGACGCATACTTCTTTGCGCTAAGGTAAATGTTCCCGTGGCGTTTTGCACCTGATCTCACCCGGATGCAGCAAGAATACGTGGTTATTAAACATATGTCGTTGTGCGTGCCTTCTGATAGAATATTGTGCATGATGCCCCGTTGAGAGTGCCTTCTGATGGAATATTGTGCATGATGCCCCGTTGAGAGTGCCTTCTGATGGAATATTGTGCATTATGCCCCGTTGAGAGTGCCTTCTGATGGAATATTGTGCATGATGCCCCGTTGAGAGTGCCTTCTGATGGAATATTGTGCATGATGCCCCGTTGAGAGTGCCTTCTGATAGAATATTGTGCATGATGCCCCGTTGAGAGTGTTCTTTAAATGGGACTTTTTCCAGATTCACACAGGGAGCTCAGATGCATTAGAGGTGCGGTTGCCTTTGAAAGGAATGTTTAAAACACGCACTGAAAACAAACAACGAAATACTGAAAAGAAGAAACATATGTTTGATTTAGCAAAGGCTGTAAGTACTGCTAAGTGACTCATGTTTTGCCTGGAGGCTAAAAGGATCCCGTTGCCTTATTCAATGTTGATCGTATCACCAAGTACGTCAGTCAGATCGTTTTTTCAATGAATGTCGTTGCTGTGGGCCCAGTTGCCCTGCCACTGATTGTCAAGCTCTCCACAGCCACGAAAAGCGCAATGGCAACGCACACTACATGAATAGCCCGCTAAACCTGTAGAGAGCACAGTAACTTCTGTAGCTAGGACAGCGTCAAGTGGGTCGAAGTGAACATTAAGATGCATAATCAATTTTTCAAAAAACATACGATCTGATTTGTGAATCAGACCAACGAAAATGGCACGAATATTTCAATCAGGCAAGTTATGTATATTGCTTTACCTTGTTTTGGTTCACTTCCCCTACAAAAAAAACGTGTATGCACCAAAGAAAATCTTACTTTTGCCAATTTCGTCCTCAATACTCCCCTCACCCCCCCCCCCCAACACCACCCCCTGCCTGAAACGCCCCTGTCTGCTGTGCCTACCCCGGTGTCAACCATATGTTCTGTGCGCCTTGTGTGCACACTCTTTACCTTTTACCACGCAGCTCTTGAATCTAAGTTATAGTCCCGAATCGGCGAATGTCATGATCAGTATTCAATGTAAGCAAATGAACGCGTTTTGTCTTTCGACACGATGACTTTGATTTTTTATCATAATTGAAATTCAATGTTATGCAAATGTATGCGGATTGCGATGTTTGATAGTGCGTACAGGACCTGGTGCAGTACTGATCGTGCGTACAGGTGGAGTACCTGGCACGACTTGGTTGTTTGAGGAAGGTTAAACGTAAGGGAGATAAACGACTCGCTATTGATGAGATGGTCGTAGCCTGTGCGTGGGATGAAAGTGTTTGTTTGTTGTTGGTGGTGTTTTCTGAGTCATGCAACATGGCTTGTCTAGATACATTGCACATGTCTCTAGTCTTTTCTAATTATTCTAGTTATCCTCGGTCATCCTTTGCGCTTTTGGAGTGGGGGGGGGGGCACAAAGGGAAGTGAATGGGCAGGAAGGGGGTGATGTTGTTTGCTGACATTTGTTTGCTATTTGTTTATTTGTTACGTGTCAGCGAGCTTGTGGCGGAGACATTTTTTCCGATTTAAAAGAAATAAGGTCATGGGCGTGTTGGTTCCTAGCATATAACCACGTCATGTCCCAAATAGACACTTGTTCTGGGGACAGGAAAACCAAGTTAGCATAGCATAGCGTGTTGGTGATCTGTCATTTATGCTGGAAACTGCCTCGAGACTGTAGATGTTGACACCAGTTATGGACGATGTTTTATCCTCTATTTTACAGTGAAGTTTGGCCATAACTCACACTCACTCACACACACACACACACACACACACACACGCACGCACGCACACACACGCACGCACGCACACGCACGCACGCACGCACGCACACACGCACACACACACACACACACACACACACACACACACACATTTCATATGCAGAGCGCAGTGGGCTGAAAACAGTAAAACTAGCGATGAATCTTCGTTTTTTACGTCAAGTCTCAATGTTTTAACCAGGAATTGAGGCCGGGTTGTGGTGTATGTGTAGAGCGATTCTGAGAAAACTTCTGGTCCGATCTTCGTAAAACTGTGCACACAAATTCTTCCAAATGATACCCCACGACACTTGTTTTTCCATTTTTTTAATAAATATCTTTGATGACGTCATATCCGGAGTTTAGTTACAGCTAGTTGAGTCGGTACTCTGACTGCCTCATTTTTCAACCAAATTGATTGACATTTTGGTCAAGCTATTTTGTATTCTGTCCGGACTATGGATTTACATTTCAGCTTTGAAGCTTAAAATTAAATAATTAGTGTCCTCATTAAAGTTGTCAGTAAAATCGAATTTTCATAACCGAATCAAATTTTTTTTAATTTCTTCCTGAATCCAAAAATACATAATTATGTTATTTTTACTTTAAAATAGTGCTAAGAATTAACGAAAATCGGTGTATGCAAATGAGATAACTGCTTTACAGTTTTGTTGTTTTAGTTTCAGGCTGACAAATTGACCAAATTTTTGTCATCGCTTGACGCGACTTATTATATGAGCTGGGGTGTTGCAGGTAGCTCTGTTTCCTCCTTGGGGATGAAGCTACCAGGGGAAGGGATTGTGTTGGAGGTGCGGGTAGAGGGGTAGCCCTCCCGGTGCTCCCCCTTGGACCTCCCTAGTCTAGGACCCTGGGTCTTCGCGAGGTGGCCATTGTGGCGTAATCCCTCCGGACTAGCATAACGTTTCCCTATCCCAAGACCGACCGTGCGTGGTCTATGACCACATCCTCTACGAGGTGACCCTATCAACTAGGCAGCGCAAGCCCCTAGGCGAAACACGGCGGATCTAGAGGAGAGAACCTCGATAACAAATCTGAGCTGCCATGAAGACGGAGCATGTTGGCTGAGGACAGCGGGCAGACCTTCTGTGCCGACACCCATCTACAGGAGAAAACCAGGCATGCACGCATCAAACCCAACATGGCCATACAAACGGAAAAAAATATGAGCTGTGTTCGGTATGAAAGAGTTGCGTTGTTGTTTTTATTGTCGTACTCTCACCAATGCATGATGTCTACCAACCAAATGGGTGCTGACAGATTGACTAAATGTTTGTCATCGCTTGACGCGACTTGTTATATATGAGCTGTGTTCGGTATGAAAGGGTTGCGTTGTTGTTTTTATTGTCGTACTCTCACCAATGCACTGACGATGTCTCCCAAACAAATGGGGGCTTATATACAGTGTCAATGACGTGTTCGCTCAGTGAACTTTAAATATGTCTCTTGTGTAGGTAAACATTTTTGTTAAAGGACCAGTTAGGTACGGAAGAACAAAACATGGACTGGGTGGCCGAGTGGTAACGCACTTGCGCTCGGAAGCGAGAGGTTGCGAGTTCGACCCTGGGTCAGGGCGTTAGCAATTTTCACCCCCCTTTCCTAACCTAGGTGGTGGGTTCAAGTGCTAGTCTTTCGGATGAGACGAAAAACCGAGGTCCCTTCGTGTACACTACATTGGGGTGTGCACGTTAAAGATCCCACGATTGACAAAAGGGTCTTTCCTGGCAAAATTGTATAGGCATAGATAAAAAATCTCCACCAAAATACCCGTGTGACTTGGAATAATAGGCCGTGAAAAGTAGGATATGCGCCGAAATGGCTGCGATCTGCTGGCCGATGTGAATGCGTGATGTATTGTGTAAAAAAATTCCATCTCACACGGCATAAATAAATCCCTGCGCCTTGAATATGTGCGCGATATAAATTGCATAAAAATTTTTAAAAAAATTAAAAAATAAAAATCCCTGCGCTTAGAACTGTACCCACGGAATACGCGCGATATAAGCCTCATATTGATTGATTGATTGATTGATTGATTGAAAACATAACGACAGTTTCAGGTACACTGTATTACCTTTTCTTCGTTTCAATATACTTTAGTTTACTTTTCTTTATTTGACTTAACTTAACTTGACTTCTCTTGATTTTAACTTACCTGAGAAATTGTCCAAGAAACTCGCTCAGAAGACACAAGCGAGGCAACATTGTGTTTTCATACATTAAACGTTCCAATAACATACCAGTCTAGATTGTAGATTTTTCATGACGGGAATCCTAATTAAAACTTGGTGTGACTACATTCAATCAATCAATCAATTAATCAATCAATAGGAAGCTTATTCGTGGGTACAGTTCTAAGCGCTTGTTGAAGAGTTGTCAACACGGGACTAACAAAGAAACTAACATCTACAGACGGACACGAACCCTATCACACTTTAGCAAACCCTGATAAACATACAACAAACAACTGTTTAAACAACAATGTACGCATCAATAGCTAGGTCCAAACAAAATAATATTAAGCACAAAGAAAACACCTCTCACAGATCTAGAGCACAGCACAAGATTGTCTTTTGGGGCACAACACATCACGTCGAACATGAAAGTCACAGCCAGCTACGGGAAGAACTGAGTCTTCAACCTACTTTTGAACTCGTCAAGAGCGAAGCTCAAGCGGCAGGGAGTTCCAGACGGAGGGGCCCGCGGAGGGGAATGCACGCTGACCAGCAGATGCGAGTTTCGAGCGAGGGATGTGAAGGCGGAGTGGGTCAGCAGCAGAACGAAGGGGACGGTCGGAGGGCTGGGTGTACAGATCCAGGGAGGATTGAAGGTACTCGGGAGCAGAGTCGTTGGGACACTTGTAGACCAGAGTGGACAGTCCTGGCGAGTTGGCGAAAACTGATTCTATCAAGATAAGTTTTGTGGTGAATATTTGTTTGTCTGTTCACTTAAAAGATCGCTGGGTCGCAATATCTGTGATTGTAACGTCATTTTGTCAATAACAACGTTCGAACAACTGACCTTTCTTGATTTTTGATTCTGAATTTTGGAACGTTGGAAGTCTCTTTGTTTTTGGAGTTGGCTGTTCTTGTTTTGTCAAGAACGCGGTGAAAGCAAGGAAAGTAGAGTTATAGATATCTTACACAATCATCTGTGGAAGGGAAGTGCCAACGACAACACTGTGACCAGGCTAAATGGAATGTTCGTAAGAATGTATTGCGGTTAGGTGATCCGGGAGACACGCCCTTCAGGTGTATCCTGTTCGTCCCCCTGAAAGGTACGTGTCGATATGACCCCACAGTGAAACAGCAATGTGTTCATCCGACGCAAGCCTGTCAGTCAAGCAAGGGGGTGTAAAGCTCCTGGCTTCAACCAGATATCAATATTTGTCACAGCTTTAACTTCCCTTTTGATGGCTATACCTCACCGACAATTCTCCCTTGTTTTCTGTCTTCTCTGTCACCTGAAGAGCTTTCGTTGAACAAGGTCTCGGCTCCGTCTTCGAGCGGTGATTACATTGAAAACTTGAAATGTTGACTAAAGCAGAGTAGGTTTTAAGATGAGAGTGGATGACAAAAGACTGTCAATGTTGACACGGGCACAAACCAGTTTGTTGGCTGAAAATAGCTAGGCCTGCAAAAGTACAAGGCGCAGTCAAGCCGCTCAAGTGCATGCAATGTTTGGCCCGGTCCAAGCGTGCAGTCTGCTTTATTCATGGTCACGGGTAGATGTACCGCGGGTGGCCGGGTAGATTCTTACAGCAAACACGCCATTCAAGTTAACTAAGAGGCGGGCTTTTTGTCCCGACTCTTCCACAATAAATATAGGAGTCCTTGGCTGAGATTTCGTGAACCAAGATAAATTATGTGATTGAAAAGGTTGTCTGTCGTTGGCTTGATAGGTTGACGCACTTACCTGTCTCTGATCGGGACTGTTATTAAATATGTACGACGCAATAACCTGTACGTAAAACGTGTTTGCTCTTTCCATCGGAAAGCTCATGACGGAACGCACTAATTTTTGACAACCCTTTCCAATATCGTTGTCTTACCTACCTTCAATCTTATTAGCACTGCCATTTTCTCCCTCTCTTTTGACTGTTCAATTTGAGCTCGATGAACGCAAGTAGCATCTTGGCTAACCTTCCCCGGGATGTCATCGCTGAAGTTGCTGGACGAACGTTACACACATCCCAACAGTACAAGATTCTTACAAATAAATACTAGGCATGAGTGGTAACTTGGCACTTGTTCACATACAATTAAACAAGGAACCATTAACGGCATATCTTATAACTTTTCATTGTGTTTTGAAATAGGCAAATGTGCTTTACATTTATTCTAATTTTCATTTTAAGATATCCTGCTAAGACATCACTTATTTTTAAGAAAGGTACTCTGCATGATAAAAATCGATATCTGGGGTATATTAATCCGAGAGTTTTCCACATGATGCCTAAGCTAGGTATCTTTAAACTTAAAGCTGCGATATTCGCACACCTCGTTAACCTTCCTCGAAAACACAAAAATCCCAAAACAGACTATTAACGTTCTGAAATTCAGAATAAAACAAGTCGCGTAAGGCGAAAATACAACATTTAGTCAAGTAGCTGTCGAACTCACAGAATGAAACTGAACGCAATGCAACGCAGCAAGACCGTATACTCGTAGCATCGTCAGTCCACCGCTCGTGGCAAAGGCAGTGAAATTGACAAGAAGAGCGGGGTAGTAGTTGCGCTGAGAAGGATAGCACGCTTTTCTGTACCTCTCTTCGTTTTAACTTTCTGAGCGTGTTTTCAATCAAAACATATCATATCTATATGTTTTTGGAATCAGGAACCGACAAGGAATAAGATGAAAGTGTTTTTAAATTGATTTCGAAAATTTAATTTTGATCATAATTTTTATATTTTTAATTTTCAGAGCTTGTTTTTAATCCAAATATAACATATTTATATGTTTTTGGAATCAGAAAATGATGGAGAATAAGATGAACGTAAATTTGGATCGTTTTATAAAAAAAAGATTTTTTTACAATTTTAAGATTTTTAATGACCAAAGTCATTAATTAATTTTTAAGCCACCAAGCTGAAATGCAATACCGAAGTCCGGGCTTCGTCGGAGATTACTTGACCAAAATTTCAACCAATTTGGTTGAAAAATGAGAGCGTGACAGTGCCGCCCCAACTTTCACGAAAAGCCGGATATGACGTCATCAAAGACATTTATCAAAAAAATGAAAAACACGTCTGAGGATATCATACCCAGGAACTCTCATGTCAAATTTCATAAA
>NC_090261.1:4392063-4449563 GCF_037325665.1 Littorina saxatilis | reverse complement strand
AGAACAAAGGCTCGTAAACAGGGGCGTCGTATCTGACCCAAAAAGTCTGTTTTATACGCAGAACAAAGGCTCGTAAACAGGGGCGTCGTATCTGACCCCAAAAGTCTGTTTTATACGCAGAACAAAGGCTCGTAAACAGGGGCGTCGTATCTGACCCCCAAAAGTCTGTTTTATACGCAGAACAAAGGCTCGTAAACAGGGGCGTCGTATCTGACCCCCAAAAGTCTGTTTTATACGCAGAACAAAGGCTCGTAAACAGGGGCGTCGTATCTGACCCCCAAAAAGTCTGTTTTATACGCAGAACAAAGGCTCGTAAACAGGGGCGTCGTATCTGACCCCCAAAAAGTCTGTTTTATACGCAGAACAAAGGCTCGTAAACAGGGGCGTCGTATCTGACCCCCAAAAAGTCTGTTTTATACGCAGAACAAAGGCTCGTAAACAGGGGCGTCGTATCTGACCCCCAAAAGTCTGTTTTATACGCAGAACAAAGGCTCGTAAACAGGGGCGTCGTATCTGACCCCCAAAAAGTCTGTTTTATACGCAGAACAAAGGCTCGTAAACAGGGGCGTCGTATCTGACCCCCAAAAGTCTGTTTTATACGCAGAACAAAGGCTCGTAGACAGGGGCGTCGTATCTGACCCCAAAAAGTCTGTTTTATACGCAGAACAAAGGCTCGTAAACAGGGGCGTCGTATCTGACCCCCAAAAAGTCTGTTTTATACGCAGAACAAAGGCTCGTAAACAGGGGCGTCGTATCTGACCCAAACAGTCTGTTTTATACGCAGAACAAAGGCTCGTAAACAGGGGCGTCGTATCTGACCCAAAAAGTCTGTTTTATACGCAGAACAAAGGCTCGTAAACAGGGGCGTCGTATCTGACCCAAAAAGTCTGTTTTATACGCAGAACCTTTTCGTTTTCCTTTTTTTTTTAAGATGAAACGTTAGAAGCTCTGTAATGCGTTTTCCAATGAAGGAGGAGCTGCTCTACGTTTTGAAAGAAACTGGTGGCATTCAGCAGTGTTTGCTGAACGTGTCAGTTCTGTGGAGGAGATGGATTGATTGGAACAGGGTCAGCAGGCCCAACTCTGTGCAATGAAACAAACAAAACAAGTCGCGTAAGGCGAAAATACAATATTTAGTCAAGTAGCTGTCGAACTCACAGAATGAAACTGAACGCAATGCCATTTTTATCTAGTCAGCCCAGAAAACAACCTAAGAATTATTGCAAGATTTGATTTTTTTATGTCTACTTGTAGAGAAAATTTAGCCCTTTAACATAAAAATGATCTAGGAAAATCTACGGTTTATTTACTGAGATAAAATTAAATAAAGCATAATTAATCCCACGTTCTCATTCATTCAGGCAACATTGTACAGCCATAGCGGGAAGGTGTGCGGCGTATCACTCAACACCTTATCAGCGGCATGGTTCAGATTGCCTTGGCTGCATCCGGTACCATCGTTAGTGAGCCTGTTACAAAGGATGCTACGACCCGTTGGAATGCGTTTGCTTAATCGCGTCGTTTCCGCGTTTTTTTGGGCGTCAGTGGTTGAACTTTCACTTCGTGGATGTCGACACTCCAAATCCATGAAGGTCAGTGACTTTTTATCATTCAAATGTACATTTTTGTTCAATCATTTGATGAGTACGTTAGAAAGGTTTACTTGTATTTGAAAGAGGTCTGCTTCCATTCTTTTGTATGGTTCCCCGTTTGCACAGTGTTGCTGTTTTGATCCAATTCCTCAATTGTTTTCGATAATTCGGTGTTTTTGTGTGTGCAGCTTCTGATATGGATGAAACAGAAGGGCTTTGCTGTATATGTAAATCTGTATGCAACATCACCATAAAGCCCCTAGACAGTGCAACATTGAGAGTAGAAGGCGCCAGAGGTAAATATTGTTTCACGATAATGAATCAAACAATTGGTGCTTGGTTAAGATTATTAGTGAGGGCAGAATAGTCCGTTTCAATCAATGAAGATTAATACATAAATATTCATGCAGTTTTTGGACATCTCTCTCTCTCTCTCAGTCTCAATCTCTCTC
Source organism: Littorina saxatilis (assembly GCF_037325665.1). Taxonomy (NCBI): domain Eukaryota; kingdom Metazoa; phylum Mollusca; class Gastropoda; order Littorinimorpha; family Littorinidae; genus Littorina; species Littorina saxatilis. The sequence goes on along the minus strand of NC_090261.1, from coordinate 4,447,519 downwards.
TCTCTCTGTCTCTCTCTCTTCCCTCTCTCTCTGTCTCTCTCGTCTTCCCGAGCTCTCTTTCTTTGCAAAACACACACACACACACTCACACACACCCACACCGGCCCACACACACACACACACACACAATGATGTGATTTGCCAAAAAAATAAAGCGCGTACCTGTGCATTCATTCGATAAAAAAAGGAAATTGGAAATCTGATTATAATGAACCGTAACATAAACGTTATTTTTATTTTAGACCGAAATATGACAAATGACATTTTACACAGATCTCGACGGTCATAATTGCCAGCGTTATCCCGGAGAACAATGAATGGCTCGTTCTAAGTAAAACATCATTTTCGGGTTTAAAATGCAAATTACGTATAATTAATGAATCGGGTATATATATATATATGCACACTCGCGCACGCGCGCAAAACACACATGAGCAACGGTTTGTGTTTGTCAGTTCATATGTCATGTCTTGTCAACAGGAATCAACAGTGCAAGCAAGAAAAGAGGTGATAGTGTGCAAGCGACCGCGGGAAAACGAGTTCACAAAGAATGTCGTAAACTTTACACCAACACACACGTCATTGAAAGAGACCTGAGAGCACAGAAGAGATTGCATGATGAAGTTGATCAGGCAGGTCCAAGTCTTCGATCACAACAAAATGCCTTTGACTTTGCTACTTGTTGTTTATACTGTGGAACCATGGCGAATCTTGCAGCCAAAAACGCGCCTGACAAAGCCTTCCAGGTTCGTACGTTTTCGTTCCAGGACTCAGTATTTGCCTCGTGCGACAACAGACAGGATGAGTGGTCAGACACAGTGCGGGGGCGACTGGAATATGCGAGAGACTTGCATGCAGCTGATTCTATTTATCACAAAACCTGTGATGTCAACTTCAGGACAGGAAAGCAGATCCCACAGCGGTTTCAAGTCACTTCGTCAACATCATCATCTAAAAGGCCTTGTCAAAGAGGACGACCAAAAGATACAGACAAGAGAAATGCGTACGAACAAACAGTTCAGTACCTATGTGAAAATGATGACGAGCAAATCACCATCGGTGAACTCGTCGAAAAAATGAACGAGTTCTCAGAAGGAAAAACGTACACCCACCAACACATGAAAGACAAACTGTTGGAAACGTTTGCAGACAGAATCATTGTCACGGAAGTAAATGGAGAAGCCAATGTTGTAACATTCCGAACAACAGCTAGAACTCTTCTCCATGACTTTTTTAGCGCTCCCAAAGCAACAAATGACGAAGAAGAAAAGCTTAGTGTCGTGAAGGCTGCGGCTGAGATGATCAAAAACGACGTTAAAGCAGCTGCAACAGCAAGCAGCCACTATCCAACATCCGATGACATAGCGTCCGTGACCAAGAATCTAGATTTTGTTCCTCAGTCTCTTCAGGTTCTGCTTCGCACGATATTTAGTGAGAAGGATGCGGACGTCAAGATTGCTTCAATCGGCCAGGCGATTGTGCAAGCTGCTCGTCCGAGAGTTGTTATTGCCCCATTGCAAGTTGGACTCGGTAACCAAATGCACCACCACTTCGGTTCAAGGTTTCTGATTGATGTTCCCAATACCATGGGATTCACTTCATCCTACACAGAGGTACAAAAGTTCGAAGCAAATGCAGCAGTTTCTCAGAGTACAGACATACCTGGATATCAAAGTTCTTTTCTCCAATACGTCGCTGACAATGTCGACCATAATTCCAGCACCCTTGATGGTCACAACACATTCCATGGGATGGGAATAGTAGTTTCCAAGATTAGCAAACAAGTCCCAGCTTGCTGACGAAATATGGAAAATTGCCAACGTTGACATGCCAGAGCTACCAAAGTGTGATGTTGAAGTCCAATACATCCTGGACGGAGGGGCTCTTCTGCAGCTGATACCTTGGCCTCGAGGTGCAACATTTGCTGCAATAATACGATCTTACGTCCAGTTTGTTCAGCACAGGTTCCAGAATGCAACCGTGGTTTTCGATGGATACAACTCTGGTCCATCTACCAAGGATGTCACTCACATCCGTCGAGCCAAGGGAAAGTGTTCACCTAAAGTCGTCTTCAAGCCGGAAATGTCATTGCAGGCAAGAAAGGATGTGTTTCTCTCCAACAAGAAGAACAAGCAGCGGTTCATTAACCTCCTCTCTGAAGCCCTGGCTGCAAACTTGTGTCCGACGGTGTGTGCTGACGGAGATGCAGACTGCATGATAGTTGCTCAGGCTCTAGAGAGTTCAAAGACACAGGTTACTATTGTTGTAGGAGACGACACTGATTTGCTGGTTCTCCTTTGTCACCATGCCTCGGACAACCATCGTGACATCTTTTTGGAACCAAGCCACAGGACAAGTACCAAGACAGTCAAGCTATGGAATATCAGGCATACCAGGTGTCTTGGCAGTCTATGCCAAGTCCTACCAGTCATCCATGCTGTCAGTGGTTGCGACACAACGTCAAGGCCATTTGGAGTAGGCAAGCGAAGTGCATTTCGCAAATTTCAGAGATCTAAAGAACTCAAGAGTCTGGCTTCCATGTTTCTTACAGACTGTACACCGAGCAACAGCACTGAAGCTGGGGAGAAAATACTTGTCTCACTTTATGATGGAACATCTCCCGACTGCCTGGATGACTTGAGGTACAACATGTTCTGCACGAAAGTTGCAGGGGGAACTTCGTTTTTACAAATGCATTGTCTTCCTCCAACGTCTGCTGCAGCAAAATACCACAGTCTTCGTGTGTATCTACAAGTACAAGAGTGGGCAGGAACTGTCTTGGAACCTCAAGATTGGGGCTGGAAGACAGCTGGAGACAACCTGGTACCCTGTACCACTGATCTCCCTCCAGCACCTTCCAAGCTGCTGTCAGTCATCAGATGCAACTGCAAATCTCACTGTGATACCAAGCGCTGCAGTTGTAGAAAACACGGTCTGGATTGCTCCTCTGCTTGTGGTGAATGCCATGGGCTTGAATGTTCCAACGCTTATGTCATGTGCGCAGACGAGAATGACACAGACGACTAAAAGAGATACAGGGTCCAGGGCACGTGATATGTTCGTGCATATAAGAAATAAGTTGTTTTGTCTTGTGTACACAGATGCTAATTCAGCAGCAAATAGACATCAATCATACAATGTGTGCAGTTCATTGCCTTTTTTGGACAGAACTGACATTGTGCTTCAAAAGGACACTTGCAAGTCTTAAGGTGACATTATTTGTGCAGAGACTGAGTGGACTGCTTCAGAACAAGGTCATACAAATCTGACTCGGCCTTTTTTCAGCCTCTTCAATTCTATTTCAAAGTGCAACTGTATCAATCAAAAGACTCGATGAGCAGCCTACATCAAGACATAAATAACTAAAGACAGTCACAAGCTGTGACTGAGTAGGATAAGTTTTTCTTAGTTATTACTAAAACATTAACACAAAGTCGTGTTTTTTAATTTGTTTAAACGATACCAAAAAATATTATCATTATCATCATCGTGTGAAAGCATTCCTGATGCCAAACCTGAAAACATTAACCAAAAATATGGATTACTTGGTCTACAAAGAGCGCACACGGCTTGATATTCGGGAAAAAAGGTAAGCTTGACCTTGACCTGACCTACTTTTGAAATGGTAAGTTATATTTTCCTAGATCTTTTGTATGTTGTAGCGGTAACATAAAACTATCAAAAAAACTTCACAGAGCAAATCTTGCAATAATTCTGAAGTTCCTATGGTTGAATTCATAGAATGACTGGATAATTTTACTCGTAGCATCGTCAGGCCACCGCTCATGGCAAAGGCAGTGAAATTGACAAGAAGAGCGGGGTAGTAGTTGCGCTAAGAAGGATAGCACGCTTTTCTGTACCTCTCTTTGTTTTAACTTTCTGAGCGTGTTTTTAATCCAAACATATCATATCTATATGTTTTTGGAATCAGGAACCGACAAGGAATAAGATGAAAGTGTTTTTAAATTGATTTGGACAATTTAATTTTGATAATAATTTTTATATATTTAATTTTCAGAGCTTGTTTTTAATCCGAATATAACATATTTATATGTTTTTGGAATCAGCAAATGATGGTAAATAAGATAAACGTAAATTTGGATCGTTTTATAAATTTTTATTTTTTTTTACAATTTTCCGATTTTTAATGACCAAAGTCATTAATTAATTTTTAAGCCACAAAGCTGAAATGCAATACCGAAGTCCGGGCTTCGTCGAAGATTACTTGACCAAAATTTGAACAAATTTGGTTGAAAAATGAGGGCGTGACAGTGCCGCCTCAACTTTCACGAAAAGCCGGATATGACGTCATCAAAGACATTTATCAAAAAAATGAAAAAAACGTTCGGGGATTTCATACCCAGGAACTCTCATGTCAAATTTCATAAAGATCGGTCCAGTAGTTTAGTCTGAATCGCTCTACACACACACACACACACACACACAGACACACACACAGACACACGCACATACACCACGACCCTCGTTTCGATTCCCCCTCGATGTTAAAATATTTAGTCAAAACTTGACTAAATATAAAAACGAAAAGACGTCAGTGTGCACAACCAGTGTGTACACGACATAGACTGTACAAGCAGCAATGCACACTGGCATGACGTGTTCATAACCTGAAGAAAACTACACACTTTTTTTCGTGTCCTTTTCGTCACTTTTTATATTTCGTCATGTACTAGCAGGACTATCAAGATCTCACGGAAATACAACCAAATATGTACAGACAACAACAACAAAACGATAAAACAATTTAAAAAGTTCACGCCGTTGAGCACAGGACCCACCGCTCTAGAGCGCGGAAGTATCCCACAGAGTCACGATGGTTGTTTGAAGAGGGACATAAGGGAAGTATCCCACAGAGTCACGACGGTTGTTTGAATAGGGACATAAGGGAAGTATCCCACAGAGTCACGACGGTTGTTTGAAGAGGGATGATAAGGGAAGTATCCCACAGAGTCACGACGGTTGTTTGAAGAGGGACATAAGGGAAGTATCCCACAGAGTCACGACGGTTGTTTGAAGAGGGATATAAGGGAAGTATCCCACAGAGTCACGACGGTTGTTTGAAGAGGGACATAAGGGAAGTATCCCACAGAGTCACGACGGTTGTTTGAAGAGGGACATAAGGGAAGTATCCCACAGAGTCACGACGGTTGTTTGAAGAGGGACATAAGGGAAGTATCCCACAGAGTCACGACGGTTGTTTGAAGAGGGACATAAGGGAAGTATCCCACAGAGTCACGACGGTTGTTTGAAGAGGGACATTGGAAGGGAAGTATCCCACAGAGTCACGACGGTTGTTTAAAGAGGGATGATAAGGGAAGTATCCCACAGAGTCACGACGGTTGTTTGAAGAGGGACATAAGAGAAGTATCCCACAGAGTCACGACGGTTGTTTGAAGAGGGGCATAAGGGAAGTATCCCACAGAGTCACGACGGTTGTTTGAAGAGGGATGATAAGGGAAGTATCCCACAGAGTCACGACGGTTGTTTGAAGAGGGACATAAGGGAAGTATCCCACAGAGTCACGACGGTTGTTTGAAGAGGGATGATAAGGGAAGTATCCCACAGAGTCACGACGGTTGTTTGAAGAGGGACATAAGGGAAGTATACCACAGAGTCACGACGGTTGTTTGAAGAGGGATGATAAGGGAAGTATCCCACAGAGTCACGACGGTTGTTTGAAGAGGGACATAAGGGAAGTATCCCACAGAGTCACGACGGTTGTTTGAAGATGGACATAAGGGAAGTATCCCACAGAGTCACGACGGTTGTTTGAAGAGGGACATAAGGGAAGTATCCCACAGAGTCACGACGGTTGTTTGAAAAGGGACATTGGAAGGGAAGTATCCCACAGAGTCACGACGGTTGTTTGAAGAGGGACATAAGGGAAGTATCCCACAGAGTCACGAAGGTTGTTTGAAGAGGGACATAAGGGAAGTATCCCACAGAGTCACGACGGTTGTTTGAAGAGGGATGATAAGGGAAGTATCCCACAGAGTCACGACGGTTGTTTGAAGAGGGACATAAGGGAAGTATCCCACAGAGTCACGACGGTTGTTTGAAGAGGGATGATAAGGGAAGTATCCCACAGAGTCACGACGGTTGTTTGAAGAGGGACATAAGGGAAGTATCCCACAGAGTCACGACGGTTGTTTGAAGATGGACATAAGGGAAGTATCCCACAGAGTCACGACGGTTGTTTGAAGAGGGACATAAGAGAAGTATCCCACAGAGTCACGACGGTTGTTTGAAGAGGGACATAAGGGAAGTATCCCACAGAGTCACGACGGTTGTTTGAAGAGGGACATAAGGGAAGTATCCCACAGAGTCACGACGGTTGTTTGAAGAGGGATGATAAGGGAAGTATCCCACAGAGTCACGACGGTTGTTTGAAGAGGGACATAAGAGAAGTATCCCACAGAGTCACGACGGTTGTTTGAAGAGGGACATAAGAGAAGTATCCCACAGAGTCACGACGGTTGTTTGAAGAGGGATGATAAGGGAAGTATCCCACAGAGTCACGACGGTTGTTTGAAGAGGGACATAAGGGAAGTATCCCACAGAGTCACGACGGTTGTTTGAAGAGGGACATAAGAGAAGTATCCCACAGAGTCACGACGGTTGTTTGAAGAGGGATGATAAGGGAAGTATCCCACAGAGTCACGACGGTTGTTTGAAGAGGGATGATAAGGGAAGTATCCCACAGAGTCACGACGGTTGTTTGAAGAGGGACATAAGGGAAGTATCCCACAGAGTCACGACGGTTGTTTGAAGAGGGACATAAGGGAAGTATCCCACAGAGTCACGATGGTTGTTTGAAGAGGGACATAAGGGAAGTATCCCACAGAGTCACGACGGTTGTTTGAAGAGGGATGATAAGGGAAGTATCCCACAGAGTCACGACGGTTGTTTGAAGAGGGATGATAAGGGAAGTATCCCACAGAGTCACGACGGTTGTTTGAAGAGGGACATAAGAGAAGTATCCCACAGAGTTACGACGGTTGTTTGAAGAGGGACATAAGGGAAGTATCCCACAGAGTCACGACGGTTGTTTGAAGAGGGACATAAGGGAAGTATCCCACAGAGTCACGATGGTTGTTTGAAGAGGGACATAAGGGAAGTATCCCACAGAGTCACGACGGTTGTTTGAAGAGGGATGATAAGGGAAGTATCCCACAGAGTCACGACGGTTGTTTGAAGAGGGACATAAGGGAAGTATCCCACAGAGTCACGACGGTTGTTTGAAGAGGGACATAAGGGAAGTATCCCACAGAGTCACGATGGTTGTTTGAAGAGGGACATAAGGGAAGTATCCCACAGAGTCACGACGGTTGTTTGAAGAGGGATGATAAGGGAAGTATCCCACAGAGTCACGATGGTTGTTTGAAGAGGGACATAAGGGAAGTATCCCACAGAGTCACGACGGTTGTTTGAATAGGGACATAAGGGAAGTATCCCACAGAGTCACGACGGTTGTTTGAAGAGGGACATAAGGGAAGTATCCCACAGAGTCACGACGGTTGTTTGAAGAGGGACATAAGGGAAGTATCCCACAGAGTCACGACGGTTGTTTGAAGAGGGATGATAAGGGAAGTATCCCACAGAGTCACGACGGTTGTTTGAAGAGGGGTGATAAGGGAAGTATCCCACAGAGTCACGACGGTTGTTTGAAGAGGGATGATAAGGGAAGTATCCCACAGAGTCACGACGGTTGTTTGAAGAGGGACATAAGGGAAGTATCCCACAGAGTCACGACGGTTGTTTGAAGAGGGACATAAGAGAAGTATCCCACAGAGTCACGACGGTTGTTTGAAGAGGGATGATAAGGGAAGTATCCCACAGAGTCACGACGGTTGTTTGAAGAGGGACATAAGGGAAGTATCCCACAGAGTCACGACGGTTGTTTGAAGAGGGACATAAGAGAAGTATCCCACAGAGTCACGACGGTTGTTTGAAGAGGGATGATAAGGGAAGTATCCCACAGAGTCACGACGGTTGTTTGAAGAGGGACATAAGAGAAGTATCCCACAGAGTCACGACGGTTGTTTGAAGAGGGACATAAGGGAAGTATCCCACAGAGTCACGACGGTTGTTTGAAGAGGGACATAAGGGAAGTATCCCACAGAGTCACGATGGTTGTTTGAAGAGGGACATAAGGGAAGTATCCCACAAAGTCACGACGGTTGTTTGAAGAGGGATGATAAGGGAAGTATCCCACAGAGTCACGACGGTTGTTTGAAGAGGGATGATAAGGGAAGTATCCCACAGAGTCACGACGGTTGTTTGAAGAGGGACATAAGAGAAGTATCCCACAGAGTCACGACGGTTGTTTGAAGAGGGATGATAAGGGAAGTATCCCACAGAGTCACGACGGTTGTTTGAAGAGGGATGATAAGAGAAGTATCCCACAGAGTCACGACGGTTGTTTGAAGAGGGACATAAGGGAAGTATCCCACAGAGTCACGACGGTTGTTTGAAGAGGGACATAAGGGAAGTATCCCACAGAGTCACGACGGTTGTTTGAAGAGGGACATAAGGGAAGTATCCCACAGAGTCACGACGGTTGTTTGAAGAGGGACATAAGGGAAGTATCCCACAGAGTCACGATGGTTGTTTGAAGAGGGACATAAGGGAAGTATCCCACAGAGTCACGACGGTTGTTTGAAGAGGGACATAAGGGAAGTATCCCACAGAGTCACGACGGTTGTTTGAAGAGGGACATAAAGGAAGTATCCCACAGAGTCACGACGGTTGTTTGAAGAGGGACATAAGGGAAGTATCCCACAGAGTCACGACGGTTGTTTGAAGAGGGATATAAGGGAAGTATCCCACAGAGTCACGACGGTTGTTTGAAGAGGGACATAAGGGAAGTATCCCACAGAGTCACGACGGTTGTTTGAAGAGGGACATTGGAAGGGAAGTATCCCACAGAGTCACGACGGTTGTTTGAAGAGGGACATAAGGGAAGTATCCCACAGAGTCACGACGGTTGTTTGAAGAGGGACATAAGGGAAGTATCCCACAGAGTCACGACGGTTGTTTGAAGAGGGACATTGGAAGGGAAGTATCAAACGTAACGCGGAAATCTCCGACCGATTATCGAGCTTCGATTGAAAACTTTCGTGATCGATATCAGTCTGTAAACTTCCACTGTGTACTTGTATGCTAGAGACCAACATGACATGATGTAAACATTAACTCATATGGCTCTATCTGACCAGGTACGGATATATCCGCTCAGACTGTTAGCTTCAGTCGCTTCCTGTAACGTCCACCTAACGCCTGCATTCCAGCGTTTTGATACATGGTTACTACACAGTAACTACAGTTCTCGGCTAAAAAAAAAATTGATTTGATTTGATGATAAAAAAAGGACCTATGAAGAAGGATGCTCCCCGCCCATAAAAAAAAAGGGCAAACAAAAAAGTGCAAAAAAGTCAGGGTTGTAGCAGCCTGCATGCAACTGAGGTCCCCCCCCCCCCCCCCCAAAAAAAAAATGATGCTATCCTTGAGATGTCAGTTGATTATTCTAAAAACAGGCATCAATTTCACAAGCGACATTTATTTCACAGCAAAAAGAGGTCATAGCCTGAAGCACCTTCTCCAACGGATGAATTTGATCCCCCCCTCCTCGTCCAATATGATTGACATAAATGTGCCCGTCAAACGGGGGAAGAGGCAAGGCGAGAAGTTTAACGGTGTAATCAAACCGCTTATTCAAATTTTGCACCTTCGTAATCCTGACTAAATATTAGTTTTGAAAGGCACAGAAAAGCTCTCGGGGTACAAATATATGTGCATGTGTTTAGTATCACTGTCTTATCAATGCAGTTCTCAAGTGACTGTTGGTGGCTTGTAGGAAAACAGACCCTGCACACACACACACACAAAAAGAAAATGCTTCATGTCCTACAGGCTAAATATTTCGTCTCTTGAGGACTAGATATAGGTGATAATTATGATCATTCGAGTGTTACGCCCTCATGGCTTTTGATGAGATACACAAGTGTATGCGTGTTTAGGTGGTATCCGCCATCTGCACTAATGGCAGAATGACCCAGGTCTTTCAAGTGCCACTGTGGTGACACGGGGGCGGGACATGGCTACCGTCTCTGGGTCTGCACATAAAGTTGATTCGTCCCGGCCCGGAGTCAAACCTGCTACCTTAGGATCACAAGCCCAGTGACCCTGCAACGTGGCAAAACTCAGATTTATAGCGACGATGGTCACGTGTTACACGAATATTTCACTACAACACGACTTTGTACTGACACATTCATCCAATGTTAATGGTATATGTCACAAAGATGTGAGTAGGATATTTGTGATGTGAAACACGTCGTGATTTTAACTTCCCTAGATATTGAATTGCGATGCGCAGGGAACAAGCACTCTTTCAAGAGACGGGTCTCTTAAGGTAAATGATTTACTATGTTGTATATTATTGAAGCTTGAATACATAGCTGGAATGTAAATGTTAGTGTATACAAAGTGCACTAAATTCTAGTGTGAAGTTTTAAGAGAATTCTTGTTGTGATTGTATTACGGTTTTTGTTGGGAAATTTCTTGAACATAAATGTTGTTACGCATTTATGTTATGTTTAAGACGGTGATGCTATGTATGGTAGTGTTATTCATAGATTAAGTATAGCTTGGATATTGACTGTGGACGGAATGTGAATGTAGAATGAACGAGAATGTATGAGATGATACATGACTGTTTAGGAAGAAGAGATGGTTTAAGAGAATGTTGTATTAAGACTTGGGTTAATTCTTTAGGAGTTTCCATGAGGAGTTTTCCATGGCGTGTACGAGGGAGGGACCTCACACGGAAGAGCGCGGAGCGATGGTGGAACGCAAGAGACCACATCGGCGCAGATGGTTTGACGGAGGGGTATCCATCGTTACCGGTCGTAGAGACGACGGTTCTTTTCGCTAATGGCGAAAGTGTTTCTCAGGGAGAAACGTGAAAGGTGCATGTTGGCATCTATAAGGAGAGATTCTGGGAATTCATCATCTACGTGGATTCATCGGCACAAGGATGTGTAAATGACGACATGCAGTGAGCCGTGATACGAACTCGTGAGTGTCTGTCAACACCTTATCTTGTGCGCTAATCTATTATTGAGATAGTATCTTTATACTATGTATTTACATGCATTGAGTGATTGCTATATGATTGTGTGAACTGTGTGTTCGAGAGGTTGATTGTTATTGATATTTTGAGGTGAAATTGTGTTGTAATTTGTGAGGAATTAATAAGTCTGTATCCTCCCAAATTCTGTGTTTGAAGTGTGTAGTGTGAAGAGTGAAGAGTCAGTTTAATTAGAGAGGGCAGAACACGACTACATAACAGTAACTCCTTTATTCGCACCATAATCCACTTCATGACAGTATATATGTGAGCGGTTTAGCACCTCCTTATAAAGTCTTGAAGTGCATGTTGCTATACCAAATCTCTTGTTATCTTACATACACATACAGGTACCACGCAGTGATTCCCCTGAATATTTTAGAAACCAGTATGACCTAAAACACCAGAAATATACTACAGCCAACTAAAGCCACTCATTTTATCAAACGAAAGATCGAGCCAATAGAAATGTCCGGGTGGGTAAGGATGTGACTTTGAAAGAGGAGCGCAGCAATCGAAGCGGACAACCTGACAAAGTAAGGGATGTGGGATTGGCTTTACTCTCACATTGACTGCTGTACCACTGATTTACTGTAACACTAGTATCGCTGGTATGCCATTTAGCGCCTTCTACCATCGTTGCTTATAAGAGGCCCGGGGGGGGTTGTACGTGTGTGTGTGTCCTGCTTTAGTCCATGGCCAGCTAGCTAGTTTTATTAAGCATAGCATTAACAATGTCCTGAATTGTGTGCCGTTTTGAAGTCATACGCGTTTGCAACCTAGTTCCGGCCTAGCAGTCGCACCAAGTGACCGAACAGTACATCCCCGGGCTGAAGATCGTGGAGTCATTGTGCACTCAATTTCCTGGATGCTGAACTATGACAGGCTAAATCACAGTCTAGCCTACATATGCTGCATTGAACCGAAGCAAAACGCATCACTGGTCGACTGCATATCCTGGATGCTGAACTATGACAGGCTAAATCACAGTCTAGCCTACATATGCTGCATTGAACCGAAGCAAAACGCATCACTGATCGACTGCATATCCTCAGTGCAGAATTAGACCGAGTTAGATCCTGTTTGATTTTTCAAAGTTTTTCTGTTTCTGCTGCTTACGTGGGTTGCAGCTCCCTAATACTTTAACGTATGTGGCCTCCCCCCCCCCTCCCCAACCCCAGGTCCCTTATACTTTAACGTATGTGGCCTCCCCTCTCCTCCCACCCCCAGCTCGACAGTCTCTCCAAATCACAGATCCTCCTAACCCAGTTCACTTCCGTTTTCACCCGTGATGACGGCTCCCCCCCCTCCTGAGATGAAAGACCCCCCCTACCCCACCATCAACAACCTCACCATAGACATCAACAACCTCATCATAGACATCAACAACCTCACCATAGACATCAACAACCTCACCATAGACATCAACAACCTCACCATAGACATCAACAACCTCACCATAGACATCAACAACCTCACCATAGACATCAACAACCTCACCATAGACATCAACAACCTCACCATAGACATCAACGGCGTCGCCAAACTACTCAAAAACCTCAACCCTTCCAAAGCATCCGGACCAGACAACATCCCCAACAAGATCCTCAAAACCTGCGCTGAAACCATAGCCCCTGCACTAACTACCATCTTCAACCATTCCATAGAGACAGGACAACTCCCGAACGACTGGCTCACTGCAAACATCTCCGCGGTCTTCCAGAAGGGCGACAGAAACCGAGCAGAGAACTACAGGCCAGTATCCCTCACAACAGTGGCCAGTAAACTGCTGGAACACGTCATCTGCCGCCACCTTCGAAACCACCTGGAGATACATAACATCCTAACTGACAGGAATCACGGCTGGAGATACATAACATCCTAACTGACAGGAATCACGGCTTGAGATACATAACACCCTAACTGACAGGAATCACGGCTTGAGATACATAACACCCTAACTGACAGGAATCACGGCTGGAGATACATAACACCCTAACTGACAGGAATCACGGCTGGAGATACATAACACCCTAACTGACAGGAATCACGGCTGGAGATACATAACATCCTAACTGACAGGAATCACGGCTGGAGATACATAACACCCTAACTGACAGGAATCCCGGCTGGAGATACATAACACCCTAACTGAGAGGAATCACGTCTGGAGATACATAACATCCTAACTGACAGGAATCACGGCTTGAGATACATAACATCCTAACTGACAGGAATCACGGCTTGAGATACATAACATCCTAACTGACAGGAATCACGGCTTGAGATACATAACATCCTGACTGACAGGAATCACGGCTTGAGATACATAACATCCTAACTGACAGGAATCACGGCTTGAGATACATAACATCCTAACTGACAGGAATCACGGCTTGAGATACATAACATCCTAACTGACAGGAATCACGGCTTGAGATACATAACATCCTAACTGACAGGAATCACGGCTTGAGATACATAACATCCTAACTGACAGGAATCACGGCTTGAGATAAATAACATCCTGACTGACAGGAATCACGGCTTGAGATACATAACATCCTAACTGACAGGAATCACGGCTTGAGATACATAACATCCTAACTGACAGAAAACACGGCTTGAGATACATTACATCCTAACTGACAGGAATCACGGCTTGAGATACATTACATCCTAACTGACAGGAATCACGGCTTGAGATACATAACATCCTAACTGACAGGAATCACGGCTTGAGATACATAACATCCTAACTGACAAGAATCACGGCTAGAGATACATAACATTCTAACTGACAGGAATCACGGCTTGAGATACATCTTTAGTTACTTTACTTTATTTACTTTCTTTATTTGATGTTTAACGTCGTTTTCAACCACGAAGGTTATATCGCGACGGGGAAAGGGGGAGGGGGGATGGGATAGAGCCACTTGTTAATTGTTTCTTGTTCACAAAAGCACTAATAAAAAAATTGCTCCAGGGGCTTGCAACGTAGTACAATATATTACCTTACTGGGAGAATGCAAGTTTCCAGTACAAAGGACTTAACATTTCTTACATACTGCTTGACTAAAATCTTTACAAACATTGACTATATTCTATACAAGAAACACTTAACAAGGGTAAAAGGAGAAACAGAATCCGTTAGTCGCCTCTTACGACATGCTGGGGAGCATCGGGTAAATTCTTCCCCCTAACCCGCGGGGGGTAATTGTAACACTAAGACAGTATTACGGAGGAACCCCCTTTTAAGTACCCCCAATTTAAGACTTCGTATGCAAACTGGAGAACTTCTGCTGATTTAATTTTTCAGATCAATATTACAGCAATTCTGCACACACACACACACACACACACACACACACACACACACACACACACACACACACACACACACACACACACACACACACACACACACACACACACACACACACACACAAACATTCTCACTCTGCCCAGAAAGCAGCCAGGTTGAAAATTCCTGGCATGAGTTTGAGTGGAAAGATGCCTGTATCCAAGATAAAAAGCCTGAACTGTCTAACTGACAGGAATCACGGCTTGAGATACATAACATCCTAACTGACAGGAATCACGGCTTGAGATACATAACATCCTAACTGACAGAAATCACGGCTTGAGATACATAACATCCTAACTGACAGGAATCACGGCTTGAGATACATAACATCCTGACTGACAGGAATCACGGCTTGAGATACATAACATCTTAACTGACAGGAACCACGGCTAGAGATACATAACATCCTAACTGACAGGAATCACGGCTTGAGATACATAACTTCCTAACTGACAGGAATCACGGCTTGAGATACATAACATCCTAACTGACAGGAATCACGGCTTGAGATACATAACATCCTGACTGACAGGAATCACGGCTTGAGATACATAACATCCTGACTGACAGGAATCACGGCTTGAGATACATAACATCCTAACTGACAGGAATCACGGCTTGAGATACATAACTTCCTAACTGACAGGAATCACGGCTTGAGATACATAACATCTTAACTGACAGGAACCACGGCTAGAGATACATAACATCCTAACTGACAGGAATCACGGCTTGAGATACATAACTTCCTAACTGACAGGAATCACGGCTTGAGATACATAACATCCTAACTGACAGGAATCACGGCTTGAGATACATAACATCCTAACTGACAAAATCACGGCTTGAGATATATAACATGCTAACTGACAGGAATCACGGCTTGAGATACATAACATCCTAACTGACAGGAATCACGGCTTGAGATACATAACATCCTGACTGACAGGAATCACGGCTTGAGATACATAACATCCTGACTGACAGGAATCACGGCTTCAGATCCCGCCACACTTGTGAGACCCAGCTTCTCACCACAGCAAAAGATCTTCTCCAGTCCTACCACACCGGATCACAGGTCGACGTTGCCATACTGGATTTTAGCAAGGCCTTCGACACGGTCGCCCACGGTAGACTCCTACAGAACAGTTACGAGGGCCTATCCACGTGTGGCTGACGAACTTCCTAACGAAGCGGACGATGAGAGTGGTAGTGGAGGGTGAAGCGCCCGAAGAAGCGGCAGTCCTACCAGGCGTCCCCCAGGTCACTGTTTTAGGACCCCTGAAGTTCCTGTGCCACATCAATGACCTGCCTGAATCTACGAAGTCAACAGCACGACTCTTCGCAGATGACTGCTTGCTGTACCGAGATATCCACACCTTCCAAGACCACCTCACCCTGCAAGGCAGACCTCAAACAGCTGGAGATCTGGGCCAAGAAGTGGGGCATGTGCTCTAACGCGCAAAAGTGGTACATCCTCTCCACCAGAAGCAAATCGTCATCCTCCAGCAGGTCCAACACAACCTCTACCTTGGAGTACTACTCTCCGCCGACCTGATCTGGTCTTCCCACATCTCCAACATCTGCCGCAAAGCTGGATCAACTGTGGGCTTCCTAAGCCGGAATCTCCGGAACTGCCCACAGGAGTGCAGGCGCCTGGCGTACATAACATTCGTCCGATCCACGCTGGAGTATGGAGCTATCGTGTGGGACCCTTACCTCCGGCGGGACATCGAGAGGCTGGAGAGAGTTCAGCGCCAAGCAGCCCGCTTTATCACGCGAGACTACAAGTCGAGAAGCCTGGGCTGTGTCAGCGACATGCTGAAGAACCTGAACCTCCCCCCACTGGAAGAGCGCCGCAGGCAGTCACGCCTCAACTTCCTCAACAGGATCTCTGAGGGCCTGATCCCCGCACTCCCTCCAGACAAGTTTCTCACCCCGGCCGTTAGCAGACGACGGAGAGTCATCCCCACAAGGTTCCAGGGGTATGAAAACAGCAATATCATCGAGCGGCAGGCTGTTAACAACACACGAGGCTTCCGCATCCCCACCTGCAAGACAGACCGGTACAAGAACTCCTTCTTCGTACGGACAGTCGCAGAGTGGAATCAGCTGAGTGACGCAGACCTTCCAGCACGACCAGCCCATCCAGCCAGCGCAGCATTTTCAGCGCTGAGACTGCCGTCATCAGGGCTGCCCCAACACTGATCACCTACAGAGCTCAGTAGTTTTATCATTTTTAACAAGTCACAAAGATTGGGAAAGACATTGAAGCGACAGGCCTGTGTATATGATTTGTCCCACCAAAGTCAGGACTTTTATTGTATTCTAAATCATTATTATGCGCTCTCCCGCATCCGTTGCGAAGATGACCAACAGTGGTTCCTGCAACGTAAAAGATCCAGATCCAGATCCAGCTCCCTAATACTTTAACGTATGTGGCCTCCCCTCCCCTTCCTACCCGCTTTTGGCCCCGAACATGCGGCACGCAGCCCAATGGCGTGTGGACACGCCCTGATGCCCATGAACCAAATCACGGCTTGAGATACATACATCCTAACTGACAGGAATCACGGCTAGAGATACATAAAATTCTAACTGACAGGAATCACGGCTTGAGATACATCTTTAGTTACTTTACTTTATTTACTTTCTTTATTTGATGTTTAACGTCGTTTTCAACCAGGAAGGTTATATCGCGACGGGGAAAGGGGGGGGGGGGCCGGGGGGGGTGATGGGATAGAGCCACTTGTTAATTGTTTCTTGTTCACAAAAGCACTAATCAAAAAATTGTTCCAGGGGCTTGCAACGTAGTACAATATATTACCTTACTGGGAGAATGCAAGTTTCCAGTACAAAGGACATAACATTTCTTACATACTGCTTGACTAAAATCTTTACAAAAATTGACTATATTCTATACAAGAAACACTTAACAAGGGTAAAAGGAGAAACAGAATCCGTTAGTCGCCTCTTACGACATGCTGGGGAGCATCGGGTAAATTCTTCCCCCTAACCCGCGGGGGTTAATTGTAACACTAAGACAGTATTACGGAGGAACCCCCTTTTAAGTACCCCCAATTTAAGACTTCGTATGCAAACTGGAGAACTTCTGCTGATTTAATTTTTCAGATCAATACTAACTGACAGGAATCACGGCTTGAGATACATAACGCCCTGATGCCCATGAACCAAACCCCTAGGTATGGGTCACATGCACTTTATGAGCTGCCCAGGACCCGTATGTTATGGGGGGAAGTACGCGACAACTCCCGAAGTTTTGAGTGACATCGGAAGTACTTGCCTCACTTTCGTATGTATGGGCCGGAAGAAGGGCTTACTTCCAAGCAAAGCGAGAAAGTAACTGAGGGTAGTTTGCGACTACTCCCAAAGTTTTGAGCGACATCGGAAGTACATCCTCACTTTCGCATGCATTGGACGAAAAAAGAGCTTACTTTGGAAGCAAACTAGGAAGTAAGTGAGGGTAATTGTACTACAGCGAGACCCAGGAGTACAAACGCTACTTCCAAAGTTTCTCAGTGCAAAAGGGCAGGGCTTTTCTTCGGTTTTTCATATCAAACCGAGCTGACGCAAATGAAAGTCCCAAACAGAGGAAATAGAAGGAAAAGTCGTATCTCGTGCGTGCATTTCGTGCAAATTTCCCTGAATACAAACCTGAGTTGCCAGCTTTGACTTTTGTTCGTCCTGGGTCACTGGCCAACACTCTTTCATCCCCGCTTATACGAGGGGGTGTTTCTATGTAAATGGGCGTCGTTGTGTGCATGTGTTTGTTTGTTTGTTTGTTTGCTTAACGCCCAGTCCACCACGAAGGGTGATATCAGGGCGGGTGTGCATGTGTGTGTGAGTGTGTGTTTGTGTGAGAGTGTGCGTGTGAGAGAGTGTGTGTGTGTGTGTGTGTGTGTGTGTGTGAGAGAGAGAGTGTGTGTGTGTGTGTTTGGGTGTGTGTGTGTGTGTGTGTGTGTGTGTCTGTGCGTGCGTGCGTGCGTGCGTGCGTGGGTGCGTACATGTGTAGTTGTGCGTCTGTTTATTCATTCGTTTATTTGCGTGCACGCGCACACATGTGTGTGTGGGGGGTGTGTTTGTATGTATTTTTGCGAGTGCCTGCCTGCCTGTGTGCGTGCGTGCGGTTATAATTGTGCGTGTGTATGTGTGTGTGCGTGCGTGTGTGCGTGCGTGTGTGTGTGTGTGTGTGTGCGTGCGTGCGTACGTGCGTGCGTGTGTTTGTGTGTGTGTGTGTGTGTGTGCGTGTGTTCGACGGTGTGTGTGTGTGTGTATATGTGTGTGTGTGTGTGTGTGTGTGTGTGTGTGTGTGTGTGTGTGTGTGTGTGCACCCCCCATCCCCCCTTACCACACACTATTATGAGCTGAGTATTTGTGCCTCGATATTTTATTGATGTTCTTACGTTTTATGTTGTTTATTATGATTCACCACACCCGAGTTTCTCGTAATTGAGATAATACAGTGTTCTATGTCTATGTCTAACACACATGCACACACGCGCGTAGGCTAAACAAATCCAATCTTGACTTTCAACTTTATATAAACATACATCCTGTTCACAATTAACGAGGACAAACAAAATTTACAAATAATAATAATAATAATAATAATAATAAATGAGCATTTATATAGCGCAACATCATAACTTTACAATTATGCTCTTTGCGCTTGACACATTTAAAATTAAAACACAGTTATACAAGCATTTACATCTACATTCATAGTCAACAACGCTTAATTAAAAGCATACACCATCAAACATACATTACAAAAGATTCTTCCACTAACTAAGTAATAAAAACATGAATAAAATAGGTAGTAAAACAAACCAAGGAAATACCAGCTGAATACCCTTAATCAAACAGAACATGTTATCAACAATGCTGAAAACAGTCCTAGATGTTTATATACATTATCACTAAAACAAATACACTACCAAAGTACAACAATTTATCTTTTGTAAAAATTCGGCACACATTTTCCCAATTAATATGAAAGTCACTGAACTTATCTTCTTTTCATTACACCTTATATCTTTATTCCCCAAACACTGATTGATTTCTGCCTTTTCAAATTTACCAGTAACCCAAACGTTCGCTCAACCAACCTATTTTGTCCAAAACAGTTTTACCGATACACAATCATTAAAAAAAGAAGAGGTTTAACATAACCGACTTCACTACCACATAAACAAAAAATGTTTTATTCTCCCCAACATTCTGGTCAACAAAATCATTATTATTATATAGACAGTCATTCAATTTCAAGACAATCATCGCAGCTTGGAACCGACCCTTTCGTTCAACCAGGCAGAAGCAACAACTATAGTAAAAGCTAGATAGCGCGATCAACGTTCGCCCATTTTCGAACTCGCGATGAGATTTGTTTCCTCTGGTCACCAAGCCTACCGTTTACAAACGCATGCGCACTAATTGGGATTTCCCCAATTTCCTCGACCTTGACCTCAGAACTCTCGAAGACACTACTTCGGCTTTCAATTTAGCTCTTGCATACCGAGTAGCTGGCAACTTTGCTTCCGAAGTTCCCACTTTCAATGTTAATTTGCAGGGTCTCTCACTTGACATCATTATACGACGATATCGCTTCTTAAGGGTCCTTACCCATTCAAAAGAAACCTCCAACGCATACTACAATTGCAGGACCATTCCTGTTTTTAAGGCAGCTCATTGGGAAATGAGCTCAGACAGAATATCGAAGACGTGAAATGCGTCAATCGAGCAACTGTCGTAACTTGGCTGCAATGAGACGGTCGGCTACCTTGCACCATAGACACGAACTGTGACATTCTTGTTTAATTCAGGTGAAATGCTCGAAACAGAGTGGCTCAAAAGCGACAGTTCGATCAGTTACCAACCGAAAAAAACGTGCTCGAGTCATTCGGCGAAGGTGGCGAGGCGCTCTGGGTTCAAGTGCCGCTGGGAGCAAAAGTTTTTATTAACAAAAATTTTTATTAATCTTTTTCTTTACAGGCCTCAATTGCATTCAGGCTGCAACAACCGGTTTTTATATTTAGTCAAGTTTTGACTAAATATTTTAACATCGAGGGGGAATCGAAACGAGGGTCGTGGTGTATGTGCGTATGTGTGTGTGTGCGTGCGTGTGTGTGTGTGTGTGTGTGTGTAGAGCGATTCAGACTAAACTACAGGACCGATCTTTATGAAATTTGACATGAGAGTTCCTGGGTATGAAATCTCGGAACGTTTTTTTCATTTTTTTGATAAATGTCTTTGATGACGTCATATCCGGCTTTTCGTGAAAGTTGAGGCGGCACTGTCACGCCCTCATTTTTCAACCAAATTGGTTGAAATTTTCGTCAAGTACTCTTCGACGAAGCCCGGGGTTCGGTATTGCATTTCAGCTTGGTGGCTTAAAAATTAATTAATGACTTTGGTCATTAAAAATCTGAAAATTGTAAAAAAAAATAAAAAATTATAAAACGATCCAAATTTACGTTTATCTTATTCTCCATCATTTGCTGATTCCAAAAACATATAAATATGTTATATTCGGATTAAAAACAAGCTCTGAAAATTAAATATATAAAAATTATTATCAAATTATTTTTTTTCGAAATCAATTTAAAAACACTTTCATCTTATTCCTTGTCGGTTCCTGATTCCAAAAATATATAGATATGATATGTTTGGATTAAAAACACGCTCAGAAAGTTAAAACGAAGAGAGGTACAGAAAAGCGTGCTATGCAGCATAGCGTAACCACTACCCCGCTCTTCTTGTCAATTTCACTGCCTATGCCGTGAGCGGTGGACCACGAGTATACGGTCTTGCTGCGTTGCATTGCGTTCAGTTTCATTCTGTGAGTTCGACAGCTACTTGACTAAATATTGTATTTTCGCCTTACGCGACTTGTTGTCTCTGTGTTCATTTTTTTTTAATTGTGTAAAGAAACTGTCCTATGCTTTCACAAAAAATCCAATCTTGACTTTCAACTGTACATTAATATAAAAAGCAGGAAAAAAGAACAGAAAAAAATATCAATAAAGACGGATGCTCCCCGATAACAAAAAAACAAAATAGGGGAGGCAAAAAAGAAAGGGTTGAAGCTGCCTGCATGCAACTGAGATAAAAATTTAAACAAGTCGCGTAAGGCGAAAATACAATATTTAGTCAAGTAGCTGTCGAACTCACAGAATGAAAGTGAACGCAATGCCATTTTTCAGCAAGACCGTATACTCGTAGCATCGTCAGTCCACCGCTCATGGCAAAGGCAGTGAAATTGACAAGAAGAGCGGGGTAGTAGTTGCGCTAAGAAGGATAGCACGCTTTTCTGTACCTCTCTTTGTTTTAACTTTCTGAGCGTGTTTTTAATCCAAACATATCATATCTATATGTTTTTGGAATCAGGAACCGACAAGGAATAAGATGAAAGTGTTTTTAAATTGATTTGGACAATTTAATTTTGATAATAATTTTTATATATTTAATTTTCAGAGCTTGTTTTTAATCCGAATATAACATATTTATATGTTTTTGGAATCAGCAAATGATGGAGAATAAGATAAACGTAAATTTGGATCGTTTTATAAATTTTTATTTTTTTTTACAATTTTTTAGATTTTTAATGACCAAAGTCATTAATTAATTTTTAAGCCACCAAGCTGAAATGCAATACCGAACCCCGGGCTTCGTCGAAGATTACTTGACCCAAATTTCAACCAATTTGGTTGAAAAATGAGGGCGTGACAGTGCCGCCTCAACTTTCACGAAAAGCCGGATATGACGTCATCAAAGACATTTATCAAAAAAATGAAAAAAACGTTCGGGGATTTCATACCCAGGAACTCTCATGTCAAATTTCATAAAGATCGGTCCAGTAGTTTAGTCTGAATCGCTCTACACACACACACACACACACACACACGCACGCACATACACCACGACCCTCGTTTCGATTCCCCCTCGATGTTAAAATATTTAGTCAAAACTTGACTAAATATAAAAAGAAGAAAAAAAGTTCAACATAAGAATTTATTTTTCTCCCTAACATTCACAGGGCCGGACCCAGGGGGGGTTCCAGGGGTTCCGGAACCCCACCCCTGGAAAAAGCATGTACCTTGCTTTGAGTGTTTTTTTTCTTATAGTTTTAGCACCAAAACACTGCTGCTCTTAACCCTCAAAACAAGGCCCAGAATGCACCAGATTGCACAGATTTTAACCGTTTTTCAAAAAATTTCCGGGGGAGCATGCCCCCGGACCCCCCTAGTTCGCGCGCCAGCTTTGCAGGCGCACGCTTGTGGCTTCGCCACTTCGCTGATTTGCCCCCCCAAAAAAAGGAGGACCCCCCCCCCCCCCTTACAACTCATTTGGTCCGGCCCTGATTCAGGTCAACAAAGTCATTGTCATAGCTAGGCAGTCATTCGATTCCAAGACAATCATCACAGGTTTGAACCGACCCTTTCGTTTAACCATTCAAAAAACAACAGCAATAACGCTGTTAGTACTACAGCGCGCTCAACGTTCGCCCTTTTGAACTCGCGATGAGACTTGTTTCTTCTGGTCGCCAAGCTTTCCGCATGTACAAACGCATGTACTAGTTGGGATTCCCCCAATTATTGCGACCTTGACCGAATACTCTCGAAGTCAGCACTACGGCGTTCATGCATAGGGAACAGTTAGAAAGTTAACTTTGGGAGTTCCCACTTTCAAAAGAGGCCTCAACTTCCAGTGTTTCTGATTTCCAGTTCATGCATACGGGCCCAGAAGTCGGTACGTGTTGGCTGCATGAAGCTAGCGGGCAGACCTCCTGCAGAGTTACAAGCGCGGGAGAAAACCAGACACCACGTATTATACCATCATGGCCATGCAAACTGATATTCGTCCGGTGCTTGTCCCGTGGCTTGCCAGGCGGGGACAGTGCCGGTGTAGCGATGTGAGATTGGCCCCTTTGTCACCTTTCTCCCGCGGCCTCGTTGATCTTGTATAAACTTCACACTGAATAAAACAACACCCTTCGATAGTACTGTACTGACGAGCGACCTTGGGTACCTTACATTCATGGGGTCAAATTTGTCCAACCAATGTTTTATTATTTAAACTTACAAATTTGATTCATCCTAAAATGTTTCCCTTCTCATTTAATGGACGTAACCACTCGGTACACGTTTTCGAAGAAATCGAATTTTGGGGTGAAATCTATTTAATTTCACCACCAATTTTCTTCACATGTAAGAAACTGACATGCTTTTCGTCCTTAAATAAGTTCATTTCTTTCATTTTACCAGGGAACAACTTCTCTTTAGGCTATATTAAATGTCCTTCAGGCATGCATATTGTTGGCCTCTTCAGGACAGGAATGGGGTTATATGATAAAGGAAACATTTCAGTCTCGATTATCAATCAATCAATCAATATGAAGCTTATATAGCTCGTATTCCGTGGGTACAGTTCTAAGCGCTTGTCGAAGAGTTGTCAACACAGGACTAACAAAGAAACTAACATCTTCAGACGGACACGAACCCTACCACACACTAGCAAACCCTGGTAAACATACAACAAACAACTGTTTAACAACAATGTACACATCAATAGCTAGATCCAAACAAAATAATATTAAGCACAAAGAAAATCCCTCTCACAGAGCACAGCACAAGAAGATTATATATCGAGGGGGTAAGGCTTTGAAGTCACTAGACTGTGTCGCATTTACATGTGGACAAGAAAACATGAGTGACATCAGTGGCTATTATGCTAGCTTGCTATTTCTGTCCCCAGTACAATAGACTATTTGGGACATGAAGTGTTAGTACGCTAAGTGAGGTATGGTATCAGTTGGGATGTTTTCAAGTCGATGTAGCAATGGCAGGCCCAATCCTTACTGTTGAATTATATCAATTAGGCGACGAAGCACACTAAGGATTGTTGATTCACTAACTCTCTCATTTGTCCGTCCGAGCTTCTGTCGTTCGAGCTTATGTCGCGTCAAGCTTTTCAGTGTCGCATCGAGCTTGTGTCCATTCGAGCTTTTGTCCATTCGCGCTTTTGTCGTTCGAGCTTTTGTCGTTCGAGCTTATGTCCATTCGAGCTTTTGTCCATTCGCGCTTTTGTCGTTCGAGCTTTTGTCGTTCGAGCTTTTGTCGTTTAAGCTTTTGTCGTTCGAGCTTATGTCATGTACCCCTATTCAACCGACCTCTGAATTTTTCTGCTCAGATTTGAATGTCCTGTACAGACGGGCGCAGGGGATAAGACATCTGCCTCATAATCAGAAGGTCGTGAGTTCAAATCCCGGTCGCGGCCGCCTGATGGGGTAAGGATGGAGATTTTTCCTATCTCCCAGGTCAACTTATCTGCAGAACTGCCAGTGCCGTATTCCCCTTCTTGTGTACACGCAAGCACAAGACCAAGTGCGCACGGAAAAGATCCTGTAATCCATGTCAGAGTTCGGTGGGTTACAGAAACCCTACATGCTTCCCCCTAAGGCGGCGTATTAATGGCGGGGTAAAAACGGTCGTACACGTATAAACCCAGTCGTGCAAAAACATGAGTGAACGTGGGAGTTTCAGCCCATGAACGAAGATGAAGAATGTACTGTACCGCTGTAAATTCACGTCTTCCAACATGAATGACTTCGTGGAAGCAGAGACGGTGACCACTCCGCTATAGTGACTAGATCCTGGCTGGTGCATTCAGTGTCTTAAGGTACTGTGAGTATCCCTCAGTGAAAACACACACACACACACACACACACACACACTGAAAACGGTATATTGAAAATAAGAGGGATAAACTCAATGAAAGACAAAGTATGGTTATTTGATATAATAGAGGAAGACAAAATAGTGACGAAATAACACGAAATAACAGGACTGCAAAAACGGATATCCCTGAGCTTCGCTGAACCAGAGAGCGCCATTTGCATTGAATTTTGGAGATTGCGAGCGCGGAATTGTAACATGAGGAGAACCAGGGTTGGAGGGGCTGAGAAAAATAACTTTTTGGTTTTTTTTGTTCAAGTTTATTTGATCGGTACTTTCTCCCTGTGAAAGTCCATGTAAGAAGTAAAATGAATATGTGTTCCACTGTATATTATTATGTTTGTTTGTTTGATTCTAACTGGTGTTTGCTTCTGATTTCTTCGCTCGTGCTTTTCTGCCTACGGTTGTAATATTTTGATGCGTTTCTGTTCCCGCTACAAGCAGGAGCTTGTTGTGCCATGTATGCCAAGCTTGTTGTGCCATGTATGCCAAGCTTGTTGTGCCATGTATGCCAAGCTTGTTGTGCCATGTATGCCAAGCTTGTTGTGCCATGTATGCCAAGCTTGTTGTGCCATGTATGCCAAGCTTGTTGTGCCATGTATGCCAAGCTTGTTGTGCCATGTATGCCAAGCTTGTTGTGCCATGTATGCCAAGCTTGTTGTGCCATGTATGCCAAGCTTGTTGTGCCATGTATGCCAAGCTTGTTGTGCCATGTATGCCAAGCTTGTTGTGCCATGTATGCCAAGCTTGTTGTGCCATGTATGCCAAGTTTGTTGTGCCATGTATTCCAAGCTTGTTGTGCCATGTATGCCAAGCTTGTGCCATGTATGCCAAGCTTGTTGTGCCATGTATGCCAAGCTTGTTGTGCCATGTATGCCAAGCTTGTGCCATGTATGCCAAGCTTGTTGTGCCATGTATGCCAAGCTTGTTGTGCCATGTATGCCAAGCTTGTTGTGCCATGTATGCCAAGCTTGTTGTGCCATGTATGCCAAGCTTGTTGTGCCATGTATGCCAAACATTGTTTGCTTTCTTTTTGTTTTTCATGAAAGTACATGTGTGAAGTACAAGGATATTTTTTCTTTTTTGTCTGTACCTGTTTGTTTGTTCGTTTGTCTATGTTTGTTGGTATTGGTTGGTTGTGTATGTTCTACCTGTAAAATATCTACAATCGTGCTGTTTTTGCCTGTATGTTGTTATTTTTTAATTTTTTTTTTATAAACCTTTACAGTATTGAGCTTGCCTTTTGTGCGGGTCGAATGAATAACAACAAGCTTTCATAATAACCGTATTCAATCTCATGGCAATCCCCTCTCTCTCTCGAACAGGAAACATACGGAGACACCCTCTTAATTTCGCAACACACTACATGGGCCCACACACTGAACATGACAGACACATTCCATTCATTTTGCTCTTCTATGCTAAATTTCTATTTTTGTCCCCATAATAAATTTGCTCTTCTTTCGCACGCTTAACCTGATTTATACTGGCCTCAATCACAACATCCTCACTTTCAGTCATTCTCATGACGCGTGTTTAAGGCTGCACACGCACTCCATGTACAATGTGGCACGACCGTATTATAATCACTCGTTGATAATGTGGCCTAATACTTTTCATGAAATGTACATATGAATAAGGTTATTGTTGCCTCAATGAATTGTCGAGGCTTAGGGGACGTAAAGCAAAATGGATGTTTTTCAATATTTGAGACAAAAAAAGTTTTCAATTTATTTTTTACAGGACACACATTTTGACGGGTGCGTATCGCTAGCGCTGCGTGTCATTGGGCTGTCGGGTACTACTGTCATTGTGCAAGGGGGGAGGACCTTGAATATGGAAAGCCGTTTGGCTCATAACCATTACGCGTTAATAAAACATAAATACACGCGTAATAAATGACTAATACACGTGTATTTATTTCTTATTGCACGTGTAATTTATCTTTTTTCTCATGCTATGGAATAGCATAATGATTAAATACACGTGTAATAAATATTTCATACTCGTGTAAGAAATGATTAAATACACGCGTAATTAACATTTCATGCGCGTGTAAGAAATATTTAAATACACGTGTAATTATTTATTACACGTGTATTTAAATATTTTTTACACGCGCATGAAATGATTATTACGCGTGTATTAATTATTTCTTACACGCGCATGAAATATTTCTTACGCGTGTATTAAATATTTCTTACACGCGCATGAAATATTTATTACGCGTGTATTTAATCATTTCGTACACGTGTATGACATTTTTATTCCACGTGTATTTAATCATTTCGTACACGTGTAAGACATGATTAAATACACGTGTAATAAATTTTTTTATACACGCGTAAGAAATGAATAAATACGCGTGTAATAAATATTTCATACAAGCGTTAAAAATGCAGGAGTCACGTGGTTAAGCGACTTAAAAACTCGGACTGGGAATCCACATGAAAAACACTCTATGCGTCTTCATCGCCTCGCTTTGCACGCTTACAGCTCAAGATGGCGGAAGCGGCAAACGTCAATGTCACCTTAGAAGGTTTGCGAGAACAATTTAACGCCTTTGCCCAGGCTCGCACAGCATTGGAAAGGTAAGTTACTTGTTTTATCAGATGAAGTCGGTTGTTATGCGCGCGAACCGGAAGTAGAATAGACGAGAGTTGTTGCTTTGCATGTCGTATATTTTCCGATTCAAGTTTTAAGTTTATTACGGGTGTATGTAATGATTAAATACACGTGTATTTAAATAATTTCCTACACGTGTATTTAATCATTTCTTACACGCGTATAAACTATTTCCTGCACGTGTATTTAATCATTTCTTACACGCGCATGAAATATTTATTACACGCGTATTTAATCATTTCTTACACGCGCATGAAATATTTATTACACGCGTATTTAATCATTTCTTACACGTGTATGAATTATTTATTACACGCGTAAAAATGATTATTACACGTGCATTAATCATTTATTACACGTGTATCAATTATTTATTACACGTGTATTTATGTTTTATTACGCGTGTAATGGTTATGAGCCAAACGGCTTTCCATACTTGAAAACTCGCCGGTGTTTCGGATCCAATCCGCCGCGCGGCCCGCACTGTGTCGGTGTGTTAGTGGGAGAGGCAGAGTGCCGTACAGTTGCAAACAGTGCGTGAAGGAAGGATAGTCGTGGGGTGATTGTACGTGTGCTGCACAATGTCCGACAAACAGAGAGACAACTTGGGCTACACTTCTGCCTACGATGAGCCTCCGCCCCAATATGTAAGTGGTAATTTTTAAACTTTGCTTGTATTGAGTGCAGTTTTGTTTTTGCGTATGTGTCGGTGTCTGTTTCGTTGTGTGTTTCATTGGTAGTTTATTTGGTCACCAACTTTCTTCGAATATTATTCCTCGTTCCTTCAGCATCCCTTTCTTCAGCTCGCTGGTAATGCTTGTGAGTTGGTTTTTATTTGGGGTTTTTTCCCCTTCTTTTTGATGATTTCTTTTAGATGCATTCTTAGATGACATTGGTACACTTGCTAATCTTCTACTAGGTGCGTCTTGTTACTGTTTTGTTATTGTTGTTAGTGTTGTGTTCGTTTGGAAGAAACAACTAGAATACAAATATGCTCTCTTTTTCCTTTTCACTTATGTGTTTTTACATTTAGTCAAAACTTGACTAAATGTTTTAACATAGAGGGGGAATCGAGACGAGGGTCGTGGTGTATGTGTGTGTGTGTGTGTGTATCTGTCTGTCTGTCTGTCTGTGCGTGTGTGTGTGTAGAGCGATTCAGACCAAACTACTGGACCGATCTTTATGAAATTTGACATGAGAGTTCCTGGGAATGATATCCCCGAACGTTTTTTTTTCTTTTTTTCGATAAATACTTTTGATGACGTCATATCTGGCTTTTTGTAAAAGTTGAGGCGGCACTGTCACACCCTCATTTTTCAATTCAATTTGATTGAAATTGTGGCCAAGCAATCTTCGACGAAGGCCGGACTTCGGTATTGCATTTCAGCTTGGTGGCTTAAAAATTAATTAATGACTTTGGTCATTAAAAATCTGAAAATTGTAATAATGTTTTTTTATATAAAACGATCCAAATTTACGTTCATCTTATTCTACATTATTTTCTGATTCCAAAAACATATAAATATGTTATATTTGGATTAAAAACAAGCTCTAAAAATTAAAAATATAAAAATTTATGATCAAAATTAAATTTCCGAAATCGATTTAAAAACAATTTCAGCTTATTCCTTGTCGAATCCTGATTCCAAAAACATATAGATATGATATGTTTGGATTAAAAACACGCTCAGAAAGTTAAAACAAAGAGAGGTACAGAAAAGCGTGCTATCCTTCTTAGCGCAACTACTACCCCGCTCTTCTTGTCAATTTCACTGCCTTTGCCATGAGCGGTGGACTGACGATGCTACGAGTATACGGTCTTGCTGAAAAATGGCATTGCGTTCAGTTTCATTCTGTGAGTTCGACAGCTACTTGACTAAATATTGTATTTTCGCCTTACGCGACTTGTTACATTTAGTCAAGTTTTGACTAAATGTTTTAACGTAGAGGAGGGAATCGAGACGAGGGTCGTGGTGTATGTGCGTGTGTGTGTGTGTGTCTGTGTGTGTGTGTAGAGCGATTCAGACTAAACTACTGGACTGATCTTTATGAAATTTGACATGAGAGTTCCTGGAAATGATATCCCCAGATGTTTTTTTCTTTTTTTTGGATAAATGTATTTGATGACGTCATATCCGGCTTTTCGTGAAAGTTGAGGCGGCACTGTTACACTCTCATTTTTCAATTAAATTGGTTGAAATTTTGGTCAAGTAATCTTCAACAAAGCCCAGACTTCGGTATTGCATTTCAGCTTGGTGGCTTAAAAATTAATCAATGACTTTGGTCATTAAAAATCTGAAAATTGTAAAAATATATATTTTTTATAAAACGATCCAAATTTACGTTCATCGTATTCTCCATCATTTGCTGATTCCAAAAACATATAAATATGTTATATTTGGATTAAGAACAAGCTCTAAAAATTAAAAATATAAAAATTATTATCAAAATTAAATTTTCGTAATCAATTTAAAAACACTTTCATCTTATTCCTTGTTGGTTCCTGATTCCAAAAACATATAGATATGATATGTTTGGATTAAAAACACGCTCAGAAAGTTAAAACGAAGAGAGGGACAGAAAAGCGTGCTATCCTTCTCAGCGCAACTACTACCCCGCTCTTCTTGTCAAGTTCACAAAAATAAACAGATTATGACGTCATTTTAAGTGGCACAAACGTGTACATGAATGCCTTCCCTTTCGAATGATTTACAGTTATAGAATTTCTGTCAAGCGGTTTAAGTTTTATGTCCGTTTTATGAACCCAACCCTCAAAACAAGAATAGTAACGCCAAAGAAGGAAAACATACACACAAACCAACGTTTTTCTCACCGTTGGTTTGGAATATTGCCCCAAAACTTTAGATTTAGTGTTGTGGTGTTAAAATCTATCAGAAAAATGTGTTTGCTAACGTGACGCCAAAAAGTAACCCAAACGGTCCTTAGCCGACTGACTATATATGCAGCACAGCGAAACCACTACCGCGCTGAACAGGCTCGTCAGTTTCACTCCGTTATGCACAAACGGCGGACAACGGTCATTGTGAAAAAATGCAGTGCGTTCAGTTTCATTCTGTGAGTTCCACAGCTTGACTAAATGTAGTAATTTCGCCTTACGCGACTTGTTGTTATTATTGTTGATGTGTTTGTGGTTCTTTTTCCTTTTGATAAGTCAAAGATGAGGAAGCTCTCTCTCTCTCTCTCTCTCTCTCTCTCTCTCTCTCTCTCTCTCTCTCTCTCTCTCTCTCTCTTTCTCTCTCTCTCTCTCTCTCTCATCTCTCTCTCTCTCTCTCATCTCTCTCTCTCTCCCTCTCTCTCTCTCTCTCTCTCTCTCTCTCTCTCTCTCTCTCTCTCTCTCTCTCTTTCTCTCTCTCTCTCTCTCTCTCTCTCTCGTAACCGAGCAGTCGAGAGGCAAGACCGCCATCTCCACCGTTTTGTACTTTAAATAACGCCAGCCCCCCTCTTTAAGTGTATTTGTGTTGTTTGAACAACGAAAACATCACCCCATTGTACAGTCGTAACAAAAGCCGTTGTAAACAACATCCTGCCCTGCGTTGTGCTGAAAGATTTTGTCGGTGCGCGTAAAACCAGGGGGTTGTTAGCAGGGGGTGATTGGCAAGGTAGAACATGTCATATGGAAAAGACTCGGTTGGCGGTGGGTGAATATTGCTCTTTCTCAACCAGAAAACACGTTCAAACTGAACGTGGGGTGAAGACCTAGGTTGAACGATTTATTCGTAATGCCCATACAGGTTCCTTTGTGACGCATTGCTGATTTAAGGGCATTTGACAAAGCGTATTCACCCGTTCTGTGGGTTACTTTGAGGGAATGTTGATGACCTTTTGGATATTACTGTTGTCGTCGTTGTTGTTGATGTTGTTGATCTTGTCCTCATGCGGTTCACCTCGTTTCATTTTTTCTTTTCTTGTTGGTCTATTTTTGGGTAGTACCGTGCCGTCTCAAACGGCATCCGTATCTTATCAACTTGATGTTATCGCGCTTGTGGTATTATCTTATGTATAAATAATGAATGTACAGTGTCCCCGGATATCTGTTTATGCAAAATCACGCATAGCTTTTCACCCTTCTCTCCCGCCGGGCTCAAAGATAGACACTGTTGGTTTTGACAAAAGCATTTAGTAATTAAGGTGTTGTTTGACAACAAGGTACACACTTTTCGACCTCTGCATTGCACGAGGTGTGTTGTGAACTGTTTTCGCTCTTCTATACGTTACATATTAAGGTTAGATGTAAACGATAAAACGTTAATAGATGTTATCGCTCTTCTTCTTTTCGATCGCCGATCACACTTGGAGTCCAGATCTTGAGATATAATTAGTGGTCCTCTGCAGCGCAGCCACTGGCCCGTACAGCTTGTTGTGCAGGGACTCCGGCATTGGCCAGATTTCCTCTCTCAGCACCTGGTGGTTCCTGCAGTCTCGTAGGATGTGGGCCGTGTCCTGCTCTGCTTCCCCACAAGAACACATGGGGGAGGGCACAACATGCAGCTTCTTGTGGAGATACGTTACATAAGGTGTGATGCAAACGATAAAACTTCAGCTGTTTTGCTCTGTTATACGTTACAAAAAGTGTGTTGTGAGCAGTCCAACTTCACTAGTTGTTTTCGCTCTGTTGTACGGTACAAAAAAATGTGTTGTGAGCAGTACAACTTCACTAGTTGTTTTCGCTCTGTTATACGGTACAAAAAGTGTGTTGTGAGCAGTCCAATTTCACTAGTTGTTTTCTCTCTGTTGTACGGTACAAAAAGTGTGTTGTGAGCAGTCCAATTTCACTAGTTGTTTTCTCTCTGTTGTACGGTACAAAAAGTGTGTTGTGAGCAGTCCAACTTCACTAGTTGTTTTCTCTCTGTTGTACGGTACAAAAAGTGTGTTGTGAGCAGTCCAATTTCACTAGTTGTTTTCTCTCTGTTGTACGGTACAAAAAGTGTGTTGTGAGCAGTCCAACTTCACTAGTTGTTTTCGCTCTGTTGTACGGTACAAAAAAATGTGTTGTGAGCAGTACAACTTCACTAGTTGTTTTCTCTCTGTTGTACGGTACAAAAAGTGTGTTGTGAGCAGTCCAACTTCACTAGTTGTTTTCGCTCTGTTGTACGGTACAAAAAAATGTGTTGTGAGCAGTACAACTTCACTAGTTGTTTTCTCTCTGTTGTACGGTACAAAAAGTGTGTTGTGAGCAGTCCAACTTCACTAGTTGTTTTCTCTCTGTTGTACGGTACAAAAAGTGTGTTGTGAGCAGTCCAATTTCACTAGTTGTTTTCTCTCTGTTGTACGGTACAAAAGGTGTGTTGTGAGCAGTCCAATTTCACTAGTTGTTTTCTCTCTGTTGTACGGTACAAAAGGTGTGTTGTGAGCAGTACAACTTCACTAGTTGTTTTCTCTCTGTTGTACGGTACAAAAAGTGTGTTGTGAGCAGTCCAATTTCACTAGTTGTTTTCTCTCTGTTGTACGGTACAAAAGGTGTGTTGTGAGCAGTCCAATTTCACTAGTTGTTTTCTCTCTGTTGTACGGTACAAAAAGTGTGTTGTGAGCAGTCCAATTTCACTAGTTGTTTTCTCTCTGTTGTACGGTACAAAAAGTGTGTTGTGAGCAGTCCAATTTCACTAGTTGTTTTCTCTCTGTTGTACGGTATAAAAAGTGTGTTGTGAGCAGTCCAACTTCACTAGTTGTTTTCTCTCTGTTGTACGGTACAAAAAGTGTGTTGTGAGCAGTCCAATTTCACTAGTTGTTTTCTCTCTGTTGTACGGTACAAAAAGTGTGTTGTGAGCAGTCCAATTTCACTTGTTGTTTTCTCTCTGTTGTACGGTACAAAAAGTGTGTTGTGAGCAGTCCAACTTCACTAGTTGTTTTCTCTCTGTTGTACGGTACAAAAGGTGTGTTGTGAGCAGTCCAATTTCACTAGTTGTTTTCTCTCTGTTGTACGGTACAAAAAGTGTGTTGTGAGCAGTCCAATTTCACTAGTTGTTTTCTCTCTGTTGTACGGTACAAAAGGTGTGTTGTGAGCAGTACAACTTCACTAGTTGTTTTCTCTCTGTTGTACGGTACAAAAAGTGTGTTGTGAGCAGTCCAATTTCACTAGTTGTTTTCTCTCTGTTGTACGGTACAAAAGGTGTGTTGTGAGCAGTCCAACTTCACTAGTTGTTTTCGCTCTGTTGTACGGTACAAAAAAATGTGTTGTGAGCAGTACAACTTCACTAGTTGTTTTCGCTCTGTTATACGGTACAAAAAGTGTGTTGTGAGCAGTCCAATTTCACTAGTTGTTTTCTCTCTGTTGTACGGTACAAAAGGTGTGTTGTGAGCAGTCCAATTTCACTAGTTGTTTTCTCTCTGTTGTACGGTACAAAAAGTGTGTTGTGAGCAGTCCAATTTCACTAGTTGTTTTCTCTCTGTTGTACGGTACAAAAAGTGTGTTGTGAGCAGTCCAATTTCACTAGTTGTTTTCTCTCTGTTGTACGGTACAAAAAGTGTGTTGTGAGCAGTCCAACTTCACTAGTTGTTTTCTCTCTGTTGTACGGTACAAAAAGTGTGTTGTGAGCAGTCCAATTTCACTAGTTGTTTTCTCTCTGTTTTACGGTACAAAAGGTGTGTTGTGAGCAGTCCAACTTCACTAGCTGTTTTCGCTCTGTTATATACGGTACAAAAAGTGTGTTGTGAGCAGTCCAACTTCACTAGTTGTTTTCTCTCTGTTGTACGGTACAAAAGGTGTGTTGTGAGCAGTCCAATTTCACTAGTTGTTTTCTCTCTGTTGTACGGTACAAAAAGTGTGTTGTGAGCAGTCCAACTTCACTAGTTGTTTTCTCTCTGTTGTACGGTACAAAAGGTGTGTTGTGAGCAGTCCAATTTCACTAGTTGTTTTCTCTCTGTTGTACGGTACAAAAGGTGTGTTGTGAGCAGTCCAACTTCACTAGCTGTTTTCGCTCTGTTATATACGGTACAAAAAGTGTGTTGTGAGCAGTCCAACTTCACTAGTTGTTTTCTCTCTGTTGTACGGTACAAAAGGTGTGTTGTGAGCAGTCCAATTTCACTAGTTGTTTTCTCTCTGTTGTACGGTACAAAAGGTGTGTTGTGAGCAGTCCAATTTCACTAGTTGTTTTCTCTCTGTTGTACGGTACAAAAGGTGTGTTGTGAGCAGTCCAATTTCACTAGTTGTTTTCTCTCTGTTGTACGGTACAAAAAGTGTGTTGTGAGCAGTCCAATTTCACTAGTTGTTTTCTCTCTGTTGTACGGTACAAAAAGTGTGTTGTGAGCAGTCCAATTTCACTAGTTGTTTTCTCTCTGTTGTACGGTACAAAAAGTGTGTTGTGAGCAGTCCAACTTCACTAGTTGTTTTCGCTCTGTTGTACGGTACAAAAAAATGTGTTGTGAGCAGTCCAACTTCACTAGTTGTTTTCGCTCTGTTGTACGGTACAAAAAAATGTGTTGTGAGCAGTCCAACTTCACTAGTTGTTTTCGCTCTGTTGTACGGTACAAAAAAATGTGTTGTGAGCAGTACAACTTCACTAGTTGTTTTCGCTCTGTTATACGGTACAACGTCAGTACCTGTATCCGCTCTGTTTCTCAATTCACCGCTGTGTCAACAACCCCGGGCCGCCTGTTGTTGACACGTGGATATCACCCAGTGTTTGGAGTGGATCATTAAAAGAAAATTGGTTCATTCCTGCGTTCGCGCATTTTATCCCCCTCCCCTCTCCTTACTTGCAAATAGCTTTGTGCGTACTTGCAAATGCATTACAGGTAGGCTTGCCCCGCCATTGAATCTACTGTGAACGCTTTAATAATGGGTGCAATTTAAATGCGCAGTTTGATCTTGACAGGTTCTTCTTTTGTCGGGCGTCAATCCCCGATCACGACCTCCAAGTTTGAAATGGAAGCCTGTTCATTTGAAACGATTCGCAGACACTGATATCAGCCTTTGAAGCCAGCAAGCTCCAAGTTGTTATTATATATATTCAAACATTCATTTTCAATAGAAGAAATACGTATGGTACGTATCTGACCTTGTTTAGACTGACCTACATTTTCGTATGCAGATGCCATCAACAATAAAAGTGTCTTCCATTATTTTCATCCGCGTCTAACACTTTCCCAAACATATTAAACGTTTTCTTTATGGTCATTAAAATGTTCGTATGCAGCCAAAATTATGTGTACGACTCTCTCTCTCTCTCTCTCTCTCTCTCTCTCTCTCTCTCTCTCTCTCTCTCTCTCTCTCTAAGCTGCCAGTTTAGAATCTCTTTCTCTCTTTCTTTCTCTCTTTCTTTCTCTCTCTCTCTCTCTCTCTCTCTCTCTTTCTCTCTCTCTCTCTCCTCCATCTTGAGAGAGAGCAATGGGACCTAGTGTCGCTTAGCGACAGCTCTCTCTCTCTCTCTCTCTCTCTCTCTCTCTCTCTCTCTCTCTCTCTCTCTCTCTCTCTCTCTCTTTCTCTCTTTCTCTCCATCTCTATCTCTCTCTCTCTCTCCTAGATCCTCCATCTTGAGAGAGAGCAATGGGACCTAGTGCCGCTTGGCGACAGCTCTCTCTCTGTGTCTTTCTCTCTCTTTTCTCTCTCTCTCTCTCTCTCTCTCTCTCTCTCTCTCTCTCTCTCTCTCTCTCTCTCTCTCTCTCTCTCCTCTATCTTCAGAGAGAGCTATGGGACCTAGTGACAGCTCTCACATGACAGTGGTCGTCAGCTTTAGCCGGTAGCTTTAGCAGCCGTCTGCATGCTTTGCATCCGTATACTGTCTTCTGTCCACCCCTGACGAGGGCCTGTCTGTCATACCTTGCCGAGCTTACCAAAGCTGGTGCGGATGTCCGATCATCAATTACAGTTGTAAAATGGACCATCGGGTCCATCCTCTTCGAAGGCCCAAACCGTTTAAACACGGTCGTGTGACCGATGTTCACATATAACCAACTGACTGCTAATTGAGGCCGTCTGAGGTAACTAGGACCTATTTTGGACATGATGGGTTAAACAATAGTAAAAACAGTTCACATAGATAACAGTACATCCCACTTCATTGTTACTGCTCCCAGCAATCTGTTTTGTTACCTTAAAGGTATACTGAACTTGTCAAATCCAGGTGCACGGAGCCCCTGGGGCTTTTAGTCATACCTCAGGCAGCTATCCGTTAGAAGAACTACCAAGTTTCATTGACTTGCACCAAAAGAGTCAAGAACTGCGATTTTTTTATGAATTAATTTTGCCAACACATTCTTATCTTCACATACATTTATACAGTTCATACTGTGTTCAAAATAGTATTTTGTAGAAAACAACTTATTTCGCGTCACTGCAGAAGTCACGTAGTTTGTATTTTAGGTTTATTCGGCCATGATAATGAAGTTACCACGCCTTTGGAACTATACGATATTATGCAGTGTACACTGAGCGATTGACGAACCGAGACCACAGATGAGTGAGACTTTTGTATGCATAAACTTTTGACATTTAATTCATTAATCATCATGCTTATCTGGTGAACAATGGTGCTTGGGTCATGAGAAGGTAGGCTATATATATATTGCATACTAGAGGAATACCCGGCTTCGCCGGGGTGAATCGCGAGACAGAGACAGACAGCGTGGCGGTTCATCACAATCACCTTTGCAGGCGAAGTCCTGTCAAACGGGATTGAGAATTTTAGAGCTTATTTCTTAGCCCTATATTATCTGTTGTGGCTTCTCAAATGCCAGAACATACAGACAGACAAAAGCCGCTAGACCCCATCACAAACAGAACTCTACAATCCACAGGTTTTTGCCCACACACACACACACAAACACACACACAGAGAAGCCGTATATATATATTATGCATATCTGTATCTATAAATATATAGAGATAGGTGAGAGTGTATTTTTCGCGTGGCTATAAATTGATTCGACCTTTTCACTTTGACAGTAAGAACAACTTACGGGTGCAAGGGAAGCGTTGTGGACAGCGCAGTGGACAGCGCAGTGACATTCTAAAAATAGTAATAGTAACTTACAAACGGGAAAGCCACACGAAGGAAGGGAGATAAACGCCAAACACTGGAGAAGATAAGGAAGAGTTACTTATAATGGTGAAATGAACACAAAAACCAAACTCAGTTCAGCGCTGCGCGCTGAGAGCACGTGTTGAAATATCTCATCGATGATAATTTTTATTGTGTCCGGGGTGTAGCTGAATACGGTGTCCAAATTTGAAAAAGATCCACCGAGAACTTTGGCGTTGTGATGTGGTGTAGCGGCTATGGTGTGTCGGTATGGGGGCCCGGGTAGCTGAGGTGGAACCAAAATAGCTGAGGTGGAACCAAAATCGGTTCAGCGCTGCGCGCTGAGAGCACGTGTTGAAATATCTCATCGATGAGGTTGTGTCCGGGGTCTCTCTGAATAAGCCCACCAAATTTGAAGCAGATCCATCGAGAACTTTGGCCGTGCATGGCGAATACACAAATACACAGACACACAGACACACAGACAGACACAAGTCGTATATATATATATATATCGCATGATCTTGCTAAGGCTCGAAAGAACAGAAAATGATCCCCATGATATCGTTTGGCTTTGCAAGCCTGAAATGTACGTAGGGCTTGCGGTACGGCTTGGTGTTCAGTGGGCGTGGAAACCAAAGGGGTCATGTATTCAACCAGTAAGAAACTTTTCCGCCTACATGCACCTTGTAAGGGGGCGAAAAAACATAAGTTGTAATATTAGGGCAGGAAAAAAACATTGTGTGAGAATCATTCATTCATTCAGTCAATTAATCAAGCAGTCCCAGACACCTTTCACAAATACATTAACCTGTCATTTTAGACAAGGAGTGCATACTTTAGCCGAGCTGTTTGTGTTTTTATGTTGTTGTTTTTTTATATTTATTTTTTGCCCTACATCTTTTTTTTACTCATGCACACATTCACGCGCTGTGTTTATGCGCAGTACCAGCCAAGCACGGTGAACGACACCGGTTGCTTTCGCTTTCACCAGAGTGCATGAAGTTGATTGTACAGCATAGACACCAACGACTTGTCGAAGACTGCTATCAATGCCACCATGGAATGAGATCATTCAAGTCAGTCAGTTTGAATAACGTCTGCGTTGTGGGGGCTTTCAATAACTTGTGTTCAATGTAGAGATCCGGCGTCGTTAATGTCTCTCAGTAAAAGACGTTTCAAACGAACTGTGTTCGAATGATTGATCTTAAAGAATCGCTGACGCGTAAACAAGAAACGCGAAAGCAACCCGGTCCTCCTACTGGCTTGAAATAGACTTTTAAAGCAACACTTTTTCAAACTGAGCAATATTGTTAACAGTCTAAACACAGGGTTAGTACAGGTCATGGAAAACCTGGAAAGTCATGGAATTTGATTTTTAATTTTCCAGGCCTGCAAAGTCATGGAATTTCAATTCAAGTCATGGAAAGTCATGGAATTTAACAAAAATAAGAAAGAAAGAAAAATTAACCTTTAGCACGCCAGCGGCGATTTTCGTTGCCCAGCCATTAACCCTCCCCGCCCCCCCCCCCCCCCCCCCCCCCCCTTTGCCAGCCAGCAGCGATTTGCGTCGCCAGCACAAGGCTTGTTCGTATGACCAACTTCTCGTTCGTATTTGCATACGAGAATAACGGTATTTTTAACGGCACTTGAGCCAAAGCGAGGCTCACTTCCTTCCGTTTTCTCGTCGTGTCGTCTGCGCTGCATTTGAGTCGGTTTCGTCGAAGTTTTCTGCTTTTGTTTTTGCATCGATAAAGTACTTTAGCGCTTCGACAAGCAAGATGGAGGATAATGAGTTTGAAACTTTCTTTCGGGTTGTTTCTTAACAAAAAGTATGCGGAATTGGAACGAATTACCGAGAAAGATCTTCGCAATGAACTGTGTATCGCGGTGAAAAAAAATGACAGTTCGTCAAGTCACAGTGACGGTTACGAAACGGAATTTACGAAAGTGCAGATGGATACAAACAGTGGCTGGTCCAGTTTAGTGAAATGACAAGACCAACAAACATTACCGATAATCTGACTGCGTAGCAAATGCTTGACTTGCTTGTCGAAGAGACACTGCGTAGAAACTGACTCAAATTCAGTGCAAAGCAAGCCAGTGTCAAAACTGGCAGTGACAAGACGTAAAAAGTTTGCGTGTTCGGAAATGGCGACCTGTGGATCTAGTCATGGAAAATGTTATTGAGGCTCATGGAAAGTCATGGAAAAGTCATAGAATTTTGTTTCTAAAAACCAGTGGGGACCCTGTAAACAGTTTTAATTGCTGCAGGTGTCTAAAGTGGTGAAGTTTATTCAAAATATAAGGTAACGTTGCATCAACAAGTTCTTGCTGACATAGAAGAAGTGAATATTCTTCCGATGACAGCTAGAGTTGCAACTACTTTCGGGAATCGTCCTGATATTTATCTAAAGTAAATGTAGCTTTTTTTTCCCACAATGGCCGATGGGATGGCCGATAGGGTGTTTTGTTATACATGTACTCAGGGAGCTGCGGTTTAAAAGGAACAGGGAGGACTATGCCTAGCAAATAAACGAGTTAAATGACAATTTTAGGTGCACAAAATACAATGTTTTTGTACCTATACTCCTATTCAAAAGACCAACAGGGGTCTCGCAAACGCAGATTTTGGTTTAGGAAATAGCTCAACGTCGATGTTGCTCTTTGGTCAGAAAATGGGACAGGAAATACTTTTTATCTTCTTCTGGAAAGAAGGCAAAGCTGAACCTTCAGCGTATTCTGAAAACATTCCCAAAGATGAATACTCTACAGCAAACAGCTGGGATGTTTATGCTATTTTTACCATAATGAGCTTGGCATGACTAGTCAAGGCAAGGCATGTGTACACATACACGGAGACAAAAACCGCCCTGATATGGCCCTTCGTGGTCGGCTGGGCGTTAAGCAAACAAACAAACAAACGGAGACAAAAAGGACACATACTTCTCATACACCTATACAGAAACACACACACACACCATACTACATTATTTGTCAACGGCTGATTTATTGTGTGTATATTTAGGAGCCACAAGCCACCAATGGCAGGGTGGCTATGACGCAGAAGGAAGATACAGTGGTACCTGCCATAAAAGGACACCCTTGGTGTGGTTAGAAAGCGTCCCTACTATGCAGGCATACTTTGGTCAATAGAATAGACAGAGGGACTTATGAGGCGTCCTTTATTTTGTGTTTCCTCTGCTCAGTGAGAATGACCTTTAATAGGTTTCCTTTCATCAGTGAGAATGACCTGTAATAGCTTTCCTATCATCAGTGAGAATGACCTTTATTTAGAGGTTTCCTTTCATCAGTGAGAATGACCTGTAATAGGTTTCCTATCATCAGTGAGAATTACCTTTATTTGGAGGTTTCCTTTCATCAGTGAGAATGACCTGTAATAGGTTTCCTATCATCAGTGAGAATTACCTTTATTTGGAGGTTTCCTTTCATCAGTGAGAATTACCTGTAATAGGAGGTTTCCTTTCATCAGTGAGAATGACCTGTAATAGGAGGTTTCCTTTCATCAGTGAGAATGACCTTTAATATGTTTCCTTTCATCAGTGAGAATGACCTTTAATAGGATGTTTCCTTTCATCAGTGAGAATGACCTTTGATAGGATGTTTCCTTTCATCAGTGAGAATGACCTTTAGAGGATTTTTCCTTTCATCAGTGAGAATGACCTTTTATAGGAGGTTTCCTTTCATCAGTGAGAATGACCTTTAATATGTTTCCTTTCATCAGTGAGAATGACCTTTAATAGGATGTTTCCTTTCATCAGTGAGAATGACCTTTAATATGTTTCCTTTCATCAGTGAGAATGACCTTTAATAGGATGTTTCCTTTCATCAGTGAGAATGACCTTTGATAGGATGTTTCCTTTCATCAGTGAGAATGACCTTTAATAGGAGGTTTCCTTTTATCAGTGAGAATGACCTTTAATAGAAGGTTTCCTTTCATTAGTGAGAATGACCTTTAATAGGAGGTTTCCTTTCATCAGTGAGAATGACCTTTAATATGTTTCCTTTCATCAGTGAGAATGACCTTTAATAGGAGGTTTCCTTTCATCAGTGAGAATGACCTGTAATAGGAGGTTTCCTTTCATCAGTGAGAATGACCTTTAATATGTTTCCTTTCATCAGTGAGAATGACCTTTAATAGGATGTTTCCTTTCATCAGTGAGAATGACCTTTGATAGGATGTTTCCTTTCATCAGTGAGAATGACCTTTAATATGTTTCCTTTCATCAGTGAGAATGACCTTTAATAGGATGTTTCCTTTCATCAGTGAGAATGACCTTTGATAGGATGTTTCCTTTCATCAGTGAGAATGACCTTTAATAGCTTTCCTCTTATTTGTGAGAATGATATTTATTAGGACGTTTCCTCTTATTCGCGAGAATGAAATTTATTAGGACGTTTCCTCTTATTCGCGAGAATGACCTTTATTAGGTCCCGCAGTGGGGCACTGCGGTTATGAAATTAAAGGCCCCTCCTGTTTTTGGAACCGCAGGAGCTTTCTAGTTTGCTGTTAGGTAGATTTTTGGTTCCTCTTTCCTGTCATGCTCTCTTTTTCTTCATGAATTCTTTTCTTTTTTCTGCCTTCTTGCTCATTCACCTGTATTTTTTCCAAAAATCTCTTCTCTTTCCGCTTGTCTCGCGATTCATGTATAGTTTTATCTGTTAGTGTTCTGATGTAAGTCCAGCAGTAGATAGGTTAAGCCTATTTTAACATACTGGAAACTGGTAATCTTCCAGTAGGTATTAATTTAGTTTTACTAAAGCCTGCTGGGACACAAGTAATGGGTTAGTGCATTTGTAAACAGGAATCGCTTGACAAGTGGCCCCCTTCATCCCCCCCTTCCTCGTCCTGATATGGCTCTGCGTAGTCGGCTGGACGTTAAGCAACAAATAAACAAACAAACCTTTATTAGGAGGTTTCCTATCATCAGTGAGGATTTCCTTTATTAGGCAGTTTTCTCTCGTCGGTGAGGATGACCTTAATTTTGAGGCTTCCTCTCATCAGAGGGGTATGACATTGCAGGTACCAGTGTCCGTGTATGCAGATGACAGCTGTGGAGACAGTAAGGACGCGGTCACATCAGTCGGGGACTAACGAGCTATCCATCACTCTCAAAGAGGATGTCTGTCTCTCCCTCTTCCTCCTTGTCTCTGGACGTTTGGCTTCGTACAGGAAAGTCACCAAAGCCGAGTTTGTCAAAGGACTACAGCCGAACTACTGAGTGTCTGTGACTGTGGGAGAAGGCTGGGGGGGGGGGGGGGGTAGGTGTGTGTTTGACGCTGTGTGTGTGGGTTCAGTTGTGGTGAGTGTATGACTGTGTGTGTATGCATGTGTTCGTGTGTGCGTGCGTGAGTGTGTATGTGTATTTGTGTATGTGTACGTACGTATGTTTGTATGTGTGTGTGTGTGTGTGTGTGTGTGTGTGTAAACTCAAAAGGCCTGCCAATAGGGTTCAGCAATGCGAAGAACCTTGTCTTTCCTAACGTTGCAAAAGAATGTTCCACACACGCACGAAAAGGAAGAAAATATATAATAACTGCGGTATTATCATTGACCGTCATTTTAGTCTTTCTTTTTCACTTATTGCTCCTCCCTAAACGATTTATTTCAAACACAAATCCGCGTGTTGTTGTCTTATCCAACAACTACGTGGCGTAAATCGGACAGTAATTGATTATGACAAGAAGACGTGTCCGGAACGGAAAGTCCGTATGTCCACTTGACGTCGGTAATGGCGTCAGTCACATCAGGAAAT
Organism: Littorina saxatilis; assembly: GCF_037325665.1. Lineage (NCBI taxonomy): Eukaryota > Metazoa > Mollusca > Gastropoda > Littorinimorpha > Littorinidae > Littorina > Littorina saxatilis. The sequence goes on along the minus strand of NC_090261.1, from coordinate 4,403,867 downwards.
GGAAGCAGAAAAACATTCAGTCTTTGTGTCGCCCCCCCCCCCCCCCCCCCATCCCCACCTGCTCCCAACCACCTGTGCACCCCCTCCATCCCGTGCCATCAGTCTCTCCTGAATGTTGTAACCCTGACGTGCGATGTTTGATAAATGACATCGGTTGAGCATAATGGCACAGGGCGTAGGCCTTACCACGATATCTATGTTGGCTGCTCAATAGTCGTCACACTTGTGTCCCCACAATTTCCATTGCAGATAAGATTCAGGCTGTGGTTAGAACAACATTACTTTTGTTTGCAGCAGTGGTGGCAGTAGGTGCATTGCAATTACCGAAGTCATAACCGTACGTTGTCCTAGGTAGAAAATGCAGCACGGTAAATTAGCTGTTGGAATAAATAAAAGTCGTTCCATTAAAGATCGACTAGGTCGCCGTCCTAAGAAGCAGATCCTTCCCTCAAAACACCAAGAAAGTCTCGGTACATGTGTACTGTGGCTTCGAACAGCTGTCATTGTCTGGGGTTTTGAGTTATTTGAATTACCAAACTTTTCTCTCGCTTTTTGTTTTGCTTTGGTGTCGTCCCAAATGGTATTGCAATTTGAGCATGCGTGTGCAACGGAAAGGGTTACATTTTGTTAACAAACACTCCCCCCTGCGCGACCTGACCTGGCAAGAGAGGACAACTCCCGATGAAAAACTTTGGGGAACTGTGGAAGACCCGCGCCGACCTTGCGATTTGATTAGATCAGCAGGCCTAAGATTATGTGAGACACAACCGTCGAACGCTGAAGAAGAAGAAAAAGTTAACAAACACTGAATCAGTACTGGTGCTTCATTGCAATTAGCATCAGGGAAGATTAGGGTGGCTTTTAAATTACTATTTTCGATTAGCAGGACTTTAACACTGGGAATAAGTACATGGACTGAAACAAAAAGACCCGTATAGCACACACAACTCTTCAAAATTGTGTCCACCGCTTGGTTTATGAAGTGCTTGCATACTGACACCTAAGACACACATAAATCGTATCCGTGCTGTGAAGCCAAAGGAAACTGTAAACAAATGGAAACAGCAGTGACAGTGACAAAGTTCCAACGACATTTGTGGACTAAACAAGTATTCATGAAAAGGTGGAAGATTCTTGCCTTCTCGTGAGAATAGAACTTGTGAGAAATATTACTCTTCAAAAAAAAATTCAGGACCACTTTTTCAAACGCATGCCAAACAGAAATGACAAAATTGAACGATTTAAAAAAAAAAAGATTGAACAACAGAGAACTGTCTACAGAACATTTCATTTGAAACACGGCTGGGGGTTGTTACTCTCGACAACCCCCTGATTTCACAACAAAAGTTTTCTCAAAACGAAGAACTGCAAAATCTCAACTTTATAGTCTCCCATTTCTTCCTCTTTCTTGTCATGCACGTTATTTCTCGATACCGGCGGAACGATCATATAACATAAGGGCAATTAATATATGGGCTCTGAGTGCGCTTTCACATACATGTGTGTGAGTTTGTATGCGTGCGTGCGTGTGTGCGTGTCCGACGGCACAGGTCGGGAATGTCAGAGGCCTTGTCTTTCAACGCCGACAATTTGGTTCATTAAAAGTTTCTTGTAGAAATATTCGGACTTCCCAACCATATAATCAACTTTTGGATGTCAAGATATGTGTGTCTCATGTCTTGAATGGAAAAAAAAGACTCGTAAAACACAGTTACTAAATGCAAATTTTGTGAGGGTGCCCAGGTGTCTGACCAACACTGGTTGACTCAGAAAGCGCAAAATATGTTTTTGAGTCAACCAGTATTGGTCAGACACCTGGTGTTAGGAAACGCTACCGTTGCTGAGCTTTGGTTCAGTTTTGTGTGTTGCATGTAGTTGACTTATTTGTACTTTGTAGGAAAGTACCGATATTATATTTTGTAAACACAATATTTATGCTTGGACGAGAATGCAGGTGAACTTTCTAGTCCTGTCAAAACAAGTTGTTTATCACGCTGTTTGTAGTGTGAGTTCGTGGCGTTCGTTCGGATTAAGTGCGTCGGCGCTTTTGATGTGCGTCACAGAGAGAATGTCGCTAGTTTAGTCTATGCACGGCTCGTATAATGTAGTTGTATCGTGTTCGGTCTGGAATATTCTCGAGATTGAGTATTTACTATATATACCAGCGCGATTTGAATGTTAAAAAAGCTTCTATTTGAGTTCTGCTACGTTGTGCAGTTGTATGTATTGAATGCTGAATAAATCCTCGAACTCAATTTGACGAGTTGTTTTCTGCTGCTGCGAAGACGGGCGACGTAGAATAAAAGAACACAACTATACGACGTTTTAGAACTTGTGGCAATTTCAAGTGTCGTGTAACAATTGGGGGCCAAGCCAAGGATCTACGTTTAACGCCAAGGGTTTTCCAGGAACAAGGACCAGCGTCAAGACAGTCACAGGAGGTAGCCATCAATCGGGTGTATCCTGAGGGATCAGTATTGAGACTACGGAACCGTGGATTCGGTGTGACTGGTGAAGAGTTTGGTAATCGCCGCAGCTCGGTACGGTGAGCGACGCCGGAGTGTATCGGGATTACAGAGGTTAGCTGCCGTTTGGACGAGACGGACTTCGTCGCGGAGCTAGTGCATTAATACTACGAAATACGACTGGGGTACGTCGTGTACGTATCGTGAGCAGAGTGCGCCGTCACGTTAGACGAGGAGGGTGGCAGCCTGCGTCTACGAAGGTGAACAGCGACGAGAGAAGCATCGGAGGTGCGGTAGAGACTGTGTTCTTTTAGAAGACTACATTCGTCTACGTTCGGGGCTGTGAAAGAATACAGACGAACGCACCGGAAAAGACCAGAATGGCTGAGTTCTGGGAAAAAGGAGTTGAACTGGGACTAAAAGGCAAGCAGTTGACGGAGTTCGTCGAGTCCCAGACACGACTGCTGGCGCAGCGTGAAGAAAGACAAGCGCAGCGTGAAGAAAGACAAGCGCAGCGTGAAGAAAAAGAAAGAGAAAGAGAAGCACAGCGTGAAGAAAGGCAAATTGAGCTGAAACGCTTAGAGCTCCAAATAGAAATGGAGACGAAACGTTTAGAGCTTCAGACAGAAATGGTGCGTGTTCAAAATGAGCACGAGGCACCACGCCAAAGAGATAACCAGCAGCAAATGTTACACAGGGCACCGAAACTTCCAGCATTCGCTGACGGGAAGGACCAGATCGACTGCTACCTTGCAAGATTCGAGAGGTTCGCTGAGAGTGCTAGATGGCAGCGCGACGACTGGGCGATTCAACTCAGCGCACATTTGACTGGGGCAGCACTTGAGGTCTACACTAGACTCTCAAATGATGACGCCAGAGACTATGATGTGCTGAAGGAAGCTCTGTTGCGTTGCTACAACTTCACTGAAAGGGGCTACCGTCAACGCTTCCGCGAATGCCAGCCATTGTCTGGAGAGACACCGAGCCAGTTTGTGGAGCGCCTGTCGTCATACCTGCAGAAGTGGGTGGAGTTATCAGGTGAAGAGCAGTCATACGAGAGTCTGCGGGACTTGATCGTGAAGGAGCAGTTCCTTAATGCCTGCCCGAAGGACCTGGCGACCCGCTTGGAAGAGCAAAAACTGCGGGGTTTGAAGGACATTACTGATGCTGCTGAGCGTTATCTCATTGCTCATGGAAGGACCCTGGGGACGTCAAAGTCATCGAAACCTTTCCAGAAGAGCGGAAACCAGGCAAACCAACCTGCCAAGGGACAAACTGAGTCCGCACCATCATCCAATGAAGGGCAGAACATAACGTGTTTCCATTGCAATGCCAAGGGCCACCGAGTCGCCAACTGTCCCCAAAAGAAAAATAACGGACATGTCAATGACAAAGCGCAAGAACATCGACGGAGATATTACGACAACAAGAGGCAAACGAGTGGCTCGAACCAACAAGTATGTGCGAGCAGCGTCATACTTCCAAGGGCTGCCGAGCAAGTGGCTACACCATCGGACGTGGAAGGATGTATATCTGATGGCCAGCTTCTACTCGCCAATGGCAAGTCAATCTCTGTCGTCGCCAGCGCAGCTGTGTCAGTGTCGAACATGCCCGTGTCGAAGGGATTTGTTGAGAAGCAGGAAGTGACTGTTCTCAGAGATTCGGGCTGCAATGGGGTCATCGTCAAAGAGGATCTGGTGCCAACAGAGAAGTTCACTGGTGACTTCAAGTGGACGCTCATGGCTGACAGCAAATGCGTGAAGGCACCAGTGGCAAAGATCCAGATCGATACTCCATACTTCACCGGAGAAGTTGAGGCCGTCTGCCTGAAGAAGCCCTTGTACGATCTACTAATTGGGAACATTGGGGGTGCGAGACGTCCTGATGACCCTGATTTCGAATGGAGAATGGGCTCAGCTCAGCCTGCTGCTGAGGAGGAAGACCCACTGCCATTCGCGAATGAAGATATCAGCGAACTGTTACGAGATGACAGAGCAACTGTGCATCGCCGCGACCAGCCGCAGGTTGTAAGCGCTGTGACGACCAGAGCCCAGGCGAAGAAGGACAAAACAACTACGCCACTCAGGGTCACCAACAGTTCTGCAACTGCTGTCGTGGACAGGGATCGGCTGATTCAGCTACAGGAAGCTGATTCGACCTTAACAAAGTACAGGAGTCGTCCTGTCAAGGAGATGACTAAGGGCGAAGGCACTGTGCAATTTGAAGTGAAGGCCAAGATTCTGTACAGAGTGTTCCAGCACGCGAGAGTCAACGGTGGGAAGCCATTACGTCAAGTTCTGGTGCCTCAACCACTTAGGCGCCAGGTGATGGAGGTGGCCCACGACTCTATTATGGGAGGTCACCTGGGGGTCAAGAAGACATCGGACAGAATCCAGGCTGCGTTTTACTGGCCAGGACTGCATGCAGATGTGACTCGATTCTGCCGATCGTGCGATATTTGCCAGAAAACCATACCTCGAGGAAGGGTCCCGAAGATGCCTTTGATCGACCGACCTTTCAAGAGGGTGGCCATTGACCTCATCGGCGAGATCAAACCGCCAAGTGAAGAGGGTCATCGTTGGGTACTGACCCTGGTAGACTATGCAACCAGGTACCCAGAAGCCGTGCCTCTGAAGAAAATTGACACCGAGACTGTTGCCGAGGCACTTGTGGACATTTTCAGCAGAATTGGGGTTCCTGAAGAGATCCTCACAGACCTGGGGACACAGTTTGTCTCTGAATGCATGGAAGAGGTCAACAGGCTGCTGAGCATTCGTCACTTGACTACGACACCCTATCACCCGATGTGCAATGGGCTGGTCGAAAAATTCAATGCGACGCTGAAGTCCACGCTGAAGAAACTATGCAGTGAGCAGCCAAGGCAGTGGCATCGCTACATCAATGCCTTGCTATTTGCATACAGGGAGGTGCCACAAGAGTCCACTGGATTCTCCCCGTTCGAGCTGATGTACGGGCGGACCGTGAGAGGCCCGATGCAGATACTAAAGGAATTGTGGACGAAAGATGTGGACACACCTGAAGTGAAGAACAGTTACCAGTACGTGTTCGAGTTGCGAGAGAAACTGGAGGAGACTCTCGAGATTGCGAGAGAAAACTTGAGAAAGTCTCAGGATAGCGGAAAGCACTACTACGACCGCAAAGCCGTAAACAGGAAGTTTACACCAGGTAACAAAGTGCTGATACTGCTTCCCACTGATCACAACAAACTACTGATGCAGTGGAAAGGCCCATACGAGGTTGAGGCCGTGGTAGGGATCAACGACTACAAGGTGAATGTCGGCAAGAAGTCCAAGATCTACCACGCTAACCTCCTGAAACTGTATGTGGAGAGACCTCCGGAAGCAGTACAGGTCGCAGCAAGTGCGGAAGAACCAGCCGAACTAGACGAGTTCGACGGTGAGGAACTACTGGAGTTGGGAGACCTCCACAAGAAAGAGGGAGTGGATGACGTCAAGCTAGGACCTGACCTGACAGAAGATCAGCAGAAGGAGCTGCATGATTTTATGGGCGACTTCACTCATAGGTTCTCTGATGTTCCAGGCTCTACGTCCTTGGTCGAACATGAAGTCCACCTCACATCTGACGTTCCTGTTCGCTCAAAACCATACCCTATCCCGTTTCAGGCTCGGGAATCCTTGAAGAAGGACATCGACAACATGTTGAAGATGGGGGTCATCCGTGAGTCATCATCCCCTTACTCATCTCCCGTTGTTGTGGTCAAGAAGAAGGACGGCACAAACAGGGTATGCATTGACTTCAGGAAAGTGAATAAGATCACCGTGTTTGACCCTGAACCAATGCCGACGGCAACTGATCTATTCCGACAGTTAACCGGCAGTAAGATCTTCTCAAAGATCGATCTCAGCAAGGGATATTGGCAGATTCCTGTGCGCGAAGAGGACATACCAAAGACCGCCTTTGCAACTCCAGACGGAACGTATGAGTGCCTGCGGATGCCTTTTGGCATGGTGAACAGTGGTGCTACCCTGAAGAGGGGAATGCGAAAAATGCTCAAAGGAATGAAGAATGTTGTGTACTACTGGGATGATCTGCTAGTCCACACGGAGACCTTCGCAGAGCATCTGGAGACTTTGAGGGAACTGTTTTCCCGCCTGACAAAAGCTAATCTGACCGTGAGACCCAGCAAGTGCATTTTGGGGACCGACAACGTTGACTTCATAGGTCATTCACTGAAGGAAGGTCAAAAGGGGCTTTTGTTGGAAAACGTCACCAAGATCCTCAATGCGCCACGTCCTGAAACCAAGAAGCAGGTGCGATCCTTCCTTGGATTGGCTGGGTACTACAGAGAGTTCATTCCAAACTTCGCTGCCATAACGGCGCCTTTGTCGGACATGACCCGAAAAGGATGCCCCAACCGAATACTCTGGGGACCAGCTCAGGAGAAGGCATACCAGACCGTGCGCGACCTGATGTCACGAGACCCGGTGCTACGCCTTCCTGATACTGCCAAAGAGTTCATCTTGCGTACAGACGCATCGGACGAAGGGATCGGCGCCATGCTGATGCAAGAGCATGGAGGTAAACCGTTTCCGGTCAGCTATGCCAGCAAGAAGCTGTCAGGAGCCGAGAAGAACTACTCGACCATGGAGAAAGAGTGTTTAGCCATCGTGTGGGGAATCAAGAAATTTGAACTCTACCTCCAAGGGGTGAAATTCGTGCTTCAGACTGATCACAAACCCCTCACCTACCTGAACTCTGCGAAGTTTGTGAATAATCGTATCATGAGGTGGGTGATGTACTTGCAGAACTTTGATATGCGAGTGGAATCGATCAAAGGTTCAGACAATGTTGGAGCAGATTTTCTCAGCCGAGTATGTGAGTGAAACTGTGTTCATTCTCCAACAGACTAATGTACATACCTGGATTTCCATCTGTTATGTATACATAATATGTGTACAAGTAGCGTTTCAATGATTGAAAGAAATTAGGTAAATTTCTTCTGGTGTTGGGGGTAATGTTAGGAAACGCTACCGTTGCTGAGCTTTGGTTCAGTTTTGTGTGTTGCATGTAGTTGACTTATTTGTACTTTGTAGGAAAGTACCGATATTATATTTTGTAAACACAATATTTATGCTTGGACGAGAATGCAGGTGAACTTTCTAGTCCTGTCAAAACAAGTTGTTTATCACGCTGTTTGTAGTGTGAGTTCGTGGCGTTCGTTCGGATTAAGTGCGTCGGCGCTTTTGATGTGCGTCACAGAGAGAATGTCGCTAGTTTAGTCCATGCACGGCTCGTATAATGTAGTTGTATCGTGTTCGGTCTGGAATATTCTCGAGATTGAGTATTTACTATATATACCAGCGCGATTTGAATGTTAAAAAAGCTTCTATTTGAGTTCTGCTACGTTGTGCAGTTGTATGTATTGAATGCTGAATAAATCCTCGAACTCAATTTGACGAGTTGTTTTCTGCTGCTGCGAAGACGGGCGACGTAGAATAAAAGAACACAACTATACGACATTTGAGAACTTGTGGCAATCTCAAGTGTCGTGTAACACCTGGGCTGAGGTGCACGAGGCAGTTACCACCCAAACGGGAGCCACCCGCAGTGTTTGATTGGTTGGAATTGAGATTTGTTGTGATTTCAACCAATCAGACCCTGCGGTTTGTTCTCTCCCGTTTGGGTGGCACTCACTTTTGCTTCGTGCACCTCAGCCCACCCTCACAATCGCATTCGTGAAGTGAATGACAATCGGCTGTTGCGTTGCAGTGTGCTCTATGCAAATTGACGACATAGATAAATTAATCTGTATTTTAATTAATACGCCCCTAGTATGTTTTTTCTCCTTGTCATCAAATTCAGTTCGTTGACACCCCCCGCGGGTTAGGGGGAAGAATTTACCCGATGCTCCCCAGCATGTCGTAAGAGGCGACTAACGGATTCTGTTTCTCCTTTTACCCTTGTTAAGTGTTTCTTGTATAGTTTGTTTGTTTGTTTGTTTGCTTAACGCCCAGCCGACCACGAAGGGCCATATCAGGGCGGTGCTGCTTTGACATATAACGTGCGCCACACACAAGACAGAAGTCGCAGCACAGGCTTCATGTCTCACCCAGTCACATTATTCTGACACCGGACCAACCAGTCCTAGCACAAACCCCATAATGCCAGACGCCAGGCGGAGCAGCCACTAGATTGCCAATTTTAAAGTCTTAGGTATGACCCGGCCGGGGTTCGAACCCACGACCTCCCGATCACGGGGCGGACGCCTTACCACTAGGCCAACCGTGCCGGTTTCTTGTATAGAATATAGTCAATTTTTGTAAAGATTTTAGTCAAGCAGTATGTAAGAAATGTTATGTCCTTTGTACTGGAAACTTGCATTCTCCCAGCAAGGTAATATATTGTACTATATTATTACGTTGCAAGCCCCTGGAGCAAATTTTTGATAAGTGCTTTTGTGAACAAGAAACAATTGACAAGTGGCTCTATCCCCTCTCCCCCCTTTCCCCGTCGCGATATAACCTTTCGTGGTTGAAAACGACGTTAAACACCAAATAAAAAAATAAAGAAAGTTCGTTGACGTTGACGTTCATTCTGTTCACACGTTGACGCCAAGATAGGTTTTTAAATATGACAACTTTTGCTTCGCGACACAGCCTTGTTTATGAAAACCACACAAAAACAGATTTGAAGATAGGCTATAATTATAGACCGAAATTGCCTGTGGTTTTTTTTCGTTAAACCACAATTCTTATGAAACCAATATAACTTACAACAGACGAGAGAGAAAAAGACTATAAAGCATCACTTTTCATCTGTTATTGTATAACACAGCAGCATCTCACATTATTCCCACTCAACACGGGTCGTGGTTTGGGAAGTGGTCGATAGTTTCTGTGACTAATGTTTCATCTTGTAGCAAACAACAAACAGACAAACAAACCCATCACAAACAAAGCTCGAATGATGGTATATATACACAAGAATTCAGTGAAAAATTTGGCATGCGGCCTGATGGAACTTTTCGGTTTTTGTATGACGGACTTTTCCTGGTTTTGCACTTTTCAGTCTTGCTTTAGTAGTGTGTGTGTGTGTGTGTGTGTGTGTGTGTGTGTGTGTGTGTGTGTGTGTGTGTGTGTGTGTGTGTGTGTGTGTGTGTGTGTGTGTGTGTGTGTGTGTGTGTGAGTGAGTGCGTTCCAGTCTGGAATAAAGCCAGAACAGCACATGCTGCTGATACAATATGGAGGGACAACGTTTTGAGAGGTGGTTCGGGTCTTCTGCGTTAAATATTGAGGCAATAGATCCCCCCCCCCCCCCCCATATCTCTCTCTCTCTCTCTCTCTCTCTCTCTCTCTCTCTCTCTCTCTCTCTCTCTCTCTCTCTCTTTCTCTCTCTCTCTCTCTTTCCTTTTTACATTTAGTCAAGTTTTGTGTGTGTGTGTCTGTCTGTCTGTCTGTATCTGTGTGTGTGTAGAGCGATTCAGACTTAACTACTGGACCGATCTTTATGAAATTTGACATGAGAGTTTCTGGGAATGATATCCCCGGAAGTTTTTTTCTTTTTTTCGATAAATGTCTTTGATGACGTCATATCCGGCTTTTTGTAAAAGTTGAGGCGGCACTGTCACACCCTCATTTTTCAATCAAATTGATTGAAATTTTGGCCAAGCAATCTTCGACGAAGGCCGGACTTCGGTATTGCATTTCAGTTTGGTGGCTTAAAAATTAATTGATGACTTTGGTCATTAAAAATCTGAAAATTGTAAAAAAATATTTTTTTTTTTATAAAACGATCCAAATTTACGTTCATCTTATTCTTCATTATTTTCTGATTCCAAAAACATATAAATATGTTATATTTGGATTAAAAACAAGCTCTGAAAATTAAAAATATAAAAATTGTTATCAAAATTAAATTTCCGAAATCGTTTTAAAAATGATTTCATCTTATTCCTTGTCGGTTCCTGATTCCAAAAACATATAGATATGATATGTTTGGATTAAAAACACGCTCAGAAAGTTAACAAGTCGCGTAAGGCGAAAATACAATATTTAGTCAAGTAGCTGTCGAACTCACAGAATGAAACTGAACGCAATGCCATTTTTCAGCAAGACCGTATACTCGTAGCATCGTCAGTCCACCGCTCATGGCAAAGGCAGTGAAATTGACAAGAAGAGCGGGGTAGTAGTTGCGCTAAGAAGGATAGCACGCTTTTCTGTACCTCTCTTTGTTTTAACTTTCTGAGCGTGTTTTTAATCTAAACATATCATATCTATATGTTTTTGGAATCAGGAACCGACAAGGAATAAGATGAAAGTGCTTTTAAATTGATTTGGACTATTTAATTTTGATAATAATTTTTATATATTTAATTTTCAGAGCTTGTTTTTATTCCGAATATAACATATTTATATGTTTTTGGAATCAGCAAATGATGGAGAATAAGATAAACGTAAATTTGGATCGTTTTATAAATTTTTATTTTTTTTTACAATTTTCAGATTTTTAATGACCAAAGTCATTAATTAATTTTTAAGCCACCAAGCTGAAATGCAATACCGAACCCCGGGCTTCGTCGAAGAGTACTTGACCAAAATTTCAACCAATTTGGTTGAAAAATGAGGGCGTGACAGTGCCGCCTCAACTTTCACGAAAAGCCGGATATGACGTCATCAAAGACATTTATCAAAAAAATGAAAAAAACGTTCGGGGATTTCATACCCAGGAACTCTCATGTCAAATTTCATAAAGATCGGTCCAGTAGTTTAGTCTGAATCGCTCTACACACACACACACACACACACACACACACACACACACGCACAGACACACACACATACACCACACCCTCGTTTCGATTCCCCCTCGATGTTAAAATATTTAGTCAAAACTTGACTAAATATAAAAAGAATAGAGATAAAGAAAAGCGTGCTATCCTTCTCAGCGCAACTACTACCCCGCTCTTCTTGTCAATTTCACTGCCTTTGCATCGAGCGGTGGACTGACGATGCTACGAGTATACGCTCTTGCTGTAAAAATGCAGTGAGTTCAGTTTCATTCTGTTAGTTCCACAGCTTGACTAAATGTTGTAATTTCGCCTTACGCGACTTGTTTCTTTCTCATGTTGTACTCTATCCCCCTCTCTGTCTCTGTCTCTCTCTATCTCTCTGTCTCTCTGTCTCTCACTATCTCTCTGCACCCATTGCACACCGGTACGACCGAACTAAGGTAACGTTAAATTACTGTTGTGCAGCGGGTTGAAAGAATACCCTATACCTCGGATATATACCTTCACTAGGTCTCAACGACGTCACGTGACATGTTATATGGTGGAAGAGAATGCTGTCGCTTATTTTC